>NC_091621.1:66943884-67246915 GCF_027580195.1 Bos mutus | reverse complement strand
GAATCAGTGAGCACTAGCCAAACTAATACTGGAAACAATTCCAGGGCATCATGTCCTCCCCATTTCAAATAAGACTCAGGCTCTTTCAGTTCACATTCCAGCTCTCCAACAAACGGAGAAAAGAGAACATTCCTTACTGCCTCCTGACCTGCCCTGCTCTAAAATCTCCATGCTCAAAATATCTTAAGACACTCCAATAAAACAATTTTCTTTTTTCAAATGTGTGACTATTATGTTGAACAACTGAGGCTTGAAAGAAATTAGAAGGCAAGTTTGTTTTTCTACTGTCTTTGAATTATGTTTGGGGATAGATATTCCCTGACCCTGGATGAAAACTTAGACAGGTGACAGGACTTTTCAGGTCATTCTCAGATGACACAGTTAGTCATGTACTGAATCTGTTCATATTGACTCGCCGGAGTCAACAGCACATATTTCTTCCTAACTCTGCATTTAATGATATCATGCTTGAAATCAGTCATGGCGGGCACACATTAGAAACCAGTTTCCACCACAGAGAACTGCTTACCAATCACTTAACCATCACTGCAAACAATTCTCTGGTTACTGCAAAAAATAAAGCATGCCTTCAGTTTAGCAAAGAAATCACCCTGTCCCTCATAATAGGAAAATCTGCAAACATGCTTTAACGTTGAAGTTTCCATCTTGGTAGTGCTGAGGTTTTCATAGAGGGGGATGGTCTGCGATGAGGAAAGGAGAGTGAGCAGAGAATTTTCTCTCTCATTAACTAGGGTTTCTCTCCATGCCGTCTTGCCACGACAGTTCCAGATTCTCTCTGGACTTAAGAGCAGGAGGAGGTGGAGGCTGACCGAGGAGCTGGCCAGTTTTGACTTGGCTAGGATTGTTAGGACATCCTGGTGTGAGGGACCTCTGGCTTGGCAGACAGAGAGCTGACTCTTTCACTTGCACGTCTGTGAGCTCTTCAGCATTCTCACACTGCTGGGGTCCTCTATGCGTAGTTGGACTTCCATAGCCCTTTAACAACTGTTTCCTGCCCTAGTTTCTTTCTGCTGAGTTTCTTTCCTCGCCCCTCAAGGAAGTCTCTTGTCTGCGTGTGAGCTATGTTGCTTCAGTCGTATCTGACTCTTTGCCACCCCATGGCCTGGAGGCTGCCAGGCTCCTCTATCCACGGGCTCCTGACCTAAACCAAATTTACTCCAGCCCTCACACATACATCCTCTGGCCTGACAGGCTCTGAGAACACAGGTGTCCTAGTCGGCTTGGGCTGCTGTAACAAAATGCCACAGACTGAGTGGCTTAAACCAAAGGCATTTATCTCTCACAGCTCTGGAGGCCAGGAAGTCCAGAATCATGTGAGCACATTTGGTTCTTGTGAGGGCTCTGTTTCTGCCTTGCAAATGGCTGACATCTCTCTGTATCTTCACATGGCAGATGGGGACAGGGGTGGAGAGAAAGAGAGAAACTCTGCACTCTTATCTCCTTCTCTTCTGAAAGAAGAAGCTAATTCCATCATAAGATCCCATCTTCATGACCTCATCTAAATCTAATTACCTCCCAAACACCCCACCTTCAAATATCATCACTTGGGGTTAGTGCTTCAACAAATGAATTTGGGGGGAACATAAACATTCAGTCCAAAGAAGAACACATCAGTAATTCTCTAATACGGTAAGGGAATCAATATCACAAATCCAGTTTTTTAATCTCTTTTGATAATTTTGTATCATATTTTCCCATCTTGCTGTGAATCATCGTGTATCTATGACTCCTTGCTTTAGGCAGAGCTATTTTCAGATTGTTACACAACATATTTGTTGCAAAGACCCATTTCTTAGAACTCAGACTTGGGATTAATGAAGACAGGGCTAGAACGATACTGTCCTCAATCCAGACAAGCAAGGACTTGCCCCAAGTCTTGTACAATTTGAAATGCTATCCTTTTATATCTGGAGAGGGCTGTTAGAATCCATCAATAGGATGCAATATCCTCAGTGGTACATTTCCAAAATCTGTTGAATTCAGCAATACAAGAAAACTTGGCAAAAGACTTCAGTTCAAGATAGGGTTTATCCTCTGAGGTAGACCATGGTTAAGGTTCTCATGCTTCTGGGACTTCTGACATGGCATGTCAAAGCAAAGTATAATGAATATGTGCTTATGTGTTACCAAGTCACTATCATATAACTGGAGACCAAAGACAGAATACCTACTGGTCACATAGCTAGAAGATAAAAGTAAAATTTGAATATTAGATTTAAGTGACAAGGTTTGTCATAAGCAATTTTTTGACCATTTAAATCATTATTCTTTAATTTTAGAGGGACATGTCTGGAGCCCAAAAAGCTCAACAAGATCCTGTTTGGAACTGCCTTCAACCCTGCAGGATGACCTCCCTCATGAACCTAAAGACAGGAGCCAAGGCTTAAGCATTTCTTTCTTGAGAGAATCAGAGGAAACCTGAGAAGGCATACTCATGGAGCATCTCCTAATTGATGGTATCTTGTAGACTTCATCCAGAGCTATATACCCTTTAAGCTAACTGCGATAACATATAATTCATATAAAATCTAGGTGTTTCGGTCTCATTCTCTCACATTTTTAAGTCCAGTCTTCTATAGCCCTAATTCATACTCCAGATGTCCACCTTTCTACTGTGTCATCCACTGCGTTACTGTTGAACCCCAGGTCACACAGACACACACACACACCATAAGCAAGAGAGATTCAGAGTCAGTGTATGAGAAACATTGTTATATGACCTAAAGAAAACATACATGCATAAATATAAAATGAACAAATGTTTGGCACACAAAATGTATTCCAGCATATATGATGTATTTTGATATTTGCTGTTTTATTTTCAATAGTTGATCAAATAATTAGTTGATCAAATAATAGGTCTGATTAGTTGATCAAATAATAGGTCTCATCCTACAGTTCAAATCCATTTTGGCCTACATTCAGTTTTCAGATTGTACCCTGGAATCCATTAGTCAATGAAATTCCTTACAGAGTTATCTGCTTTTCTGGCCTACCACTTAACTTTTTTTTCTTTATAAGTATGTCTCATGAAATAATTGTGCCAAGTATTTTCCTTTTTTCTCAATTACGCTCTGAATGTGAAAGGAAAATATGTATCCTCACTTGCAAGTAAAATTAAGAATGAAGGGCTTCTCTGAGAAAGATAAGTGTATATATGCATGTGCGTGAACACAGATACATATAGAAGGATATAATTACAGTGAATATAGATTTTTGTTCTTCTTTACTTAGTTTACAATAAAGGATATTTATCTATGTTTTAAAATTCCTCAAAAAGCTTTTCATAATCGCTTATAGTTCATCAAATATGTATTTCATAAAATAGAAAAGTAATCATTTATTCTTAAGATTATCTCCAGAATATTTAATAAAATATTTTAATTATAAATCACTAAATAAAAGAAAAAATAATTAAATTTCTATCACAGTCCTGTGTCATATAAAAATTAATCTAAAACATGTACATAGTTAAAATCCAGATAATAGCTTAATATGAAGTATGCCTTAGTTATCACTCAACATTTTTTAATCCAGTTTTCAGGTAAAATAGGTTACTGAAATGTTCAGCACTTTCAGGCTATTATCATTCAAAGTGGTTTAGAAAATCTGCGAAGTCATCAGAATCCAGTGAAGCTTAATAAAATTCATGGCTAAGGCCATACAAAAAATAAAAACATACCTTACCATTAAATCAGGAAGGGGGGGATCTAGAATAGGTATAGGTTTAAACACACTGCACTTGAGGTTCCTGTGAAAATCTTGTGGTAATATACAAATAGACAGTGAGCGCTATACCTGTCAAGCTCAAAAGATATGAAGTGGTCAGACTGTATATTTAGCAATAAGGCTAAAGCCATGACTAGTGAATAAGACAAGACAAGACAAATATAGAATATGGAACAAGAGGAGAAGACCACTGTTAAGTCGCACCAGTCGTGTCTGACTCTGTGCAACCCCATAGACAGCAGCCCACCAGGCTCCCCCGTCCCTGGGATTCTCCAGGCAAGGACACTGGAATGGGTTGCCATTTCCTTCCCCAGTACATGAAAGTGAAAAGTGAAACTGAAGTCCCTCAGTCGTGTCCGACCCTCAGCGACCCCATGGACTGTGCCTTCCAGGCTCCTCCGTCCGTGGGATTTCCCGGCAAGAGCACTGGAGTGGGTGCCATCGCCTTCACCACAGTCACACCGCAAAACCAGAACCAGGTCCTTAGTGATCACAGCCCACGTCTACTTCTCTTCCTTTCCGCTCGAGAGATTGTCCATATGTATTCTTCCTTTAAATAGACACCACACGCTATGCATTCCTAAATATGCTGTGAGCTTTTAAAGGCATATATTAATACTCTTCTTCTTCAACTGTATATAAAGCAGAGTTAGATGTTAAAAGAGCTCTGGTCTTCCATTTGCAATCATGAGAGAGTTCATGATTCAGACAACCTTTGACAAGATGTAAACAAGCTTTTACTTGAAGGCATGGAGACTCAACAAGATAGTGAATAATTAGCAGCCCATGACCCAGAAGAGGAGAGAAATCAAGAGAGGCAAGTTTAGGATTTAGCCTCACTTTTCCCCCGGCGCTCGTAAGAGACTGAGAAGCTGAGCAGCATTCTAGACAATATCCCAGGAATCAGTAGAAAAGAGCTGGATTCCAGGACCTGCTTGGGAGTGTAGTGAGGTGCTAGTGATCTAATCGACATATTCCGGGTTAGGGTCTTGAAGGGTTGGCCCTTAGGAATATCAGTGAACCAGAAGTGGTCCTTCATTGGAATGAGATTCAAGCTTTCAATTCCCTCAGTCTCAGAAATTAAATGAAGGTCATCCCAGATGCCAGTACCCAGAGATAACTGTTGAAGCAAAAGTAAATAATCTTCAAAGACTTTAAATCAGGACTCAATTTCTACAAGTGATCTTTAATACAAAAGAGTGTTAGTCACTCAGTCATGTCCAACTCTGTGACCCCACATACTACATAGCCCACCAGGGTCCCCTGTCTATGGAATTCTCTGGGCAAGAATACTAGAGTGGGCAGCCATCCCCGTCTGCAGGGGATCTTCCCGAGCCAGGGATTGAAACTGGGTCTCCTGTATTGTAGGCAGATTCTTTACCATCTGAGCCACCAGGGAAACCCTTTAATACAAAGTCTGTGCTCAAACTGAAAACATTCACACATACGAAAGTATGAGGTAAAATAAATTGGAACCAGCAGAAACAACAAGTGATTTAAAAGGCCTACAGGGGCTGCAGATGTCGATGTTCTCCAACACAGGCTTTAAAATAACTATGATTACTATAATTAAGGCTATAAAGATATAATTGAGAATTTCAATATAGCTGGAAACTATGAAAAAGGACATAGCAGATTCTTAAAAACACACAGAAATTCTAGAAATCAAAAATACAATCAACAAAACTAAAAACCCAGTGATGGTTTAACACTAGCTTAGAAGTAATGACAGAATTAGTGAAATGGTACAGAAATAAGAAGAAACAAGTTAGAAATAAAGACAAAGAGAGGGAAAATGATTAAAAATACAGAAGAAAGGTGAAGAGGCATGGGGAACAGAATGAGAAGGTCCAAACTGGCTGTAAATCACAGTCCTGGTTAAAGAGGGGATTATGGGTCAGAAGTGCTATTTAAACAATGGAGGAAAATATTTCAAAACTGAATATTCTAAGACAGATTCAAGAAACTCTATAAACCCAAGAAGATTACATATGGGAAATACATGTTTAAACACATCTTAGTAAAACTAATTATGGGTCAAGAACATACAGATCGTCTCCAAAACTGCAGAGGAAATAAACGTAGATTCCGTCAAAAGGAGTAACAATTACACTGAACATTGACTTTCAAAACAAACAAATGACAACAAAACAGTAAAAGCTGGAGATGGTATATTTATAGTGCTTAAAACAGGTGCTAATTCATAATTCTAATGAAGGTGAAATAGAAGCACTTTTGGAAAAAAATTGAGAGATTTCATTACCAACAGACCAATATTAAAATATTCAAGACATTCTTTAGGTGGGAAAAAATATAAAACCAGATAAATGGTTAAAAAATGAAAAAAAAAAAGAATTAGAAGAAGAAATAGCAAACAAAAACAGTAAATGGGTGAGCAAATATATTTGAATATTGACTACATAAAATAATTAAAGCTAACAATACAAGTAGCATCTAGTGGGAAAGGTAATGAAATTAAAATGCTTTAAGATTATTTTATTTTCTGGAAATAGATTAAATATAATAAAATTGTGGCCCCATGGACTGCAGCCTACCAGGTTCCTCCGTCCATAGAATTTTCCAGGCAAGAGTACTGGAGTGGGTTGCCATTTCCTTCTCCAGGGGATCTTCCCAACCCAGGTATCGAACCTGGGTCTCCCACATTGCAAGCAGACACTTTACCATCTAAGCCACCTGGGAAGCCCTATATAATAACATATTAAATTAAATATAATATAAATATAATAAAATGTATTTATATTTTAATGAATATACTATTATATTTAATAAATATTATATTTATTAAATATAATAATAATAGATTAAAAACAATTTAATATTAGAGTTTGATAAGTTATAGATACATGTTGCAATCCCTAGGATAACACTAAAGAGGATGTAAATTCTAAGTTAATTGGATGAGAGGAATGGAAAAAATACAAAAAGTGTCAATCAAAAGGAGAAAAGATATACAGGGCTACCAGGACAAATAGAAATGAACATCATAAAATGGTAGATTTAAATCCAAGGAGATCAGAAATTGTATTAAAGATAAACATTAAGGGCTTCCCTGGTAGTCCAGAGGTTAAGAATCCCCCTTGCAATGCAAGGGACATAGTCTGGTCTGGGGGGGATCCTGGTCTGGGAAGGGATCCTGGTCTGGGAAGATCTCACTTGCCGCAGAGCAGCTAAACCCGTTTGCCACAACTACTGAGCTCACACTTTGGAGCCCATGAGTTGCAACTGCTGAGCCCGTGTGCCACAACTACTGAAGCTTGCACGCCTAGAGCCTGTGCTCCACGACGGGAGAAACCACTGCAGTGAGGAGCTGCAAAGGAGCATGGTCTTCACTCACTGCAAGGAGAGAAAGCCTGCGTGCGGCATGAAGACCCAGCGCAGCCAAAATAAAATAAATAGATAAATACGTCTTTTAAGAAAGATAAATGCTAAATGCTACAGTTAAAAGATGGCTTATTGGACTGAATTTTTTCTCTTAATGCTATATACAGGAGAAATATAGACAAAATTTAAAGGGTGAAAAAGAATTTGCAAACATTTACCAAAAAATTCAGTCATCTTAATGCCTAAGTAGATTTTAAGGAAAACAAGCACTATAAGAGATAAAGAGGAAACTTTTTTGTTGGCCGATGACTATATATATCCATAAAATGACTAAAATTAAGGAGGAAAACAAAAGAGAATATGGGAAAATGAGAATTCTATATATTCCAAGAGAGCAGGAACAAGTACATTTGGAAGACATTCTAGTATCATTTACATAATAAAGATAAAGACATGCATATTTTCTATGAACTGCTTATTTGCTTTCCCCTAAAATTCATGTCCTAACCCAAATGCAATGGTATTAGACGGTGGGTCCTTTGGGAAATAATAAGGTCATGAGGGCAAAATCCTCACAATGGGATTAGTGACCTTTGTAAGAAGAGAGACAGGAGGGAGCTTGCTTCCTCTCGCTGCTCTCTGCCCCGTGAGGACATAGCAAGAAGATGGCCACTGGCAAACGAGGAAGCGAGCTCTCCCTAGACGCTGGATCCGCTGGCACCCTGATCTTGGACTTCCCAGCTCTCAGAACTGTGAGAGATAGATGCTTGTTGTTCAAGTCACCCAGTCTGTGGCGACTTGTTATAGTGGGTCAAACTAAGACAATATGTATGTATGCAGAAAATTATATACATATGCATCAGGATTCATATATTCAATACAATAATGTTCATGGTAGCATTATTCACAATTTTCCCAAACCGAGAACTCCCAAATTTTCATGCCATTAGAAAATAATAAGAAAACTCATACAACAGAGTAGTATAAAGCAATTAAAATTAACAAATTGTTACACACAGCATGAAAAACTCACAAATGTCTTACAAATCTAATTTTTAGCTAAAGATACCAGACATATAAGAATGCATGATTTCTGGAAACATACATTGCCATATGTAAAACAGATAGCCAATGGGGGCGGGGAGACTATTTCAGTTAAAAAAAAATACTGAATTTATTAACATCATAAATGTAGAACCTTATTTAAATTCAACTTATTAATCTATTATTTTAATTATGAATCTTCCAAATTTCAAGCAATTATTTTCAGGAGGTTTTTGTAGCTTTATTAAATCCCCTTTATGTTTGAAACTGCTACCTTAATAAATTTATTATACCTGGTTTCCTTTATAAGCATTTCATGTATTTGCCTAACTCCAAACACCTTCCAAGTACTTAAGTAATTCTTATTTAATCAAGGTTGATAAATCTAACCAATAAAACTTAAGATAACATGTATCTTGTTATCTTAACTATTCCAATATTGTTTATAAGCTTAATAAAGTTTCATCTTAAAATTTAAAAAAAGAATGCATATTTTCATTTGAAAGTCACCATTACTAAATTTAACATTTAGAAATACATATGTGGATGATAAAACTGTAAAGAAAAGCAAGGAAGTGATACTAAAAAGTCAGGATAATGATAATCTTTGTGAAGGAGGAATAAAGGAGGTCATAACCAGATAGGAGGTTAAAGAACTTCTCTGAGATGCTGGCAACATTCTATTTCTTGACCTAGGTGGTAGTTAGACAATCACTTTGCAATAATTCATTGGGATGTACATTTTTAGCTGTTTTGCATTTTATTCTGTTTCTGTATGTGTGCTTTATTATTTTTAAATAAACATATAAATAAAAACCTTTGAGAATTTGTAGCCTTACCAAGGTAAGTCCATGTGATCTGGACTAGGTCAGTGGATCAGTCAATTTAAAGTTCATTAATATAAAAATTGGGCTTCCCTGGTGGCTCAGAGGGTAAAACGTCTGCCCGAAATGTGGGAGACCTGAGTTTGATAATATAATAATAATATAAAAAAATTATTTAAATAAAGATGCTTCCATACCCAGAACATTTAATTTTCAGCTAAAATTATATGCAATCCCACTCCTAGGTATTTGAAAGTGAAAGTGTTAGTCACTCAGTTGAGTCCGACTCTTGTGACCCTATGGACTGTAGCCCACCAGGCTCCTCCATCCATGGGATTCTCCAGGCAAGAATACTGGAGTGGGTTGCCATTTCCTTCACCAGGGGATCTTCCCGACCCAGGGATTGAACCCTGTGTCTCCCCCATTGCAGGTAGACTATTTCCCAAGTGAGCCACCAGGGAAGCCAGGGAACCATAACCCGAACCCTAATGGGAAGCCGAGGTATTTATTCAAAATAAATAAAAACATACGTCCACAGAAAGACTTATATAAGGACATTCATGGCCATTTTATTCACAATTGCCCCGAACTAGAAAAATACAAATACGTATCAACACAATTTGCAATATATCTCTACAATATATTGACAAATGATCATGGTGTATCTATTTAAAGAAACACTAGTCTGTAATATAAAGGATGTTTTCCTGATTCGCCTGACCACATGAGTGAAACCAGTGGTGTGCTGACAGCTGACTCTTCAGGGTAGAAAAAAGCCCAATTCCTACTGTTTGCCAATTTCCATAATGTAAATATCCCCACTTAAATATTCCCATTTCAAGCTGACAGTGCTTGCCGGTTTGGAAGAGACTCCACTGACTCTCACAACTTGGTTTGAGCTGCCTTATAACCAGTTGAGTCTCTCATACATTATGCCAAGGAAAAGAAGGCAGACTCAAAAGAATACATATTATATGATTTCATTCACATGAAGTTCTTAAACACTAAAGTGAGAAAAAGAAATCAGAAAAGTGGTCATATCTGGGAAGGGGCATTCCCTGGGAAGGGGCATGAGGAAACCTTCTCGATTGTGATAAGCATGTATATAACAAAAGTCTACTTGTCAAAATGGTACAAAATTGTAAGATCTGTGCATTTCAAAGCACATAAAGTTTACCTCAAAAATAAATAAATAAATAGAAGGAACCAAGGAAAAACGATGGGATTAATTGAGATAGGAGAAGTAGGTGAAAGGCAAAAGTTGATAACTACTGGATCTGCATGAGGGGTATACGGAGGTTATGTTACTGTGTTTATTTTGCATATGGTAAGTTTTTCTGCAATGAAAAACTTAAAAATAACACATATAGAGATGAACATAAATACATCCAGTTTTCTACACTTGCCTTGTCTTGGATCATAGGTCCTCCAGTTTTGCTTTGTCTTTGTTGCATAAACTGCTCCACACATGTCTAGTTGTTTTACCTTAAGACAAAGACACATGTAAAGCCATTATTGTACATAATTCTAGATTGTTCTGATTTTCCCTACATACAGTTTTCCCCTTTAGCAATTATCTCATCCATACTTAATTGACAGATTTTTTTTTTTAGCCACCTAAATATATTGTGCCTTTCCATAACATAAAAATCTAGTTGCCATAAAATCAATACGCCCCTTTCTTTTTTCATTCACATTTCACCAATCATATAATTTTCAAAGTTATGTAAGTAAAATAATAGCATACCTGGCACATACAGGTTTGGAAATGAAGACAACCTCAAGTCACTAACCCTTGGCAAACAAACAGCAACTTAACTGACATACAGGGCTACCAGAGTGCACCAGAACACTCCTTACCACTCCCCAGGCTCACCGGGTTAACTGGCACTCTCTACACCCTCTTCTAAATACAAAATCTGATGCATATGGCTATTTGATTCCTAGACTCTTTCAATGAAATTTAAAACTCCAAAGTTGCCTGAATAATATACAGTGATATATTTCAACCATTGCTGACTGTGTAAGTATATCATTTTGTCTATTGGAGAATATGTTTTAAGTCCTCATTTGCACATATTTCGGTCTTTCATAGTCGTAGTTCTATCCAGCAGTGACATTTGACAACAGAAAGATACCCTAATGCCTTATAAACTTGGAATCTCTGCATAAGACATGCCACCAAACTCCCCCAACAGTCTGAAGAAGGGTAGATGCTAAAGAATACAACACACTTTATAATGTAATGAAGTTCTAGAAAACTAACACAAAATGAAACAAATCAGAATAGTTGTTTGGGGAATGGTGAGTGGTTTATTGAGAAGGAGTATGAGTGAATTTTAAATGTATACCCAGGGGCATTCACCCTTGGAAACAGAACCTTTAGACCAACAATCTTATAATGCATTTATAAGAATGGGAGAAAGGAAGAAAGAAAGCTGGGCACAGCTCTATTTTTCTGCTTTTCTAGCCTGAACTCACCTTAGACAGAAGGTTCTTGTCTGCTACATTGTTTTACTTCCTGGAGAGGAAGTTAGAATATGAATAAAGAATGATTTTTTTGTTCTGTAAGAGACAGATGTCAGATGTACTCTGGCCAATGGATATCCTTCAGTGGCTAACAATGGGCCTTCCGCTTCGTCCTTTGAAAGTCCAGAGAGCAGAGAGAATGACAACTCGGTGACGGACAGGCCCACAGAATAGCTCTGTGCACCTGCGTGGGCTGGCCATGGAGGCCCACAGCGCCATTCAGGTGTACTTTTGGAAAATCTAGGCAATATGACCTTCTCCATCTCTCTCAAGGTTAAGAATACTTAATTTCATATATAATCAGAATAACAGCAATTCTTTTTAGCACTTTTAATTGGCACCAGGAAATAATTGCTTCACATGGATTATCTCATTTGACCTTCCCCCAAATCCTGTATGTGAGATGCCATTATTATCCATGGGTTTTTTTTGTTTGTTTGTTTGTTTTTTTCTTTTTTCTTTCTTTTTTTAAATTTTATTTTATTTTTAAACTTTACATAATTGTATTAGTTTTGCCAAATATCAAAATGAATCCACCACAGGTATACATGTGTTCCCCATCCTGAACCCTCCTCCCTCCTCCCTCCCCATACCATCCCTCTGGGTCGTCCCAGTGCACTAGCCCCAAGCATCCAGTATTGTGCATCGAACCTGGACTGGCAACTCGTTTCATACATGATATTTTACATGTTTCAATGCCATTCTCCCAAATCTTCCCACCCTCTCCCTCTCCCACAGAGTCCATAAGACTGTTCTATACATCAGTGTCTCTTTTGCTGTCTCGCATACAGGGTTATTGTTACCATCTTTCTAAATTCCATATATATATGTTAGTATACTGTATTGGTGTTTTTCTTTCTGGCTTACTTCACTCTGTATAATAGGCTCCAGTTTCATCCACCTCATTAGAACTGATTCAAATGTATTTTTAATGGCTGAGTAATACTCCATTGTGTATATGTACCACAGCTTTCTTATCCATTCATCTGCTGATGGACATCTAGGTTGCTTCCATGTCCTGGCTATTATAAACAGTGCTGCGATGAACATTGGGGTACACGTGTCTCTTTCCCTTCTGGTTTCCTCAGTGTGTATGCCCAGCAGTGGGATTGCTGGATCATAAGGCACTTATATTTTCAGTTTTTTAAAAACTGGGAAAAGTAGCTCAGATAGTTTAAATAACTAACCCAAGATCGCCTAGCTAACAGAGGTAGAGCCTGGATTCCAATCCGTGCAATCTGACTCCAGAGTACCTATTATTAACTACAGACAAGTAAATCGATGAACGTGCTGCAAGGAGCCAGGGGAAGTGTCAGCAAAGTAGGATCCCCTTATTTGATCCCCTTAGACTCAGTATTAACTAGGAAGTAAAAGATGCAGCTGATGAATCCTGGCCAGAATTTGTCCAATGACACAAAGTCTCCAAAAGATGATGCAAACAAAAGTACTGTGATTGCTGTCCTGGGAAACTAGCAGAGGAATTTTTAAACCACAGGATTAAAAATCAAGAAGATTAACAAGAGTGTAGCAAAGGAAGGGAAAGAGAGCGAGGTGAGGTCTGAATGTGTTAACAGCATTCTCCTGTATTTTAGAACATTGCATTTTTGCTCTGCGTGTGTGCTAAGTCCCTTAAGTTGTGTCTGACTCTGCAACCCTGTGGACTGCGTAGCCTGCCAGGCTCCTCTGTCCATGACTCCTCAGGTGAGCATACGGAAGTGGGTTGTCATTTTCTCCTTCAGGGGTTCTTACTGACCCAGGGATCAAACTCCCTCCTCTTATGTCTCCTGCATTGGCAGGCAGGTTCTTTATCACTAGTGCTCCCCTGGAAGCCCATATTTTTACTCTAATTTTATAGGGAAAAAAAGGAAGGATATTCATGTGTACCATTTCATATTCTTGTAGCTTACATCAACATGACTTATCAGAATTGAAGTGCCTCATTTAGTATATACTGGGTCAATTTATTTTACAACTTTGATGTTTTCATTTTGCACGAATGCAAATGCGTTTGCCTCCTGGCCCTGCGACAAAGTAACTGTTAACACAAGTAAAACACGTGCACATGTATGAGTGTTTATATAGATACAGTATATATATTTACATTTCTATCTTATCAAAATACACATTTCTGACAAGTTGGAAAGAACAGACCATATTCAGTCTATCACCAGCAAACACAATGTTCCATGACCCCTAAGATAAATAATAACAAGAACAAAAATTTCTCTGCAAAAACTCCTTGTTTATCACCTTGAGATTCTTTTCCCAAGATCAAAGGTACACATATTATAAGAAGATAAGGGCATAACTAGCCAGATGACCTTGGACAAGTCACTACAATTCTTCTTATCTTAGGACAAAGGACCCGATTCAGGGCTGTGACTCTGAGTTCTCCTTCCATCTTAAGACTGTCTCCACTGCAGCATGGCTGGGGACAGAGGGTATGATGAAAGAAACTTTTCATGTGTTCATTCTACCTCCTCCCTCCATTTCCCCCATTCTGCATGGAGGCGCCAACACCATCGCAGAGGCTGAACAAGACAATTGACATCTCTGATAGTTTGCTGCTAGGATTGCATCCAGGTTTTGAAAAGCCATTAGACACTAGAGATATGTATTCCAAAGTCCTGGAGAGTTCAAACTCTTTGATAAACTTGTAAAAATCTCAACTGAGTAGGAATAGGAAAAAGCATCTGGGTAACACTTACAGGAAGCTCCAGCTGATGGGGAATAAATGGGCTCTATACTCAGCAACAGCTGCAACAACAGAGGGCTGAGCCTTGATAGGTGGACATGCACAAAACAAGCTGAACTGGGGCCTGGAATTCCCCGAAATGAAACCTGAGAACTATTTAGGTTGACCTTCTCTCTCTCAGCACAGTTGACCCTAAAGAAATAAGGAACAACACATCCCAAAGCACATTAAACTTTACAACAGCAGTTTAAAAAAAAGAAAAGATTGGAAAATGCATGAGAGTTCTCCTACAATACTAGAAGAATAAACTGGTTGACTTGACTGCCTTCTGTTTGAGGGAAAAAAACAAAGAGATTATTTAAGAATCGTATATGCTGGGGCTGCTGTGGAATGCACAGTTTCTAGAAAACAGACTTATCTGTTACTATCATCAGGCTTTCTACACTGCAGGACTCATTTTTACATGGCAGTCAGGGTTACAATGACATAAAACAGAATGCCATGAACTGTAATGAGAAAAGTTGATCTTTAAAAAATAAAATGCAATAGGGAGAAAGATTGAAGTGTTTGGGAAAATACACACAAGCAGGTACAGTATAGATGGGGAAATACACTCTTTTTCAATAATGGCAGTCTCCTCAATCATATTTTGCAGAAAATTGAAAAAAGAATTTTCATAGCAGGGAAGACATGTAAGTGGCATCACCTGCTGGAAAAGTATATCAGGATATGTCTTAAAAGGTTGCTCTAAAGTAGGTCTCCCACGTGGAAAGCAAGGCTGGTATGAGGCGTAGCCCCTTGGATTACCCACTTCCATCCGGCCTGCTATGATGGGCTTGGGGTAGGAGACAGAGCAGCACCGGGAACGCCTGTCCTGGATAAGAGTCCTCTTCTGACTGTGACTGTCGAGTCACTCAGCCCTCTCTTTACTCTGTTGGATACTAATGTATACCTCCTTCAGTTCAGTTCAGTTCAGTCGCTCAGTCATGTCCGACTCTTTGCGACCCCATGAATTGCAGCACGCCAGGCCTCCCTGTCCATCACCAACTCCCGGAGTTCACTCAGACTCACGTCCATTGAGTCAGTGATGCCATCCAGCCATCTCATCCTCTGTCGTCCCCTTCTCCTCCTGCCCCCAATCCCTCCCAGCATCAGACTCTTTTCCAATGAGTCAACTCTTTGCATGAGGTGGCCAAAGTACTGGAGTTTCTTACTTTTGTTAAAACTATGCCTCACAATCACAAGCATACAAGAAACAAGTGCAGTCCTAAGGATGATCTGGCAGGAAGTGCTGGGAAGGAAAAGCTCCATAATTGTTCAATGGGCAGAAACCTTAGAAGCCATCTAGGCCCTTATCTTGCAAAGGCTGCCTTAAGCACTGTGTTCTTTGTAAAGCAATGGTCAGAGAAAATAGAGATCAGAGACTGCACTGATTCTATATCACTAACAGAATGTGTACAGACACGATGACTTTATAAACTATCTTACACTGAGTGCAACAACACAAAAGAATGGCGTGCCCTCTCCAGACTTTAGTATAGCCACAGTCGAGAGCAGTGTGGAGGTTCGCTAAAAAACTAAGAGTAGAATCATCATATGACCCTACAATTTGACTCTTGGGCTTATATCCAGATAAAACTGTACTTTGAAAAGATACATGCACTGTAGTGCTCACTGCAGCACTATTTACAATAGCCAAGACATGGAAGCAACTTAAGTGTTCATTAACAAGTAAATGAATAAAGATATGTCACACACACACACATCAGATATACACAATGGAATATTACTCAACCATAAAAAATAACACCATTTGTAGTAACACAGATGGACCTAGAGATTTTCATACTAAGTGAAGTAAGCCAGATAAAGATAAATACCATATGGATAACACTTGTATGTGGACTCTAAAACTAAAAAGATGTAAATGAACTTATTTCTAAACCAGAAAGAGACTCATAGACATAGAAAACAAACTTATGATTACCAAAGGGGAAAAGGCGGTGGGGGGAGGGATAAATTAGAATGTTCAGATTAACTTATACACACTACTACATATATAATAGATAACCAACAAGCACAGGGAAATAAATTTTCTAAATTAAAACAAAAAATGCTAAAACTCAAAAGAGTTGTCCATAATCAATATCGTCTTCTCCCATCCTCTCTTAAATCCACCTAGAGAAGTCTTTGGCCCCAACACTAAGAGCTACTGTTACTACAGGCTCTAATAAGTCCTGTTGCCAAATCCACACTCAATTCTTAATCTTCAACCTAGTTGACCTTTGAGCAGTTTTTAGGAGAGTTGGTCACTTCCTCCCTGAAACACTGTCTTTACTCAGATCTGAAACACCATGCTCTCTCGCTTCCTCTCCTGCTTCACTGGCTAGTCCTCCCTACCATCCCTCCACCCTTTTCCATCCAATTAGCCTCTAAATAGGGAAATGAATTTGATAAGAGATCTCTGTAATTCATTGTGTGGTATTTCAGTAATTCAACAGCTTAAGGCAAAACAAACAAAAAGAAAAGCACTAAATATATGTAAATGGGATGTAGGGAGAATATGTTTCTTAGCAGAGGAAATATATTTCAGGAGCTGCCTTTGAAATATGGGTGGACTCTATGTCCTCAAGTCTCCCGGAAAGCTGGCTGCTACCATGTTCTTATTTCTTCTGCCATGTAGAAAGCAGAGCAAATGCCTCTCCAAAGCCCTTCATTTTATTCAAACGCTGAAACTCCACTACAGGATGACCATGGAGTCTGGGAATCGCAGACACACATTTGCCTCATTTTAGTGACTAAATAATGCCTGTAGTTGATGGACATCCAGAGCAACTCTGTCGGGATGGCACACCATCCCACTGCGTCTGAGTGGTAGGGCTGTAAGTCTGGGCACAGGCTGATGGAAGAGCGGTGTTGTGCACCATGATCACTGCAGCTTTGCACAACACATTCAACTATACATTGCGAATGAGGGATGACACAGCGCCACACCATATATTTTACGGTAATACCCATAAACTACTTATCACGGGTATTTACCCTCTGTTTCCAAGATTTTATCGTCACCCTGCATGCTACAGACTGAATGTTTATGTCCCCCCAAAATCCATCTCCTGAAATCCTGATCCTCAGTGTGATAGTATAAAGAGGTGGAGGTCTTCAAGGTAATGGTTTATGAGAATGGAGCCCTCGTGGATGGGATTCGTGACCACAGAAGAGAGGCCCTTTCCCTTTTCTGCTTTGTGAAGACTAACTGTTGAATTGGAAGCAGGCTCTCACCAGACACTGAATATGCCAGCACCTTGGTCTTGAACCTGCCAGCCTCCAGAACTGCGAGAAATAAACCATTGTCAGGTATAAGCCACCCAATCTATGGCATTTTGTCATGGTAGTCACGTAGATTAAGACAGTGGAGAATCCACACATGGTGATAAATGTGTTTGGACCTGTTCTGGTCCAGTTCAAAACACTTACAATATGGGCTGGGTCCTCAGCTCCCAAAAAACAAAGGCGGTGTTGACCTCTGCAAAGCTGTCCAAATAACGAACAAGGAAATGAAACTCACAGGGTCCTTGCTGTATTATTGGCATAGTTCTGGAAACTTTCACACACCTACTCCACCTAACCCTTATACTCTCTCAAGGCAGACACAGTGCTTAAGCCTCATTACAACCATATGAAGGGAGTACTAACACTTTGGGTGTCAGGCGGGGGGTGGATCCCTGGTGGCTCAAGGGTAAAGAACCCACCTGCCAATGCAGGAGACATGGGTTTGATCCCTGGTCCAGGAAGAACCCCTGAAGAAGGAAGTGGCAACCCACTCCACTATTCTTGCCCGGAGAATCCCATGGACAGAGGAGCCTGGTGGGCTACAGTCCTAGGATCACAGAAAGTCAGACACAGCTTAGTGACTGAAAGTGAAAGTGAAAGTGAAGTCGCTCAGTGGTGTCCAACTCTTTGAGACCCCATGGACTGTAGTCTACCAGGTTCCTCTGTCCATGGGATTTTCCAGGCAAGAGTACTGAAGTGGGTTGCCACTTCTTTCTCTAGGGGATCTTCCCAACCCAGGGATTGAACCCAAGTCTCCCGCATTGTAGGCAGACGCTTTACCATCTGAGCCACCAGGGAACTACAACAACTAACACTTTTTTAGGCTCCAACAGGCTAAAGAACTAAGATTTAAACTCATTTCCTCTGCTTCTAAAATGAATGGTCTCTCCTCCATGCCACACTATTTATTCCAATTTTACAAATGAGTCAACAAGGACTGTAAGAGATTGAAAACCTGGCCTAATGTCACATAGCCAATCCTTGGCAAAGCTGAAATTCAAACTTGGGTTTTTCTAACTTCAAGTTCCATATTCTTTCCACTATATAGCAGAACAGTTAAAACCAGGGATAAAAAGAGAAGATAGAAAGAAGCCAGGAGGGAATTTGGGGTCTGTGTCTTTATACTGGACAAGAATAAGCTCAACATGATAAAAGAAATAGCAGATATCAGAACATTCATTATTCTGCATTTCTACAGCCTTGAGTGGTTGAATTGGAACCATCCCCAGAATGAGGACCAAATTAATGCTAAAATCACTGCAGTTATTCCAGAGGTCAGGAGCACAGTGCTAATGAGGTCAGGGCCAGGACTTCAGACTGCCCAACTCCTCTCTGGTCTAAAGCCAACCTTCAAAGTTCTCCCTATAATGCCAACTCAGAAACTCACCCTGTTGGTTACAAGTAGGACCAGGGAGAGAGTAAGAGTCTGTACACTGTTAACATTGTCAGGAAAACAAAGCTGGAGCACATGCCCTACAGCATGGGCATTTATTTTATGCTGGGTCAGAGACACTAGTTTTATATTATAATCAAAGGAGAGCCTTCTATACTGAGCAGAGGAATAAACAACGTGAGCTTCAGCCGTGGATTCTATCAGATGCAAAGCTCTAGGACGTGTAATAGAACCATCAGAGCCTACGAAGAAGACACACTCCATGGTGCTGCCCCTCCAAGAGTCTCTGTTCCTCTCCCCTTCCCTTCTCCTCACCCTGCAGGTACAGAGCTCTCTGGGACTTGCCCTTGATTTCTCTAGAGATTGGGCCACTGAACCATAATATTCACAGCAGTACTAAAAGTGATCAGGCCTTTTCTTCAAATATAGTAGGCATTCAGACCAATTTTTATAGTTGATTTACAATATTGTATTAGTTTCAGGTATACCACACAGTGATTCGGTTATTTTTTCTAATTATATTCTAGAAGGCAATGACAGCCCACTCCAGTACTCTTGCCTGGAAAATCCCATGGATGGAGGAGCCTGGTAGGCTGCAGTCTATGGGGTTGCTAAAAGTCAGACACAACTGAGAGACTTCACTTTCACTTTTCACTTTCATGCATTGGAGAAGGAAATGGCAACCCACTCCAGTGTTCTTGCCTGGAGAATCCCAGGGACGGGAGAGCCTAGTGGGCTGCCGTCTATGGGGTCGCACAGAGTAGGACACGACTGAAGTGACTTAGCAGCAGCAGCATAGGTTATTACAAGATACTGAATCCAATTCTCTATGTCGTATAGTAAGCCCTTGTTGCTTACCTATTTTATATATAGTAGTTTGCATCTGTTAACAAGGGGTTACTTCAGAGAAACTAAGGTTTTAAATTCAGTTTGCTGCTGCTGCTGCTGCTGCTGCTAAGTCGCTTCAGTCATGTCTGACTCTGTGCGACCCCATAGACGGCAGCCCACCAGGCTCCCCTGTCCCTGGGATTCTCCAGGCAAGAACACTGGAGTGAACTGCCATTTAACTATTTAAAAATAGCTAAGGTTTTAAGTCCAGAAGAACCTCTATTGTCCTTCATGAATCACAGCCTTGTTGTGGCAAAGGGGCTTGTGTAACTCAGTGAAGCTATGAACCATGCCATGCAGGGCCACCCAAGACAGCTGGGTTATAGTGGAGAGTTCTGACAAAACATGGTCCACTGGAAGGGGGAATGGCAAACCATTCTAGTAGTCTTGCCGTGAGAACCCCATGAACTTAAACAGTATGCTTTGACCACCTGATGTGAAGAGACAACTCACTGGAAAAGACCCTGATGCTGGGAAAGATTGAAGGCAAAAGGAGAGGGCAGCAGAGGATGAGATGGTTAGATGGCATCATCGACTCAATGGACCTGAATCCGAGCGAATTCCAGGAGATGGTGGAGGACAGGGAAGCCTGGTGTGCTGCAGTCCACGGGGTCGCAAAGAGTCGGACACGACTTAGAGACTGAACAACAACGAAACCTCTATTAGACGGGAAGTGTCTGTTCTCTGTTGAGCCCTAACGGTATTTAATGAAAAGAGATCAAGGGATAGATGAGTGTCATCGTAGAACGGAGGGTACAGTGAGTACTAGCCTTTATTAGTCTATGTTCATAAAAATCACAAGTGACCTTTTTTAGAAAATTATAAGAAAACAGCACAGCAAATATTACACAAAACTGTTTTCCTTTTAGGGAGGAGAGCTAGGAAAGTATTGCATCCTCTTGGAAGATCTCACGTGGAGAACAAAAGCAGCTCTGTGCGTACTTTACTGCCAGGTGACTGTGATTATACTGACTCATTCTTCTGTCCTAAAAAAGGCTGGTCTCTGAGAAAGACAACTGGCTCCTTTGCTAAGATTTCCTGGCAGCGGGAGCTTAGGAGAGTCCTAGGTGCTTTTTCACACCCAGTGCATGTGAGGCCAGTTTTCTAAAAATAAGTATTAGTTACCTGCTCTGGGAATCAGCGTTGTTTTAGCCCTTAGGTCCTATAACCTAGTAGCCATAGCCCTTACTTCCTACCTTTCCGTCTTGATACACATATTTCTACATGCCCATTGGCAGCTAAGAGTTGATCTCTACTTTCTCCAAAGGGCTTGGTTATCTATTTAAACACTCCAAAAGCTCATGGGAACTGCACACCCTCACTTTTTGTCTTTGGCCTGCCTGTTATTGTGGCATGGGTATATTGAATGTTATGGCTGTCTTTCCCTTTCCTGAGTTGCTACCCAAACAACAATATCTAATAATGCCAGAAAGAGTCATCAATTCTCTCTCTATATATATATCCATAAGAATGAGCTCATCTGTAAATGAAGGATGGAAGGTACCACAAGTCTCCAAACTTTTGATGGTTTAGTCTAGCAATGCCTTAGAATGTCTCAAACTACATGGGAAACATGTCTGTGGACACTCAACACTGCGTCCAGTGAATTAGTCACCTACTTATTAAAGACACACACCCTACTATAGTGCTTGGCACATCTATATGTGCTAAACATTTCCTGGCTCAGATGCTGTGCTGGCGAGAGGTCAGCTGGACACATGTATCTGTGTATGTGGGCACTGGCTCCTTCCTCTAGGATCACTGTCTGAGCCCTCACTTTAATTACAAGGAAATGATCAAACCAGTCAGGATCATGGTCCGTTGCCTCTGTGTGAAAAGGGCAACCACCCTTCCTTCTGGAATGTGGACATGGACATTAGCTGCCTCATTAATTGAATCAAACCCACCACTACAGCTGAATTATCCACTTCCAAAAAGTCTTGCTCCTCTAGCCACGTGGAGGGGGAAAGGGACTCTATTCCCAGTATCGCAGGCACATCTTATTCCACCAGGAAAAAGAAAGGTATTCTCTGTAGGACTGAGTGCTCAGAAAGTCACTTTGCATTAGGGAGGATGGGCTGAGGCATGCTCTGCTCAAAAGGAAAATAGAAGCTGGATTGACCAGAGGCAAGTATTTCCTTCCTCTATTTTCAAAAGACCTCCCTTCTTGACTCTGATTTTCCACCAAGCTCCCCAGTTTCTTTTATTTAGTTCACAAAAATAGCAGCCAATGCTAAGATTAGGACCTGAAAACTGAAACTGGAAGCATAGGAGAGATGCAAGTTGAACCTTCGGACTTGTCTATTTGTCCATCTTCACATGTAGCGTTTTCCCCCTCATGCCCTAGTTCTTTGCACTGTATGCCAATATACCAGCTTCTCAAAATGCTGACTGTTATGGGCTGACAAATGTCATCAATTAACAAGGAAATACACAACTGGTTTTATTTTTTAACATCAATGGATGTTTTATCTTATTTTTTACATTAATGGATTTTAGCCAGAATTTATTAGTATTTTATTGATATCTCAAGGTTTTCCTTAAAGTATATATAAGACAACCAGCTAGAGAGTATTCAAAAGAAATACATTTATTATTTGGTCACAGTAGGAAAGACTGGAGAATTTCAAGTTACAATTCAGTTCTAACTTTTGCCTAATTTATCTTTGGAGTTCATGGCTAACTTCCCTCACAGTCTGGGCCTTTCTATATGAGGACTTAACTGGAACCCCATAATCTCTACTGCCATCTGTACTTCCTGTCTCAATAGCCTCACCTTGAAACTGGGCAAGTTCGCAAGGATACAATAAGTCAAAGTCAAGCTGAACTACTTTTCAAAGGCTTTTTGGTGTCCTTTTCTAACCAAGGGGACTTTGTTTACCTTGACTTCCAGGGGCTTAGAAAAAATTAGCCTTGCTGCTAATGCTGCTAATACACAATAACCCCTTTTCAAATTGCCTAAATGTTAAACAAATGCCATTCATAATTAACTGAAAATGATCAAATGCCAGATCTGCAGCATTTGAGATCTGTCTTTTGACTCTGTTTTAAAAAGTTGGTTGTTTACTCTGGCAAACAGAAAAACAAAAGAGCAGCATTATTTTTTTTTCATCTAAAAGCTATGAACGGAGGAAATATGCATGAGGCTCCAGGGTCTTTTCTACTTATTTGTTGAGTGGCCTTAACCTCTTTAAGCTTTCATTTCTGCATCTATAAAGTAGAGATAATCTATGAGATATGAAAAACATGCCTGGCACATAATAAACACTGATGAGACGATCGTTAATTGTTATGAAGGTTATGTTATGACATCATTTCCAGATACTACCCAACCCAGGGAGAAACAGCAACATGCCTGTTCCTTTAAGGAATGATCAAACTCACCACACAGGAGCACCATTCTGCCACCTTTGTCTTCACCGCAGGCTCTGTTCACGCCCTGATGGCTCAGACGGTAAGGAATCTGCCTGCAATACGGAAGACCTGGCTGGTTCAGTCCCTCAGTTGGGAAGATCCCCTGGAAGAGGGCATGGCAACCCACTCCAGCATTCCAGCCTGGAGAATCCCCATGGACAGTGGGGCCTGGCGGACTACTGTCCATAGGGTCGCAAAGAGTCGGACACAACTGAGCAACTGAGCGCAGCACAGCACAGCTTCACCAACCCCCGCAACCCACGAGCCATCAGATACCTCCCACCTGCCACTCGGCTGCCTCTGACCTACCATCAGGGCCAGCTTCTATTCCCTCCTACAGGTATCCCCTCTTTTCAAAAGCTTGCTTTATAGCACTTCACTCTTTACAAAAGATCTACATTGGTACCTGTTTTCCTAACAGAAAGAAATCTGAGGAGGATTTTCCCTTTACAAAACAAGGTGAAAAGCAAAAATAGTGCTCAGTGTTTGGTTTGCAGGGGGTTGTCAGAGAGGCAGTGCAGCAAGCGTAGCACCAGGAACTACCATACTCGGCATCTCAGCATCGAAGTGCCCTAGATCGGAACTGTGTCTGTGAGCATGTGGTCCATCTCTATTTATTTTGTGCATCCATTAGTAAGGCGTGTCTCAAGGTAATTGCTTTTACAATTCACACCATTTTGTCTCACAAAAGTTTCACAGGGATTCTCCACTTGCAGATAACAGAAGAAACCTGTATTTCTTTTTCCCATTTCCTGCTTTCTTTTTCTCCCGCCTTCCATTTTCCTTGACTGTTCTGCAGATAGAATTGCTAATTAGCATAGGCTTTACCTTCTTTTCCTTCCAGTCAGAAAACAGACCAATCTCGCCACAGTGGCCTTTGGTTCTCCTGTACTGTTTTCATGCTAGTTGTTTAAAAGCACTTTCTTTGCTACCACAAATGACTATATTTCTTTTTTTATTCAGAATGCTTGAGGGTGAAAACAGACCTGATCACTAGTTGCCTGAGATTTTGTTGTGTCAAAGCAAAAAGTCATAACCAAAGCTAGCTAGCTACTTGCTTCAATCATTTGTCCTTATTCTGCAAGTTCATCTCTCATACAACTGCTCAGAACATCAAAGGCTTTTTTTTTTTTTTTACTAATAATACTCATTGAATGTTGCATATGTGCCTGGTATTATGATGAGTATTTTACTTGTAGTATCTCACTGGCTTCACTCACAGTTCAAGAGATGATGATGATGATTCCTATTTCATAGAAAAAGGAATAGAAAAAATCTGAAGCTCATAGAGGTTATCCAGCTTTTATGTGTCTAAGGATACAACCACAGATCAGTCTTGCTTGAGAGTCAGTCCTAAAGTCCATATCCTATGTATTTCTTATAAGCTTGCCAGTAGGAAGTATTCTGGAGAAGGCAATGGCAACCCACTCCAGTACTCTCGCCTGGAAAATCCCATGGATGAAGGAGCCTGGTAGGCTGCAGTCCATGGAGTCACTAAGAGTCAGACATGACTGAGAGACTTCACTTTCACTTTTCCTTTCATGCATTGGAGAAGAAAATGGCAACCTACTCCAGTGTTTTTGCCTGGAGAATCCCAGGGACGGCGGATCCTGGTGGGCTGCCGTCGATGGGGTCGCACAGAGTCGGACACGACTGAAGCGACTTAGCAGCAGCAGCAGCAGGAAGTCTTCTAGGCTTGCTGCTAAGTCACTTCAGTCGTGTCCAACTCTGTGCGACCCCATAGATGGCAGCCCACCAGGCTCCCCCCGTCTCTGGGATTCTCCAGGCAAGAACACTGGAGTGGGTTGCCATTTCCTTCTCCAATGCATTAAAGTGAAAAGTGAAAGTGAAGTCGCTCAGTCGTGTCCAACTCTTAGCGACCCCATGGACTGCAGTCTACCAGGCTCCTCTGTCCATGGGATTTTCCCGGCAAGAGAACTGGAGTCGGGTGCCATCGCCTTCTCTGCTTCTAGGCTTATGTAGCTTCAAATCAGAGTGTTCTCAGCTGGGATCCTTTCTTTAAAGAAACAAGATTCCATTTAAGAAAATGGATATAGAAGAAAACAAAATCTGCCTTTTACCTCCTATGGGACTGTGTTGCTTATCCCCAATTAAAGACAGGACAATCTAAAGTTTATTTCAAGACCTTACCACAGGGTCATAAACCTCTGAGTTTCCAAATGCATATGTACACCAAGCACAGTGCACATCTGTTCTCTGAGTGAAAAACCTAAGTGGTGGCTGTTGAGATGAATAATAATCCAAATGGATTTTAAACTTTTACTGAACTCATAGACACTTAGTCCCCTTTAATCATTTTGTATTTTCTCTCATCAATGGATGACTAAAGTAAAGCAGTCATCATATGAATATCTGATAATATTTTACGTTAAAAGTATTTACACTTCCACAACTGCTGAGTCCATGTGTCGTGACCACTGAAGCCTGCGTGCCTAGAGACTGTGCTCGGCAACAAAAAAGCCACCCCAGTGAGAAGCTCGTGCGCCTCAACCAGAGAGTAGCCCCACTCTCTGCAACTAGACAAAGCTGCAGCAAAGACCCAGGACAGCCAAAAATAAACAAACAAGCATTCAAAGAGAGAAGAAGAAGAAAGGGGATAAAAGCCCCGAAAAAGGATTTGCACTTTAAAAAAAAAAAAGGGGGGAGGGAGATCTGGATATGATTGGATTTGAGGCTTACTTCATATTTTTGACTTACCTGGTGACTCAGATAGTAAAGTGTGTGTCTACAATGCGGGAGACCCGGGTTCGATCCCTGGGTCGGGAAGATCCCCTGGAGAAAGAAATGGCAATCCACTCCAGTACTATTGCCTAGAAAATCCCATGGACAGAGCAGCCTGGTAGGCTACAGTCCATGGGATCGCAAAGAGTCGGACACGACTGAGCGACTTCACTTTCACTTTCACTTTCATAATTTTGAAAGGCCGAGTCGCCCCAGTTATTTCCAGTTTTGCCTGAAACTATGTCAGGTCTCTACATTCTAATGTCAGCTCATGGTTTTGTGGGTATGGTATAGCTTAGGCATACAGAATGCTGGTGCTGGAATCATGACTCTCCTACTGACAAACTGTGTCATCTAGGGTCATGTGCTTAGCTTCTCTATTCCTCTGATCCCTCTTCTATAAAGTAGGTAATGATAATGTCTGTGGTTGGAATTTTTAGAAGTATTGTATGAGATTCTCTAAGAACAGTGTAGGGCACAGAGCAAATTTTCAGTTAATCTTTGCTTTCTGCTTGGTACCCTTGGTAGAAGCAAACCCAATCACACTAAGAGCTCACAGTCTGAATGGCAGGATTACCTTACTTTGCTTATGAGCAGAATCCTAGATTTAATCTGGCCCCTGAGAAATGGTTTCCCAGGAGGCACTAGTGGTAAAGGATCTGCCTACCAATACAGGAGATGCAGGAGAAGCAGGTTTGATCCCTGGGTCAGGAGGATTCCTGGAGTAGGAAGTGGCAACCCATTCCAGTATTCATGCCTAGAAAATTCCACAGACAGAAGAGCCTGGCAGGCTACAGTCCATGGGGTTGCAAAGAGTCGAACATGACTGAGCATACACATACATTGAGAAATGGAGTATTTCCTACCATGTCAATAAACAAGGATGTCACAGCCAACAGAGATTCTGGACCTCCAAATGTGAATTTCTGAGCCTGGAGGGCACCCAGGAAGGAGAACAATACCTGCTGTCTGGTAGCCATTCAGATCAGATCAGATCAGTCGCTCAGTCGTGTCAGACTCTTTGCGACCCCATGAATTGCAGCACGCCAGACCTCCCTGTCCATCAGGCTGCAGCTACTCCTTATAGTGAGAACTGGGATCTGGGGAGAATGTGAAAAACTCAGGATACTGACCCCAGATGGCTGAGATGCATATGAAAGGAATGATTTCAGTGAGCCCAGACTCTTGCATCTTCCCATACACACAAAAGCACTAAATTCCTTAACTTGAAATACCTGCTGCTGCTGCTAAGTCGCTTCAGTCATGTCCGACTCTGTGCGACCCCATAGATGGCAGCTCACCAGGCTCCCCCCCGTCCCTGGGATTCTCCAGGCAAGAATACTGGAGTGGGTTGCCATTTCCTTCTCCAATGCATGAAAGGGAGAAATGAAAGTGAAGTCGCTCAGTCGTGTCCGACTCTTCTTGACCCCATGGACTGCAGCCTACCAGGCTCCTCCGTCCATGGGATTTTCCAGGCAAGGGTACTGGAGTGGGGTGCCATTGCCTTCTCTGTGAGATACCTGGTTCTCCTTAATTAACAATAATATTTTACTGTTCAGACTCTCTGCCCTCTGTTGCAAACTTCTGTATAACCTGACTCCTCCTCACTCTCCACCTCCTTGGAGCAGTTCCTCAAGGTTACTTGCAGTGTTGTCTCCTGGGTATGAAGTCCTAAAAATTCCCTCTGAATAAACCATAATTCTTAACCTTTAGGTTGTGACTATTTTTTAAGTCAACTCCCCACTGCTCTCCTTGCAGCACTCCTGATTCCTCTTACTATACTTCATTTTTTTCTTTTTTTATGACACTTATCACCCTCTAACACATAATATTCTTTACTTATTGTGTTTACTGCTTATTAACTGCCACCCCAGTACATTGCCAGAGAATGCAATGGCACCCCACTCCAGTACTCTTGCCTGGAAAATCCCATGCATGGAGGAGCCTGGTGGGCTGCAGTCCATGGGGTCACTAAGAGTCGGACACGACTGAGAGACTTCACTTTCACTTCTCACTTTCATGCACTGGAGAAGGAAATGGCAACCCACTCCAGTCCTCTTGCCTTGAGAATCCCAGGGACAGGGGAGCCTAGTGGGCTGCCGTCCATGGGGTCGCACAGAGTCGGACACGACTGAAGTGACTTAGCAGTTAGCAGTAGACTGTAAGCTGAACAAGAGCAGAAATATTTATTTTTCTCACGACCATACTCCAATGCACAGAATAGAACATGGCACAAAGTGATTACTCAATAAATATTGGTTAAAGAATGGATAAATATCAAGATAATTTGCTGTCTTTCTCAAAATTCCTCCCATCTCCCACTTTTCTCGAGCCTCATTTCCCTTTCAAACTCTTCCCCAGTGAACAATAATAATATAATGACTTAGATTTATTATTTCTTGAATTCCAGATATCATGGCCAGGCTTAAAAATGCATCATCTCATTTAATCCTGTTGAAAAAAGAGACAGCAGATGCAAAATGGGATTCTTTGTGCTTAATACCTAATCTAATTGCAGTCTCAACCCCCCAGGAATGTAACCTTTAACCTGTCAACCTGGAATTACCTGGTCAGCTCTAACTAAGGGTAATCAGGCCCAAAGGCTCTTCTGTTCCTCTTACAGAGGACGACCTCACCTGAATCAATTCATTCTTTGCTAATAATTTCCTTTTTCCTCCCTCTTTCCACATAATCTTTCCTTTCCTACAGCTCAGTAAACCTCTTTTCTATCTGGTAGATAGATGCTGCCTGATTCATGAATTGTTTAATAAAACCAATGTGATCCTTAAAATTATTTAGTTGAATTTTTGCTATTTAATAATCCAATGGAGTAAGTACTGTTGTTCCCCTGATATTATGTTGTGGCTACGCGTTCTGGGAAACAAACTCATTCAGAAGGACAATGCAGATACTGGAGTGCAGTTTATTACACCGGCGGGCAGAAGCAGAGTCTCCATTTAGCCAAGGACCCTGACCAGTTTTTGTGAAAAGTTTATATACTCTAAGTGTACGTGCCCAAACCCACCTCCCCAAATTCTCTGAAACTAGTCTGAACAAAGGAAAAGAAAGACACAATCAAAGTTAACCCATGATTCGTATGCTTTAAGCCTAGGTAGTTAACAGTGGACAATTATCAATAGGCCTGTGGTCATACCCCAATAAGTATAATAGAATTTATGATTCTATTCGGTTACACAGATAATTAGGGTATTCTTTTAGGCGATGGAGAGTCTAGGTACGAGCCCTGAGGCTCTTCCAACCGGGGGTCTGGTTTTCCAGTTGGTATGTCATTTCCATAGATACTGGGCATAGAGCTCAAAGTCCACAGTCCAGCTCAAGATGGAGTCCTGCTTTCAAGATGGAGCTTGTTCTGTCTGTTTCCTCCTTCAATTACAGAGGTTTAGAAAATCGAGGCACTTATCCAAAGTCATACAGCTAGTTTAAATGGGGATGCAGTTTAGAGCCTTGGGCACTGTTATTCTGGCATCTGAGTTCTAAACCATGACATTACAGTCTGTGACTGTGACTGTGAGCCTGGCACAGTGTTCTTTCCTATGAATGATGAATCTGAGTCCAAAGGATAAGACCTACACTCTTAGGAAATGCTTTATCTGCACACGCCAAGAGCAGAATCCGCACAGTCAGTAAAATAAAGCTTGAGGTTGTCTACATTTACTGGCAGGCTAACACAGCATTCTATGGTAATAACATTGCTATCTTCTGGTTCATTGCATTCACTTCATCATTGTGAACAAAACGTCCCAGTGCATGCTAATCTACTAACCTAACCCCAGAGTGATGATAAAATGAAATCCTGTCATAAGCAGCAATCACCAGTCAAGATTAATTAACTTGAATGATCCGTGATGATTTGGCTTTGCAAGAAGTTTGACGTATGAGATTCCATAAGAACATGTCTTTGAGCTATTGGAGTAATTAATTCCACTGGCACTAAAGGAAAAGCCCTTGGGATTTGCAAATAGACCTGAGATTTAAGCATTTCCCTGTTTCTGTGGCAACAGTGGCTTCAAGGACAACCAGTCAGGGCATGGAGTTATCGAATTCCCTTCCCCCTTGTCTAGCCTTCAGCACCTCTAGTTTGCTCAAAGCAGAATCATTTAGCACATCTAAGAATATGCCTCATCTTCCAGGTGTGTGCAGGATTCAGAGTAACATGTATTAGAGTGTTATCCTAGAGCTCCCAGGTAATGAGACTCAATAAACGATACACAAGAAAGGAAGGGATGGGGTTGAAGTCAGGTGGTAAGCATTGCAACAGTTAATGATCAAAAATGACCCATAGAAACTCAGATACAGCTGGCTATCAATCTTGATGCTTATGACCTGAGAGCAATGCTTGACAGAGAGGGGATGTGATCACCATCATCGCTAATCTGGGACTGGGGAAGCTAAGTGGGACCTGTGCTGCACGAAAGACCTCTCTACCATTATCTTCCCATCCTTCCTTTAACCCAATAGATTTTAAATACCCATTCAACAGAAAAGTGACCTTTTAAAGACTAATTCTTCTGTTCAGGACTTACCTATCTTATTAGTATATCAAACTTATTTCAGGAATAAATAATTCCTTTTATTATTAAGTAATAACAGATGAATTAGTATTTCCATAAATGAAAGCTGGAATTGAAAAAGTGCCATGGAGTGACATTTTACTAAAACTGGTATTTAGCAAATATACAGTCACTTAAATGATCTTCATCTGAAGAATAACATAATTTTTTGGCAGCAGGGTGATTAAATAAAGAAAAATTGCAATAGTCTGATATACTTTAGTACTTGTTTGAGCTGTATGAAATAGCAGAGCAGGGGAGCTGCTTTTTAGTTACCTTATAGGAAACCGATATTTTTACTTCTATGCACCTAAAAATCTATGCATCTTAGCTAAGATGGTAAACATTGGAAGGGTGAGTGGAGGGAGGGAGGGATGGAGAGATGGATGAATCAATTCATTCAATAAATATTTAATGAGTACTTATTATGTACCTGATACAAGTAAACACAGTGTGATCAAAAACAGATAAAAATGCTTGTGCTCATGGAGCATATCTTCTAGTGGAATAGTGGTTAGATGGCTGAATAAATTCTAAATGGATATAGGAGCTCCCAAGTCCCCATTACACTGCCTCATAGGCCACAAGAGTGCATTTCCTTTAACATGGATAGACCCATAAGAGTTAGTGCCCAATGCTATAGAATTATTGCTGACAAGGGGATCAAACTTCCCTTTAAACTGATGAATGCCAGATCCCATAAGTGGGGTTCAAGGTTAAAGCTAGGAAGGTATTACAGTGAAAGGCATTTATTCCTTCTCTGAGTGATTAATAGACATATCTAAAAAGAACCAAGTGCACTCTGAGCTGAAACGTGATTGCCAAGCCAAAAAAAAAAAAAAAAAAGCAAAAACAAAAACCTGGGATTGGCAATTTGTTCATGAGAACACCCTTGAATTTTGCAAAAGCAAAAGGAGTGGGAATTATTCATGAATGGAGATTATGGAACATGTAACTCTGGTTTCTAAAAGAATTAGGCCTGCTTAGGAATCCTTGAGGTGATTTCATGGTACAACCAATAAAACAGTGGGACCAGACCTTTAACTACTAATATTCACTAGCCTTGTATGTATATTTAATGATAAAAACAGGAAAGACCACATCTCTCTTGAATCTATATTCCTTTTTGGGGATTTTAAAGTGAAGTAAGAAAAACTAAATGCATAAATCCTTTAGTACAGAAACTTTCATGGGGCTGGAGCAGGGAGATAATTAAGAGATGGAAATTAGTTTGCTGATAATACCATGGTGAAATTACCCAGGGTCAGCTATTATTGTCAGGTTTTCAAGTTTTGAAACTTAATTTTAATCAAAGTACACAGGACTGCTCAGCCCTTCAGGGGCCCATTTCTACACCGACCAAAATCATAAGATTCTGGTGTATAAACCGGACTGCCAATACGAACCTATGTTGGAAGTTATCTCCTAGCAGGTGTTTATGCCTTCTGATGGGCATAAATACTCAGTCCTACAAATTATCCATCAAAAGACTTAAAACCAAGTAGACTGTATAATCTCAAGACATCAGGGTTCCAACAAATGAAGGAAATAATGGATTGTTTTCCTTTAGGGAGACAGTCCAGCACCGAAGCTAAGTGATTAGGGTTTGGGCGAAAGACCAGGGCTGGATTCAGAGTTCATCTACCACCGGCTAGTGACTTTGAGGAAGCTCACTAGTGCTTATTGCTCTCTTCAGAATATGGGAATAAAAAGAGTCAATACATTTAAAGCACTAAGCACAATAACTGACACACAGGAAACAGTCAATAAACGTTCAGCATTATTCTGTTTGTAACTAAAGACTTGCTATTGGATTTCTGGGAAAAGTTTGTCTTAATAGGGTTGTGAAAATTAATTAAGATGCTCCATATTAAGTATTGAGGAAAAGAAATTGATTTTTTTGGAATCAAAATACCCGCCACCTAGAGAGTAGCACTCAACATATTAAAATTTCCCAATTTCAAGATTGCATTCATAAGACACACTAAACACCCCAGGATGATATTTTGATCAGTCCTTTTTCACCAGTCATGTTCTAAGCATGACTTTCTGAGCCTGGCAGCCTGATCTGGCTTGGGGGTGGTTTCCTAAATCCCTGGGGAAGATTAATTCAATAGGGGTGTAGCAAAAACAAGACCAGGAGCTGACTGTGGCTCAGACCATGAACTCCTTATTGACAAATTCAGACTTAAATTGAAGAAAGTAGGGAAAACCACTAGACCATTCAGGTATGACCTAAATCAAATCCCTTATGATTATACAGTGGAAATGAGAAATAGATTTAAGGGCCTAGAGCTGATAGATAGAGTGCCTGATGAACTATGGACTGAGGTTCGTGACACTGTACAGGAGACAGGGATCAAGACCATCCCCATGGAAAAGAAATGCAAAAAAGCAAAATGGCTGTCTGGGGAGGCCTTACAAATAGCTGTGAAAAGAAGAGAAGTGAAAAGGAAAGATATAAACATCTGAATGCAGAGTTCCAAAGAATAGCAAGAAGAGATAAGAAAGCCTTCTTCAGCGATCAGGGCAAAGAAATAGAGGAAAACAACAGAATGGGAAAGACTAGAGATCTCTTCAAGAAAATCAGAGATACCAAAGGAACATTTCATGCAAAGATGGGCTCGATAAAGGACAGAAATGGTATGGACCTAACAGAAGCAGAAGATATTAAGAAGAGATGGCAAGAATACACAGAAGAACTGTACAAAAAAGATCTTCACGACCAAGATAATCACGATGGTGTGATCACTGACCTAGAGCCAGACATCCTGGAATGTGAAGTCAAGTGGGCCTTAGCATCACTACGAACAAAGCTAGGAGAGGTGATGGAATTCCAGTTGAGCTATTCTAAATCCTGAAAGATGATGCTGTGAAAGTGCAGCACTCAATATGCCAGCAAATTTGGAAAACTCAGCAGTGGCCACAGGACTGGAAAAGGTCAGTTTTCATTCCAGTCCCAAAGAAAGGCAATGTCAAAGAGTGCTCAAACTACCGCACAATTGCACTCATCTCACACGCTAGTAAAGTAATGCTGAAAATTCTCCAAGCCAGGCTTCAGCAATATGTGAACCGTGAACTTCCTGATGTTCAAGCTGGTTTTAGAAAAGGCAGAGAAACCAGAGATCAAATTGCCAACATCTGCTGGATCATGGAAAAAGCAAGAGAGTTCCAGAAAAACATCTATTTCTGCTTTATTGACTATGTCAAAGCCTTTGACTGTGTGGATCACAATAAACTGTGGGAAATTCTAAAAGAGATGGGAGTACCAGACCACCTCATCTGCCTCTTGTGAAACCTGTATGCAGGTCAGGAAGCAACAGTTAGAACTGGACATGGAACAACAGACTGGTTCCAAATAGGAAAAGGAGTACGTCAAGGCTGTATATTGTCACCCTGCTTATTTAACTTATATGCAGAGTACATCATGAGAAACGCTGGACTGGAAGAAACACAAGCTGGAATCAAGATTGCCGGGAGAAATATCAATAACCTCAGATATGCAGATGACACCACCCTTATGGCAGAAAGTGAAGAGGAACTCAAAAGCCTCTTGATGAAAGTGAAAGTGGAGAGTGAAAAAGTGGCTTAAAGCTCAACATTCAGAAAACGAAGATCATGGCATCCAGTCCCATCACTTCATGGGAAATAGATGGGAAACAGTGGAAACAGTATCAGACTTTCTTTTTCTGGGCTCCAAAATCACTGCAGATGGTGACTACAGCCATGAAATTAAAAGACGCTTACTCCTTGGAAGGAAAGTTATGTCCAACCTAGATAGCGTATTCAAAAGCAGAGACATTACTTTGCCAACAAAGGTCCGTCTAGTCAAGGCTATGGCTTTTCCTGTGGTCATGTATGGATGTGAGAGTTGGACTGTGAAGAAGGCTGAGCTCCAAAGAATTGATGCTTTTGAACTGTGGTGTTGGAGAAGACTCTTGAGAGTCCCTTGGACTGCAAGGAGATCCAACCAGTCCATTCTGAAGGAGATCAGCCCTGGGATTTCTTTGGAAGGAATAATGCTAAAGCTGAAACTCCAGTACTTTGGCCACCTCACGCGAAGAGTTGACTCATTGGAAAAGACTCTAATGCTGGGAGGGATTGGGGGCAGGAGGAGAAGGGGACGACAGAGGATGAGATGGCTGGATGGCATCACTGACTCAATGGGCGTGAGTCTCAGTGAACTCTGGGAGTTGGTGTTGGACAGGGAGGCCTGGCATGCTGCGATTCATGAAGTCGCAAAGAGTAGGACACAACTGAGCGACTGATCTCATCTGATCTGAAGTTTATCCATTATGTGATAAGTTCTACTTGTTTCAGCCTCAAAACTGCAAGTGAGTTTTTCCTGACCATGGTACTAAATCCACCACCTTTCAAAAGATGAAGAAAGGCATGCATATATATCCAGATCACTTGAGCTGCTGGTTAAAATTGCAGACTCTTGGAATCATTAAAATGGTGGCTATCTCAGGGCAAGGTGGGGTAAGGTTGGCCTGGGAAGGGGCATGAGCAAACATTCTGAGGTGTTGGAACTTTCTCCAACTTTGTCTGGGTGGTGGCTATGTATATTCAGACGATACATACATAAAAATTCACTGAACTTCATGCTAAGCCTTGACAGAAAACAGCAAAATTCCATAAAACAATTATCCGTCAATTAAAAAATAAATAAAATTTTTAAAAATTCACTGAACTGAGAGACTTCTGGTTTCCAGTTCTCCATATAAGGAGTTTGGAATTTGCCACGTCATCCTTTTGTTTGTACTGAAAACAAGTTAAAAGAAAAAAAAACTGAACAGACTGAAGAAGCAACAACTCTTCTTGGATCCATAAAAGAGAGGAGGACACAGGAGACAGGTAGAAGAATAAAGCGAGTCACAGCTCACTAGAGCAGAGACTCATGAATGGAAACTGCCTCAGGTACAGTGATGCCTTTTTAGATACAACATCAAAGACAAGATCCATGAGAGAAATAATTGATAAGCTGGACTTCATTAAAATTAAAACCTTTGCTCTTCAAAAGAGAGTATCAAAAGAATTAGCAGACAAGCCACAAACTGGAGGAAAATGCTTGCAAAAGACATTTGATGAAAGACTATTACCAAAATACACAAAGAACTCTTGAAACTCAATAATAAGGAAACAAAATCTAACTGAAACACGGGCCAAAGACCTTAACAGACATCTCATCAAGATACACAGATGATAAATAAGTGTCTGATAAGATTCTCCACATCATTTGTCTTCAGAGAAAAAGCAAATTAAAACAATGAGATATCACTACACACCAATCAGAATGGTCAAAATCAGAACATTGACAACACGAGATGCTGGTGAGGAGGAGGAGGAGCAACAGGAACTCTCATTCACTGCTGGTAGAAGTGCAAAATATGACAACTATTTTGGAAGACAGTTTGGTAGTTTCTTATAAACATCGTCCTACCATACATTTCAGCAATCAAGAACACTGGTATTTATTCAAAGAAATTGAGAATTTATTTTTACACCCAAAACCTGCACATGGATGTCTCTGGCAACTTCATTCATAGTTGCCAAAACTTGAAAGCAACCAAGATGTCTTTCCGTAGGTGAAGGGATGACTAAGCTTTCTACACCCAGACAATGGAATGTCCTTCTGTGCTAAAAGCAGATGATCCATCAAGCCACAGGGTAACGGAGCAGTTTTCAGCGCATATTACTAATTGAAGAAGGCCAATCTGAGAGAGCTACATACTGTATGACTCCAACTGTATAACTTTCTGGAAAATATAAAACTATGAAGATAAAAGACAGGGTTGGGGAGTTCAGGAAATAAATAGGCAGAGCACAGAGGATTTTTAGGGCAGTGAAAATACTCTGATATTAAAATGATGGACATATGTACTATACATTTGTTCAAATCTACAAAATATACAACACCAAGGGTGAACCCTAAGTTGAACTATAACCTTTGGGTGATTACAATGTGTCAATGTGACCTCATTCTTCGGAAAATGTGTACCATTCTGGAGAATGATGTTGATAGGAAAGGAGGCATGTGTTGAGGCAGGAGCAGTAAGGGAAACCTCTATACCTCCCTCTCAATTTTGTTGTAAACCTAAAACACCTCTAAAAAATTAAGTCTTTTAAAAATTCACTGAAATGTGAACTTAAGGTGAGAGCACTTTATACAGGTATGGGACAACTCAATAAAAAGATTTAAGCATCAAATAAAAATGTCTGGCCTCACCTCAGACCTTCTGAATCAGAATCTCTGGGCAAAGGGCATGTTAGTCTTCATTTTTATTAAGCACCCTCGGATGATTCTCATGTACACTGAAGTTTGAGAACCACTGATATGAAAAAGCACATTTTGAATATCGAATACAAAGAAAAAATAATCTGAAATCAAAACATTAGAGAAATGCCACATAAATACCAGTTTTCATATATTCTGAAACCTTAGAGCTTTGAGTCAAGAAAGCAACATCTGTTTCTCATACTGTCTGCTAGCTCTCTATATGCAGCTCTAAGAAAAATTGAAAAGAGGTGTTGGGAGGGGAGGACCCCGCAGAGAGGCTGCAGCGGGGCTCAGCTCTTTACATTCACCTTGTGGCCAGAGCCTCAGGCAGAAGAGCTCCCACTTCCAATCTGATAACATCAAGAGCCACTCAAATTACTGGGGGTTGAATTACAATGCTCTTTGGGAAGAGCTCTTGTCAAGAACCTACCTCCTCCCAAATAATCAGGGGTCTGTTCAGGAAAAAGAAGAAAAAGGATCTGCCTAATGGAGCTTTTTGAAAGCTAAGATAAAAGACTTTCTTCCGTGTTACTGCCTGCAGAGTGTCGTGATTCCAAATGAAAAACTCTCTGGCTCTCAAACAGATGCTCTAATGTTTGAATGAATGAATTGAGAGCCTATTTGGAGACCCGTCCAAGACCACTGCAAGGATTTGCTTACAAAAGGCTCCTTTTGCTTTAGTGTTGCTTTACACGGCATCATTTTCTTGTAATAGTCACTGTGGTGTTATTAGGGATGTTAAGCAAGAAAAGGTGAGCTTGCCTTCAAGGGCGTCATCTGCCTGTATTTACAGACTCGGGGAGGATATACAACATCCATGCCACTGTGGAACAAACTACAAGACTCTGGTTACCCACCTCTTAGGTTTTCCTTTTACAGTTGTGGACGAATGTGGCACACTTTCGATAAAGGAGGCCCCAACTGAACAGACCTTCTCTGAGCTGCAAATCCACAATCTGTCCTGTGGCCAGCATGGCTAAGGTTACAGTGAAAAGTGATCCCAGCACAACTTTCATGACTAAACCCCTTCGTCTCTAGCCCTGTCCCCACTCACAATAATCACGTCCTTCAGTTTGTGCCCCACCCCCAAGAGCACACCTGTTATTTCCAACCTCTAATAACAGAGTGCAGACTTCCCTGGGGAGATAGCAAAATAACTCGAGGTATTTATCAGTTGGCAACACCGCGCTTCCCTCGGAGACTGTTGTATGTACACAGAGATTTCTTCTCACATGAATCATAGCATTTTCCAGCTGGAAAGGCCTTGAGGATTAATCTAGGGAGCCGTCTCATTAATACAGAAACACAAGCCCAGAGCAAACTTCCCTCAGGTTATAGAACGAGTTGGGAAGAAAACCTGAGCTTCAGTGAATGTCCTCTGGCCAAACCAGGATTGCCTAGAACACAGGCTTTGTCAACAACTCTCAATTCTTCTTTTTTAAAAAAATTTTAGAGCAGTTTTAGATTTTCAGCAATGTTGAGTCGAAGTAGAGAGATTTCTCATATAACTGCCCCATCCCCACACATGTCTCCAAGTCCTTTCTCAGTAACTCTAGGGCAGTTCATGGAGGTTAAACCAAATTAATACCTTTTTCCTGTCTATTTGTCATATATTTTTTCAGGATGAGACATCACATCAGATCAGGGTCACATTAGGAAAATGTCACAAATGTCCCTATCCTCCTGCAACCAAACTACATTTGTGTTTACATCTTCCCACAACTAATCCCATTCCCTCCCTCTTCATTGTGAATCATGACTTCCAGTTCCCTCCTAAATTCATGAATCTCTCCAGCTCTGCTTCGCTGGAATCCATCACACAGGTTCTTCCAGGCCACAGCACACGTGTCAATTATGTTGAGACAGTCCATGTCTTTTCCCCAGTGTTTATCCTCAGTTTCCAGGCGCTTCTCGGGTGGTCCCGTGGTTAATTGCACTTGTGGGGGCATGGGTTCAATCCCTAGCTGGGAAACTAAGATCCCACATGCCACACAGCCTGGCCAAAAAATAGGGGCAAAGAAGCATCATCAGTTTTTTCACATGAGAAAGCACTGGGTCATCTTGGCATTCTTATTAGTCTCTGGTTGCATTTCAATGGTCTCCTACAAACTGAATGACAAAAATGTCCACAATATTCAAGAAGCTGCACATTTTCATCATGCCCCATTGTCCCCAGCAATGAAAGCACATGTTCAGGATGAGTCATCCCACTTCCTGCCAACAATAATTGGCAGCATTCTGCAGCTTCCTTTACACTTCTTAGTCTCAGCTATTACAATTTGAAATCTCAAATCATTCATGATTTTAGTAAAATCTGCAATTATTATAAGCAAATGCCTTGTTTCATATATTGACAGACAGAGGTGAAATATACATATAAGCAACTTAGAAATTTAGCATTGGCAAGTCATAACTATCTTAGCTTCATTTGTTTTTTAAGAAGCATCAGAGGGGCCTATGGCACTTTCAGATAACCTAATTTAAGATGGGGAATCACATTCTTTCCTGATATAATATTCTTCCAAAATTTCAGCAATGTTAGCCTTTATATAGAATTGTATTTAAGTTTTGATGAATGAGAAAGTGAAAACAGCAAATCCAAGGTCAAGGGGCATCAATGGGAGAACAAGACTGCACTGCATCAAAGGTGCCTAACCAGTGAACCCAAGTCTACCAACAGATCTTGAAATCTTTCTTGACAGATTCCTAAACTGTCACCACTACACTCTGTGCCTAACCAAGCTCCCCCTACATTACTTTCCAGGCCATTTTTCCTATGACTTCCCGGATATTAAGCCTTCTGTCTCACCCAGCCTCTCAAGACCTTCATATCAGCATTACTCAAGGTCTACTCCACCTCACTCCATTCTCCATTCATAAAGAGATGGCAAGGAAATGGATATGAGCCACAAAATGTCTCAAGCTCCTTGTCCGAGGTCTTTTCATTTTTAATTTGCAAAGAAAGGCAGTATTAGTGGGAAGAAGAATGGATTTAGTGTCAGAAAACCCATGAAGTCTAGTTCTGTTACTTTACAGTTCTGTGACTTTAGGAAAAGTCACTGAAATGAATTAATCTTGAATTAATCCTACAGAGTTTCACTTTCCTCATCTTTTACACTGGTTTGGCACGTTGGTTTACTGCGAGGAACAAAATCCATTGAATGGACTTTTAATGTTCTATGAATGTAAAAGACCGTAACGCTGGATACCTCTAACCCTGAGAGCAAAGAAGCACTAAAGGGCCTATTGGGCTTCAGTGACTTCTTTACAAAAGATAATCATGATAATCATGTCCTAGATCCATGTTCTCAAAACTTTTCCCTATAAATCTGTATTAGGAAAATGGAGAATGAACCACCAACTGGGCTAAATGAAAGAAATTTATTTGAAAATTTATGTCTACTTTTTAACCCATGTTTTATTTTAAGATAGTTTAAATTTCCAATCAAATAACCCTGATGCTTTGGGAAGATATTTACCACCTGTTCTTTCAAGCCCTCTGGCATCCTTGAGTCATTGGTTGTAGCCCTCTGCCTTCCTCATCTGTATGTCCTGGGAAGTTCTCAGAGCTATAGTGTAGCCCTCTGTTTACTGGTCTTCCTCCTCCAGACAGGCACTTTGGTTTCTTTCTTGTATTATCCCTAGAGCCTAACCTAGTGCTTGCTGTATTGCAAACATGCTGTACACATTTGCTGAATTAATCAGTTAACTTCCTCTTTTCAAGGAAGTTTTTGAGTTGGTTAATAATTAATGTCCTAATTACTATTTGATTTCTGCTGATACAAATGAAAAAGGCGGGACTTACTCATGGTCCAGTGGTTAACAATTCACCTTCCAAGGCAGGGGATACAGGCTGGAGTCCTGGTCAGGGAACTAAGATCCCACATGCCATAACTAGAGAGCCCGCACTCTGCAATAACAACCCAGCACAACCCAAAATAAGGAAAGAAAACAGTCCAATGAAAACTCTGAAAATTAAATGGTTAGGCCTGAATCCTACGTCCAATGCTGGCTTTTAGCTCTTCCATCCAGCGTCCCAGCCATCCTTTCCTGACTCTCAACAGCCCGCTGCGCAGTAGGGATGTTCAGTTCATCACTACCGGCCGGTCTTCACATACGAGCAACATTGGTGGCTCATTCTGCCATTTGATTTCTATAACCCTCAAGTATAAATTTAAGAAACCTTTCTCCAGTCCTTGTTCCACATTCCACAATGCCGGTTTCACACACACATACACACACAAGTTTCCCTTTGAAACCAATGAGCATACTGTGCCAGAAGATACCCTCGGGATGAGGCAGGAAGGCAGGGAGAGGAGAGAAAGAGAATCAGAGTCACCATCTGTTGACAGCGCTCATGGACAGAGCCAGTTTTGAAGGTTAATGACATGTCACGCATCCTCTAGCGTCTGGTAACAAGAATAGGCTGCTCTCCCAGAATTTGATAGAACAGTTGTTGCTCCGTGGAAGATGTAACATGTCAGCCAGCACTCCAGCAGAGTCCAGGAAGGTGATTCCTGCCAAAAGCTGGATGAAATTTAACAGCGTCCAGGGAAAACAACTTTTACCAAAATTCAAAGGTGGAAGCGATAATTTTCCCTGAGGTCAGTAAAGAGGCTGTGAAACATTGACTTTCCAAAACGACCCTGCCTAATGGGTTGTATTTTTAAAGTGCTCTCGAATTTCATCAGCAACTCTTCAATATACATCTACTCCTTTCTCTACCTATTTTCAGAAGAATAGGGGTGTAACCCTCTAGTAAAAACAGTTCCAGGGGTTTACCAAAGATCCGCCCATGGTTTCTTTGGTTAGTTAAATTATTGGTGTTGCAGCTGATCCAGGGAAAATCTGGGTCTCAACTTCATTGACAGCCTACTGTTTAATGACTCACTTTGCTGTCTCATCAAGAATTCACCCAGTTGAAAGGGTGCACCTTTTCAAAACTTTCCCCACATCTCATCTTTTCTTGCTTTAATTTTCAAAGCCCTGCTGAGCAACCTTTGAAAATCCAGGCCCTTTACCACCTGGCACTTGAGGGATGTCTTCAGAGGGGGCAGCTCTGCTAATTTTGCTGTTAACCTAAGAACAAACTGTCTAGACCCAGCATGCAGTAGAGTGGATGGACCAAGAACAGAGCAGTGAAATTGGTGAGCTCCCAGCTCCTTCAGATCCTGTCTTTATAGTGTGACATCATTGTTCTGTTTGAAGTAAAATGTCTTTTTTAGCTCTGCCTAAGTTCAAAAATAAGTATAGAATACAAATTTAAAAATTAAATGATTGCTTGATTACTTGCCAGTTTGAACATATCCAACCCTCTCTTGTTTAAGATCAGACAGACTGTAAGAAACAGCTCTTTGCAGGAAATCACCCTCAACAGAAAGCCCTTTTCCTTGTAACTTCAGCAAAACTATATTTCGTAACTAACTTTTAAACCAAACACCACCCGTGTCTGTACTCATCTCTGGCCCAGGCACATCTTTCAAGTCTTTTTATCACACAAAACTTTGCCTAACTTGTTGATTCTTTCAGTAGATCAAAGAAGCAGAAATGAAAAATAAGTAGGAGATGACCAGGTCTCTTCCCTGGCTGCCCATTCAGTAATCTCCCAAACAAACTGTGTGAACAAGGTAACATCGAGAGGGAGACCACAGGAGCCTACACCCAGCGAGGGATTCAGACAACTCTGACCCTTCATCTCGATGATTCACTGAGATGACTTGTCTTCTTCCCTTTAAAACATTCATGGTCGAGCAGAATCAGGGGGTGGATTTGGGAGGGATGCCGACTCCACCATCCCCCCAGATTGCTGGCATTCTGATTAGAGGCAACTTTCCTTTCTATCAACGTGTGTGAATTTTGCAAGCAGTGTAAGTGAGCTGTGAGCAGTGGGACCCAACTTGATAACAATACCAGTTAAAGTCTGGTGACGTGAGGTGCTAAAATGATCACCTGCACAGAAGTCAGGAGGTCTGGGTTCATTTCAGGCTCTTCTTGTGTGACTTTGTGTAAATCATTTAACCCCTCTGGATCTCAAATTCCTCAATCCTACAATTAAACTCAAGTAAGTGTGTTTTCAGCCACTGAAAATAGAAGGGAATTTGTCTAGATCAGCACTGTCCAATAGAACTTCAGCAAAGGAGGAAATGTTCCACATTTGTGCTATCCAGTATGGAAGCCACTGGCCATATTGAGCAGCACATTAAATGTGAGTACTATGACTAAGGAATGAATATTTAATTTTATCTAATTTTAATAATTTGCAGTTGAAAACAAATACATAGCTAGTGGTTGCTGTATAGGTTCAATTATTTCTAAATTGCTTACTGAAAGTTTTGATGATTTCTAAACCTAAACCTGCTGCTGCTAAGTCGCTTCAGTCGTGTCCAACTCTGTGAGACCCCATAGATGGCAGCCCACCAGGCTCCCCCATCCCTGGGATTCTCCAGGCAAGAACACTGGAGCGGGTTGCCATTTCCTTCTCCAATGCATGAAAGTGAAAAGTGAAAGTGAAGTCGCTCAGTCATGTCCGACTCTTAGTGACCCCATAGACTGCAGCCTACCAGGCTCCTCTGTTCATGTGATTTTCCAGGCAAGAGTATTGGAGTGGGGTGCCATTGCCTTCTCTGCTAAACCTACCTAATGGCCCACAATAAATCCTTATTATTTTGCCTACCCTGAAATTTACTTCACAAAGTATTTGGTATATATTAATAACGTTAATCTTTATCAGTGTAGCAATTAATCATCCTAATACAAAATGGAATCCCTACATTCTACATGAGTAAGATAAAACACATGTGAAAGAATTTTACGAACTCTAAAATGCTATGAAAATATAAAGCATTATTAATAAAATATCATACCTAAATACACACCTTTGCCAAGTGCCATCTGTCCAGACCAATGGAAATTCCTTAATGGAGCCCTGTGATAGTCCTGAAAACACACTTTCTGAATACCTTCTTGCACTGATATTTAAACAACCAAATTGTAGATTCCTTTTCTTTACATCACATTCATCAAGGGTTTCAACCTGAATATTTCCATAACGCATACAAGAACACGATGTCTGTTAATTATGTAATGTCTTACAACAGTTGAGTGAGTGCATTTCTTTCGCTTTTAGACTTTGCCTAACACCAGTGAAACTCATGCAACATTGACCAGGGGAAATCCAAACGGGCTGATTCACCACAGGCTCATACTCTCGCCTGTGCCTGCATTTGCCTCTTTGCACCTCTGCCCCTCGGCTTCCTCTCACTGAGCTTCAGACTGTCCTCTAGCCCTGCCCACGTGGCTTCCTGACTAATGTTCCTCTCGGAGTCCCAACACTCCCCATCTCTTCTCTATTCTGTCCTTGTTTCCCCACTCCTGGCACATTTTCTTAGTTCTCTACCCTCTGACCATCTGCTTTATGATGACCCTGAAATTTCCTCCTGGGTACTGGAGAATTCCATGGACAGAGGGGCCTGCGGGGCTGCAGTTCCTAGAGATGCAAAGAGTCAGACATGACTGAGTGACTAACACACACACACTGACTTCATGGGCAGCTTAAGCTGATACAACCTTGAGACCATGCCTCTGACCCTTCCTCAGCTCCCCAAGGTCCAGGATCCAGACCATGGATTTTGATTTGAAGGAAAGGCCTCTCTTACCAATTATTGAGGGACAAATCATTTCCCACTTTATCTTATTTTTAAGTGATTATGGAGTCTTCTACATAAAGTATACAGTTCATAGCTTGGAAAAGGTGATTTTAAAAAATAGCTTTATCATATGGATAAGTGACATGCAATAAATGACACATATTTGAAGTGTACAGTCTGTTAAATTTTGACATACGTATATACCCAAAAGCCATCAGTACAACCAAGACTGTAAGGATATCCAGTGTCCCAAAGTTCCCTATGCCCCTTCTCTTTTATCCTTCACCATCACCCTTACCTGCCGCTCTCACTTTTGCCCTAGATTCAGGCACTTACTTGTCTGCTTCCTGTCACTATAGATTATTTTTAATTTTCTAGAATTTTAAATAAATTAAATCATACACCATGTACTCTTTTTTTCCCTAACTTCTTTCCTTTTTTATTAATGAGTAGTGTTTATTTTCGGAGAAGGCAGTGGCACCCCACTCCAGTACTCTTGCCTGGAAAATCCGTGGACAGAGGAGCCTGGTGGGCTGCAGTCCATGGGGTCAACTAGAGTCAGACACGACTGAGCGACTTCACTTTCACTTTTCACTTTCATGCATTGGAGAAGGAAATGGCAACCCGCTCCAGTGTTCTTGCCTGGAGAAGCCCAGGGACGGGGGAGCCTGGTGGGCTGCCGTCTCTGGGGTTGCACAGAGTCGAACACGACTGAAGCGATTTAGCAGCAGCAGCAGCAGCAGCAGTGTTTATTTTAGGATATACCATAAAATGGATTAACTTATCATTCATTCATCTACTGACAGACATTTGAGTTGTTCTCAGTTTGGACTACAATAGATACAGCTTCCATGAACATTTAAGAACATCAGGCCTTTCTGTGAACATATGACTTCATTTCTCTTGGGCAAATACCTGGGAGTAGAGTGACTGGATCACTCTTTTAAGAAACTGCCAATATTTAGCATACTCAGTCTTTTTAATTTTAGTTATTCTAAGAGGTGAGAGATGCATATTTTCCAGTTTTTTAAATCTGCCTCATAGTTGCTTTATCTCACTGATGCTTTATCTATTTTTTTATTCCTTTTTTCTTTATCTTTCATTTTGAATTCTTTCTATTGTAATGTCTTCCAGTTCACTAATCTTTTGTTTTGCAGACTCTTAGTCTGAGTGAACTCCGGGAGTTGGTAATGGACAGGGAGGCCTGGCGTGCTGCGATTCATGGGGTCACAAAGAGTCGGACACAACTGAGCTACTAAACTGAACTGAACTGATCCACTGCTAATCCCACTACAGCGTGTTTTTCATCTGAGACATTATAGTTTTCATCTCAGCAATTTCAAAAATAATTGGGTTTTTTATCTTCCAGGTCTCTACTTAACATCTTTCCTCTAGCTCTTGGACAATGAAACACAGTTATAACTGTTTTAATGTCCTTACCTGCAAACTCTAATATCTAGGCTAATTCTGTTTTTGGTGTCCTCATTATGGGTCATTTCTTCCCGTTTCTTTGCATGCCTGCTAACTTCTTAATAGATGCCAGACATTTTGATGTATTGTGTGATGGATATTTTTGCATTCTTATAAATATCTTTGAGTCCTGAGACACAGTTATATTACTTGGAAACAATCTGATACTTTCAAGGCCTATTTTTGAGATTTATTGGACAAGACTAGAGCAGCATTTAGTCTTAGGTTAATTATTCCCCATGACTGAGGCAAAATCTAAGTATTCTATCCAATGTGCCATGAATTATGTTTTTCCAACCTGGCTGACAGGAACAGGCACTATTCCCAATGTTTTGTGAACTCCTAGAAATCTCCTCCTAATCTTTCTGGACAGTTCTTTCCAAGCCAAAGAGTAGTTTTCTCATACACATGTACTCATCACTATTCTGCTTCAAACTTAAAGCTCAGCAGGCCCCTGAGCCTCTCTCCGTTGCAGCTCCTCCTCTCCAGAACTCTGCCCTGCAAACTCTGCCTTTATCTCTTCAGCCTATCAGCTCCATATCCTCAATTCACAGGGTCCACTGGCCCAATCTGTGTTCCCTTTCCTACACATCAACCTGAAAACTCATTCAGAGCAATAAGTTGGAGCAATTTTAGAGCTTATCGTGTTTGAGCCTCATGCTGCAGAGATCACTTTTCTGAATTTGCCTGGTCTCTAATGTCTTCATAATCGTGTTTCATATAGTTTGACTTTTATTTTCCCCTCATTGTTTCATGGTGAAGAGTAAATTTGGTCCCAGTCTCTCTATACTGGCTAGAAGAAGTCAATTATTTCTTTTTGAAAATTATTTACTTCTACCACATATCCTCAATATGAGGAGGAGAAATAAATAAATAATTTTATCCTTACAGGAAAGTTGACTAGTTAAGTGACATCTATCCAGACAGTACAAAGCTTCAGTGGAAAAGTGGGAGAAACTGAGTGGCCTTCTACAATGTTTAGACTTAGAAGTGCAGAACTTTCTGGAATAGGATAACATAGGGAAAGTCAGGAAAAAGATGCTTCTGAGCAAAGACTGGGATTGTGAGTCCTCTGGAGGATAAAAAGAGAGTGTGTACAGGAACGCACATGGCATTCACTGAAACCCGCCCCCTTCCTCCCCAGGCTCTAACTGCTGCTTCCTCCGGCACACTGAGCAGTCTGAACCGCTTCTGCCCTTGCTCCTGGTCTTCACTCTGGTCTCTAGCCAGTCTCATGCCTTTCCCCCATTTTCTTCCCAAGCCACGTCTCTTGTCTCTCACATCATTTGTCTTACTCAGTTAAAGAGGTGGGCAGGAGTTGGTCCAGAAAAGCTGCCCTCCACTATAGGTCCGAAGGCAACAACCTTAAAAGAGAGGACAAGACTGTCCAGGACCTTTATCAGTTTAGACGGCTCAGTGTAACTGGTGATGACTTTCTGATTATTTTTTTTTCTTTTATTTATTTATTTTTTGGTCAAATGGATGTGAATTTCAGTCTTAACCTAAAAACATGTGCCTTCTGGGAGGGATAAATTAGGAGGCTGGTATTAACATACACACATTGCTATACATAAAATAGATAATCAGAAAGGACCTACTGTATAGCACAGGGAACTCAGTATTCTGTAATCACCTACATGGGAAAAGAATCTGAAAAAGGATTGATATATGTATATGTATAACTAACTCACTGTACTGTATACCTGAAATTAACACAACATAAACCAAATATATTCTAACATAAAAATTTTTAAGGACTATAAAAAATTCAAACCTGTGCCTTCTGAGTACCCACATTTAGATAAGGGTAAGACTGAAATACAGGTAATACCTTACCTCTTTTAGGTAGAAAAATGAGGTTTTAAATAGTGTCTTTCAACTGACTGACTTCAATATTCAGTCTACTCTGACAGTACGTCTTTTGATCACAGCAGTGTAAAACTTAAAGAGAGATAACAGAAGTAGAGTAAAACTCAGAAGAAACACAAGACATTCCTGAATTAATGGAAAGATGCCATAGGTCAGATCACATTCTCAAAACATGGCTACATGAATTAACAGGCCATTATAAAAAGACTAACAACAACAAACATTAGTTCTGATTCCAATACCAAAACTATAAAAGAATGACACCTTTCATCACAAAAGGATCCAATTGAAAAGTGCAGAGGATTTTCTCCTCTTGGAGTCATCACAAATTTATTTCTGCATGGGACTATGCAGCATAGAAAGAAATGGCTGAAAATTCAGTTCAAAAAGATACTTGGTATCACACAGAATTTTTAAACCTTGATTTAAAGCTGGTTTCATTTAAACTGATTTATCTATGTAGACAGAAACAATATTGTAAGATATGTAGATAGATGGATTATAGGTGGATGTAGAGACACATAGATATCTGCAATATATCATTATTTTCACATTATTTTTTTCTTTGCATTGACCAGTAAGTACACTGGGAGAGTAGGACAGATCATGGCTCAAGCAGAGTTTTAACAACAGTAACAAGAGATAGGCTAATGTCTGATTTAGAGAAGCATCTCCCTAAGCATGGTCTGAGGAGTAGCGACATCATAAGCATATGGGGCACATGTGCAAATACCCAGGCCCCTCCCAGACATAGCACATCAGAATCTCCAAGAGAGTAGCCTGGATTCTGCATTTTAACAGACTTCGCTAGTGTCCTTACTTCACATTAAGACTTACTCCAGGTTGCAAGCATAGACTCTAGAGCCAGACTTCCTGGGTTCAAAATTCAACTCTAGTGAATAGATAGATCATTCCACCTCAGTTTCCTCCTCTGCAAACTGGAGGTGATGGTATTAATGGTACCTACCTCATAGGATTAGAAAATAACTAGATGAGTTAACACAGAAAGTCCTCAGAATTGCACTGGGCACCATATAAGTGCTAGCTGTGCAAATACAACAGGCATGACTTAGCCAACCAGGCTCCAAATTACTACATCCAATAAGTACAGGAATTCAATGGGAACACAATATCAGCAATAAGTTACGGGGAGTGAAAACACAAGTGGGACCCTTTGCATTCCCTTTAGCATACCATCTGGGGATCCTCTGTGGTGTCGCATTTTGCTTTGACTGGCAAAAGACACCCTGTTGTGAAGCTGTCTCTTGCTGCCCTGGAAGATATGGCCTCAGGAGAAAGTTATTAGTCGCTCAGTCATGTCCAACTCTTTGCGACCCCATGGACTGTAGCCCACCAGTATCCTCTGTCCATGAAATTCTCCAGACAAGAATACTGTCTTGTCTGGAGTATTCCACAACTCCACAGGGTAGCCATTTCCTTCTCCAGGGGATCTTCCCAACACAGGGATTAAACCTGGGTCTCTGGCATTGCAGGCAGATTCTTTAGCATCTGAGCCACCAGCCCTGCATCTAGAAGATATGGCAGTGCCAAGTAATTCCCCTTCCATAACCAGAACTTCAGTGCTCTCCTGAAAGTTCTACTGAATCCTGGGGCATTGCCCTCCCCAAATAAACACCATATGCCTCTGATGCAAAAATGATTCTTCATTCATCTCTCGTCCAGAGGCCTCGGCTAACCCGGAGGTGTCCTGATTGCCTAACCACCCTCTGGATCTCATGTGACTCAGGAGTTTCGACCTCACTCTTACTGTCAGGAATTCATGCTGGGTTGGCTCCATAATTTGAATTTTAGTGTATGTGCTGCTGAAGTGAGCACAACTCCACAGTTTCTAGCAAAGACTAACTCTTCAGAAAAATTAGTGGAGGAGATTCTCAATAAATGGGATTCAGAAACTGTTCTTATAAGTCCTTGAGTCAGACAAGATGGACAGCTGAATATAATAAGCCACTGAATGACGTCCCATCTGTGACTCTACAATTTCTCATCCACCACAGGCAGGATGTGACACGTGGGACAATGAGAAGTCTGCCAAGGTGTGTGCCAAGTCTCTTCTGAACCAGTTTCAAGTGATCAGCCTCCTCCAGCCTCTGCTTTTCCATCCAACCTGACCTCCTGGTCCATAACTTCCATGTCTCTCTAGCTCCCTCATCCCTCTCTAAATTCAGTCCCATTCTTAATCGATATAAATATCCACATCATAAAGCCCAACTTCCTTAACTCTACCCCAATCTTCATGCTCTCCCCCTCTCTCCCTCTCTCTGCCCCAAACATACTGAACTGCTTGCAGGTTCCCAAATATGCCTCTGTCCCTCTCCGTACATCTTTCCGTATGCTGTGTCTTTTCCCTAGGACATCTTTCTCTCCCACCTTGGCCCCACCCATCACTTGACTCATGCCAACTCATTTTCTCAGAATTCACCTAAGGCATCACCTCCTCCAATGTCTTACCTAATCCAGTCCCTCCCAATTACACATCAGTCAGGCCCTTTTCCGGATAAGGCAGTGGCACCCCACTCCAGTACTCTTGCCTGGAAAATCCCATGGATGGAGGAGCCTGGAAGGCTGCAGTCCATGGGGTTGCTGAGGGTTGGACACGACCGAGCGACTTCACTTTCACTTTTCACTTTTCACTTTTGTGCATTGGAGAAGGAAATGGCAACCCACTCCAGTGTTCTTGCCTGGAGAATCCCAGGGATGGGGGAGCCTGGTGGGCTGCCATCTATGGGGTCACACAGAGTCGGACACGACTGAAGTGACTTAGCAGCAGGCCCTTTTCACACTGTAAGTCCCAGGTATTCATTGTCTTTTCTTCTGAACTCTAAATCCTTAAGGAACCATGTTTTGTTCATTCTTGTACCACCAGCCCGTAGCTGAGGGGTTTACACTGGTGCTCAATAGGTACTCAATACTTATTAGAGATGAGTATGTGGGGTGGTGACCATGTATTTGAGACCACCATGGCTGGGTAGTTCCATGGAAAGAACACATACTTTGGCCCCAGATACACCCAGGCTTAAATCACAGGTCGATCACTTGCTGTCCATTATGTTGGTCAACAAATTACTAAACTTATTTAAATCCAAGTGGTACATCTGCAAGTGAGAATGATAATCCTTACCCTTCAGATACATTTTAAAAATATTAAATTAGATAATATATTCTAATCATTTACCCAGTGTCTGATAATAAGGTAGTTTTTAGTATTATCATGTTAATGATGAGAATCAGAATTTACTCCTCTATAAATCAGATCAAAATCAGTCATAACTCATAGACAATGTGTTGCAAGTACCTGAAAGAGACTGAAGTCTCACACAAGTATCTGAGAATGGCTGCACACACCTGAGGGAGACTCTCGGGATACTAGTTCCAACAAATCAAAGTCTCTTCAATAGCCCAATTAATTTCAAGTCATTTGGTTCAGCTTTCAGTCAGTGTCACTATGGAAGAAATTCTCAGATGTGCTGACAGTAGCATGGTCAATGTAACATGATAATGCTAATTAATTACTATCCCTGATGTTGTTGGTGTTTAGTCATTAAGTTGTGTCCAATTCTTTGCTACCCCATGAACCATAGCCTGCCAGGCTACTCTGTCCACGGGATTTTCCAGGTAAGAATACTAAGTGGGTTGCCATTTCCTTCTCCAGGGGATCTTCCTGACCCAGGGTTCAAATTCACGTCTTCCGTACTGGCAGGTGGATTCTTTACCACTGAGCAATGGGAAGCCCATTACTAACTAAACGTGGTGATAAATGCTACATATGTCTTTTTTTCCCCCTTTTACTTAATCCTTAAAACTGATAAGGCACTCACTGTTGCCCTTATTTGACAGTTGAGACTTCCCAAGGTCACACAGTGACTGAGTAGGACACTGCCTCCAAGATTTCAGAGGCAGAGTCACTTTGCTATCCTTTTTGGTGTGATAACTCACGTTGATGGCATGGGGGTAACTTGAAAATTTGTCACCGGAAAGTTCGTCTACCCCTAATTTGGTTAATTTTGTGATTTGAATAGTCTTCAGCAGTGGATCAGAGAGGCTTTTGACTTCAAACTTTCCACTGGAGCTGGCATTACCATGGTCTGGGACCTGCTATGGATCATAGTTCAAAACAACAAGGTTTTAGTTGCTGCTTTTTCAGGCGTGAAGTCATAGACTAGAGACTCTAAAAAGGCAGGGCAGGCATTGTAATGAAGATGCAGGTTTCGGTGCTGGTGAAGGAACTTCGATTCCCATCATGGCAGGGCATGGCTATGTCAACTGGGGGTTATTTCCACTGTGTAGCTAACCTGATTCTTTGAGCAAAAGCAGTTGGTTTTTCTGTGCCCAGTGCCATAATTCCAACCTCATAATTCTCTAGTAGGAAAGTAGCTTATTCTTAATCCATTAGTTCTATAATTCATTAGTTTTTTTTTATTAATTCATTCATTTATTTAAAATTAATTCAGAATGCAATTCATCAAGCACTTGCCATCTAATGGCACAGGGGCAGGCATTACGCTACAGGGGCAAGAATAGATTTTTCAAGTCAGGTAAACATGGCTTTGTATCCTGCTTTGTAATTTACTAGATAATAACCCACACTGGTATAAATGGATATTAAGGGCTTGAGTTTTGGAGTCAGACAGAACTGGCTTTAAAATTCAGCTCTCCCCACTTATTAGATCTATGACTTTGGACAAGATTCTCTGAGCTTTAGCTTCTCCACCTATAAAATGGAAAGAATAACACCTACCTTATAGAATTCTTGTGGAGAGTTAAAATGAAAATGAATATAAGGCACCCAGTATAGTCCCTGACAGAAGGTAGATGCTCAATAGATTTACTTCTCTTCCCTCTCGCACTAGGTTCCAAGCACTGTAGAAATAGATACATTTGAAATTTATAACTTCCATAGAAAAAGAGAATAAAGGGAAATGAAGCTAACATACTGAATATCTACTTTGTTCTAGGCATTTCCATGTGTTGATACCACTAAGTTTAAATAAATGCATACCTACATTTATTCACTCATTCATTCATTTATTCACTCAATAAATATTTCTTTAGCACCTGCTGTATTCTAGGCACTTGCCTAGGCCCTGAGTGAATGAATGAATAAAATGGACTAAGTCCTGGTTGAGCTTACATTCTAGAGCCCCATATCCTTTGTGCCACACCTTGCTGCATAAATAGCTTTGGAAATTAAAAATATAAAGAGAATATTATGTCCAACTTAGAAATCAGGGAAGTTTCATGTAGAAGGGAAAAGCCTACCTACCCTAGACCTCAAAGGACCACAGGGTTCAGAGATGTATGATGAGAAGAGGGGTGGGTGGAACCAAGTACACAGTCGCTTAGAGGCAAGAAAGGACAGGACCTGGGAGGAGGCGGGGAGGTTGACCTGATCATCAGGTGGGGCGGGTGAAAGTGAGTAACAGGAAAACTTTCAGAAGCATAAATGGAAATCGGAGAGCGGTTCATACTGAAAAGCAGACTGAAGAGTCAAAATTTCACTTGTAGAACGCTAGAGTAATTTATTGAACAAGGAGGTAGCTATGATTAAGGAGTTGCTTCACATGTTTTAATTGGACAACAGTGTGTAAAATAGATTAAGAGAGGCAGGGAGACACTGGAGATAGTCTTAGGAGGTTGTTGATCAAACATTACTGGGTATGCTTGGAGATTTCAGTTGTTGTGTTTTGGCCAATGGCAAAACAGATCATCAGAAAATTCAGATAGATTCTTTTTCATAAGCGTTTACACAGGTAAAACTGGAGTTTTTTTAAAAAAAGCTAGGAAAGAAAATCTGTTCAGCTGAGAAAGCACTACATGCTGTCATGGAAGGGACCAATTCCTTTGATGTATGAAAGATACTCAGTCGTGTCTGACTCTTTGCAACCCCATGGACTGTAGCCTACCAGGCTCCTCCATCTGTGGGATTCTCCAGGCAAGAGTACTGCAGTGGGTTGCTATTTCTTTCTCTAGGGGATCTTCCCAACCCAGAGATTGAAGCCGGGTCTCCCGCATTGCAGGCAGATGCTTTACCCTCTGAGCCACCAGAGAACTCTGGGAGTTGGTGATGGACAGGGAGGCCTGGCATGCTGCAGTCCATAGGGTCGCAAAGAGTCAGACATGACTGAGCAACTAAACTGATGAAAGATACTTGGTGTCTTCAGTAGAAGAGCAAACTAAATTAAACATAAGGAAGGGTGCATATATGCACAGTCGCTCAGTCATGTCTGACCCTTTGTGACCCCATGGACTGTAGCCCACCAGGCTCCTCTGTCCATGGGATTCTTCAGGCAAGAATACTGGAGTGGATAGCCATGCCCATCTCCAAGGGATCTTTCTGATTCAGAGATTGAAACTGTGTCTCCTGCATCTCCTACATTGGCAGGTGGATTCTTTACCCACCAAGCCATCTGGGAAGCCCAGGTGGGGTAAAACCTGAGACAACAGGCCTCACGGCAGAAGTTTTACACTAAGTTGATTCCTCAGTTCAGTTCAGTTCAGTCGCTCAGTCGTGTCCGACTCTTTGCGACCCCATGAATCGCAGCACGCCAGGCCTCCCTGTCCATCACCAACTCCCAGAGTTCACTCAGACTCACATCCATTGAGTCAGTGATGCCATCCAGTCATCTCATCCTCTGTCGTCCCCTTCTCCTCCTGCCCCCAATCCCTAGCCCAGAGCTTTAAAACGTCTGCAAGCAAATTCTGATTCCTCAATGGCTTTCTGTAATAAAATTCCTATCATAAAATAAGAATTAAGTTAAACATTTATGTGAGAACACTTGCAAAGTGACAGATACTTCCAGCCCATTTTTGGCCATTACAGGAAAAAAAAAAAAATGCGTTCAGTGCAGTTGATGTTCTTCCTGGTCAGGAGTGCTACTGGCCCAGGTTGCTCTCAGCTGACAGACAGCAATCCATTTGCAGGTCAGCAGATGTCACACAGCATTCTGCCTTCAAAACATTACCCACTTTGCTACCTGGGTTTTCGCAAAATCGAACTCAGACTACTCCGGATTGAGATTATTATCTTCCCTTCTCCCAACTCCTTCCAATTCCATCCTTTCTTCCCCCAGCCTTCTATTTATTCAACAAAAACTGCTCTAACACTACTCTGTACTGGGAGCTCTGCTGCAGGCACCACTAAGCAACAAAACCTTGGAGTCACCTTTAACTCCTCCCTCTCTCCCAGCTCTCACACTTCCCAGCAACGAAGGCCTCTGAGCCAACCTCCCCCAAAGACTCCTAACTGATGTTCATCACTCTCCCTGCACCTGCGCTCTCCTCTAAGCTCTCTTCCAGGGATGGATCCAACCTGGAATCTTTGAAAGCCTTGCCGCTCAAGGTGTGGTCCACAGATCAAACCTGGCTGCCAAAGTTATCACCTGGGAGCTGGTTAGAAACGCAGACTCTAACAACAGAATCTGCATTTTAACAGAATCCCCAGATGATTCATATGCGCATTGGAATTCCAGACCCACTAGCTGAACACATAGATCTGATCCTGTCATCCCAGTTGACATTCTATTATCAGGACCAACAAATTAGAGCCCTCAGGCCTCATCCGCTCACCACCTGTTTTTGTATGGTTTGTGAAGTAAGGATGGTTTTTACATTTCTAAATGATTGAGAAAGAAAATAAAAGAAGGATATTTCACAACACAGAAAAATCTGTACAAAATTCAAATTTCAGGGTCCCTAAATACAGTTTTACTGGGACACACTTTGCCCATTCATTTACATATTGTCTACAGCTGCTTTTGCAGTAGGATAGCACAGTTGAGTAGCTACAACAGAGACCATTATAGCCAACAAATCCTAAAATATTTACTTTTGGGCCCTTTACAGGGAAAGTTGGTTGAGCCTTGTTCTAAGGAGAAAAACACATGGTTAAAAAAAAAAAGAAGAAGAAAAAGATCTGCAAGTTATGAGGTAAGAAGGAAAAAAGAAAGGCCTGAACAAATGCTTTCTCTCCTGCCTGCCCATAACACGTGCCAAGGCTGCTTTACCATCCCATATGTCATGCTATTGATATAGTCTTTAAAGAATGGAGAAAGATTCCACTATTTTCCTTCCATTTCATGGCTGCTGATTTCCTTCCTTAGAAAGACAGAGAGTAGGTTTTAAACAAGATGAGAGAAAATTATCTTGGGGGTTCAGACATGAAGTGGGGCTCATGAGGGCTTGAGTGGACTGTCCCCACTTAGGTTCTTACCCCTAAGGCCAAAAAAAAAAAGACATCTCCTGGCTCTGGAGAGCTACACGAATCACCATCACCACAGAAGCTTAGCACTCTGCTGTGGACAAGGACTCTTCCACTGGGAGGAACGTCTGAAAATTCCAAAATTCAGTGTTTTAAATGTAAACAACAGCCCACCTGCAGGCCGTCCCCTAGCCACATTCTCTGATGTTATGGCCCTCAGTTCAGTTCAGTCGCTCAGTCATATCCGACTCCTTGCGACCCCGTGAATTGCAGCACGCCAGGCCTCCCTGTCCATCACCAACTCCTGGAGTTCACCCAAACTCATGTCCATCGATCTATGTCCCTAGGAGACATTAAAAAAGATCAGTTCAGATTTCATTCATTTGCCAAATGCAGACCCTTTTGGAGTAACACTGTCAGAGCTATTTCTAGTGGCTTGCTCTTTGCTTAATTGATACATTCCGCCAGAGTCACTTTATACCACTGACAAGCAGGTGTAAGAAAATAGTCGGAATTCCAGTTCCATTCCAGAATGAGAAAGAAGGGGAAGTTCATGGATTAGGAACCTTCCAGAGAAGTTGTCACAGAAGCACCGAAGAGCTTAAAGCCAGAAAGCAGTCGCCTTTTCATTCTTCTTCCCCCATCCTTATCTTAACATTTTCTGGAACAGCTAACAAAATGATTTTGCACGTACCCAATAGCGAATTATGCTACCAGTTGACAGCTGAGTCAAGTACTTGAGTAGACGCCTGGGCTGAAAGAGCAAATCAAATATGGCTCCTCTCCTGGAGAAGTTGACTGACTTGTAGAAAAGTCAGAGGCAGACAACACAGTATCTAAAGCGTTACAGTGCAGAGCGACCAAAGGAACCGTGTGAGCCAGAGGGACACTGAGCTCAGGCTGATGGGGTCAGAAAGGTTTCCCAGAGACAGCATTTGAGCTGAGCTCTGAATCTGCCAGATAAAGGGCCCAAGTGTGAAAGTGAAAGTCACTCAGTCCATGGAATTCTCCAGGCCAGAATACTGGAGTGGGTAGCCTTTCCCTTCTCCAGGGGATCTTCCCAACCCAGGGATTGAACCCGGTTCTCCTGCATTGCAGGCAGATTCTTTACCAGCTAAGCCATAGGGGAAGCCACAGAGGGCCCAAGGCCAGGATTAAAAAGCGTATTCAATTTCTGTGCTTGTGATGGGTCTGTTAAGATTTTCTATTTCTTCCTGGTTCAGTTTTGGAAAGTTGTATTTTCTAAGAATTTGTCCATTTCTTCCAAGTTGTCCATTTTATTGGCATATAGTTGCTGATAATAGTCTCTTATGATCTTTTGTATTCCTGTGTTGTCTGTTGTGATTTCTCCATTTTCATCTTTAATTTTATGGATTTGATTTTTCTCCCTTTGTTTCTTGATGAGTCTGGCTAATTGTTTGTCAATTTTATTTATCTTCTCAAAGAACCAGCTTTTGGCTTTCAAGGCACAAAGATATCAAAGATGAGGTGGTTTAATCCATTTGAACTGCACAAGGGGAGGGGTAAGAGAATAAAGGAGAAAAGCCAGAGTCAGGTAAAGAATGGTGTGTTTGCTATTCCAGAAAGTTCAGACTTCGTAATGAAGACAAAGGGGATGTATGGTAGTGTTGCCGGTGGGGCGACATGATGACAGTTGTAAGTTAGAAAGCAAATTAGCACTGAAGGAGGGAAGGCTGGAGGCAGGGAGAACTGTGAGAACGCTGCAGGGAAGAAATGATGGTGACTATGAGGCAGGAGAAGATGGGCCCCTCCCACCGCCACCCAGGGTAAAGCAATTGGACATTCATTCCTCTGGACTGAAACTCCAAGGCAAGAATAGCAGGACAATTAAGGAAGAAGGCTGGGCTCTGCCCAGACCATATATTTCTTATTCCTGAAGTCAGAAGACCTCCCTGACCACACATGAGCTGGAAAGGCTCCTTGGAGGGCAAAAGGGGGTCATGTCAAGGGATGTTCCCTACCCACACACCTCTTCAGTAAAATCCATTTTGGCTAAGAGATGCACGCACACACATGGAAAGATCCTGAGAGCTATCAAATGTGGACTGTGAACCAAGCAAATCAAATGATTGGCTAAAGGAAAATCCATTAGAAACACCCCATAAAAGTAATTCAAACTTCCATGAGGGTGCAACTCAGGGACTCTGAGTCTGCCCGGGTGTCTATCCACATACTGTACTTTTTTTCCTCTTAATAAATACTTTACTTGTTTCACTACTTTCCACCTTTGTGGGAATTCTTTTCTGCAAAGGCGAAGGACCAGGGCCCTGGTCACTGTCCACTGGTCTAGTGGCTAGGATCTGGTGCTTTCACTGCTGTGACCTCGGCCCATTCTCTGGCTGGGAGCCCAAGCCCTGCTCCAAGCCACTGCAGGCCAAGGGAGGTCACCCGAAATCAACTAGAACCATGGGGAAGACAATGGAGATGGAAAAGAACACACCCCAGGCTACACCATAAGGCCATGCAGGTTATGCCCTGCACAAAACATTCTTCCAAGAGGTAAGTGGTTGCTAAAAATCACACTGTGGTCTGCTGGCCAAGTATTGTGGGACAGCCTTGGGGAGGAAACGGATCCTTTTTTTACTTATAAGCCAGACATTTTGTTAACAAAGGTACCATTTTGTTAGTCTCACAATGTCATCATATGTATAGGCAATGTTGAAGACCCCATCCAAGACGAACATATTCTAGAGAATTTTAGGGAAGAAAACAGCTGATCACCTACAGGAATTAGACATAGAGAGTCAGAGGGGTCACTGCCAAGTTCAGCCTGAGCACCTTGTCATTCGCTAAGGCAGAAAGTACTTTTTCAGTCCTAGCCCATCTCCACTTTGCCTATTCAACCCAACTCCTTTTGTGCAACCACAAATTTCATACACACATTCAAATAAATCTGTTCAAATAAAAAAGAAATACATTTTATTTGTATTTGCTGTTTTTCACCTCTGATTCTTTATCTTTTTCTGCTTGTATTTACACCACATCTGAAATAATATGGCATAACAGGAAGAAAGTGTATTTCATCATGGGACAAACCATAAATCTCAGTTCTGCCAACAGTTATAAGACCCTTCACTCTTCTGAGCCTCAGTTTATTCATTTGTCAAATGGAGATAATGCTTATTTGTAGGATTGCTACACAAGCCAGTGAATATAAGCCACCTCACCTAGCATCTAACACATACAAGCAAACACTCAATACTTCCAGCTACTGTTGGTGTTACTTACTGATCAGATGTTCTGTCACTTCCTTCCTTCTCCACTCCCATTTTCTGTTTCTATGTCAAGCTCTCTAGTCCTGTCAGACCTTCCTTTTATACAGTCAACCTTAAGATACCAGTAAACAGCTTGCAGAAGTGCTTGTCTAGTGGTCAAACTTTCCCACCTAAACAACTTCTCAAACGTGCAAGTTCACCTCGTAGATTGCCACTGAAAATTCTAAAAACAGATTAAAAATACAACTCCTGAAAAATAACAGAGTTCCAGTGGTGAGGATTAATAACGTATAGGCTCATTTGGGAATTCTTCCTGGAATTTATCAGAAAATGAATAAAAGTGATTGAAGAATAATCCAGATCTTTTTAGGCTATGTAGCTTAGACAACTTTTTAGAAGCAGTGATAACTTACATAGTCTAATTTTGAGCATGTTAAATTTATACTATGTGAACGATACTATGTTAGATGATTTAGGGACATCTTAAGGAAAAGGAAGGCATCTCTCCTCTCGGGAAATGGGACTTTGCTTTCTATTTCCAGTTAGGGAAACTGAAAAGTTGAATTCTATTTCAATAAAACATTTAGGTAGGAAGAAGATCTTAACCAAGAATTTTTAGTTAATCTTCAGCAGCCAGTGCATAAAAAGATGTTACTGGAAAAACTTTCAGATTTGTTTATCCTTAAATAATGTGGTCCAGTTTCATTCTGAGAAAAAGAAAATAAATTCCACTGCGGGGTGGGGGGGAAGGTTTGCATGACTGGCTGAGTCATACTGTGTAGATTTTTTCCAGTAAGCTACATTATACTGGATGCTGTTCAAAAGGGAAAATGTCAAACACACTGGGGTTCAGTCTGGCATGTGGGTGGGTTTACTCAAGCACAGAAATCAAATATAGGCATTGGAGCCAATACTTTAGAAAACAACAGAATGGCTTATAAATCAGAGCTGGAATTTCCAGAAATTCTCTTTCAGCTGAATCCTACAAATGTAATATAAATGAGAAATACACAAGTGTGTATTCTAATGGCATTTATTGTAATTCTTTCTTAGAAGCCTAATGTAGAAAAAAATTTAGACATTACAAAATTCAGCCTTCCTCTCATACAATAACTCCTATGAGACATATCTCTGAAAAGTTTTCATACCTCTGCTTAGAATCTTCTGGTAGTGGAGCGCTCCCTGCCTTGTAGCCCCTCTTCCTTGGTCAGACGATGCAATGCAGAGGAAAGGCACTGGAATGATGAAAGTCAAGGTGATAACAGTGGTTACATATGGATGGTGACATTATGGGGTTTGTTGCTGCTATTCTTCTGCTTCTCTGTATTTTCTAACTTTACTATAATGAGTTTGCATTTCCATATTGCAAAATTATAAAGAATTCAAATACTAACTAAAAGATTGTTCCAATCCCTTAAAAATCAAGCCAGAGTAAGATTAATTGGCTGCAAATTAAGCACTGAAATGCCCAACGCTTCAAAAATCCATGACTACGGATTATCAGTTTCAGCCACACCATTATGTCAACCAAAGTGCTGTCGATCAAATTGTTTTCAGCTCAGTTGAAAGTATTAGTTGCTCGGTCATGTCCGACTCTTTGCAGTCCCATGGAATTCTCCAGGCAAGAATACTGGAGTGGGTTTCCATTCCCTTCTCTAGGGAATCTTCCCAACCCAGGGACTGAACTTGGACCTTCTGCACTGCAGGCAGGTTCTTTACCATCTGAGCCACCAGGGAAGCCCATATTGCTCTTGGTTAAATTTTATCTTTAATCTTCCCAGGTGGTGCTAGTGGTAAAGAACCTGCCTGCCAATGCAGGAGACACAAGAGATACTGGTTCGTTCCCTGAGTAGGGAAGATCCCCTGGAGGAGGGCATGGCAACCCACTCCGGTATTCTTGTTTGGAGAATCCCATGGACTGAGGAGCCTGGTGAGCTATACAGTCCATAGGGTCACACAGAGTTGGACATGACTCAGGCAATTTAGCATGCAAGCACAGATATCTGAATACAATTTTACTGTAGAACTTTACATTTGTCTTTGGTAAGTTTGATCATATGGCCTTGGTTTCTTTCTGCTATGAGGTCTGGAGCATTTAAGATGTTGTAGGAGATATGAGATTCCTGAATGGGAAAGATCATGTTGTCGAGGGAAAGATCATGTTCTCCTCATTACTGTTTCCACACCCACGCCTTGCAAGTCCTTGGGCTTCCCATCCTGTTCCCAGTAAATTATTACCCAATTCCTAACAAATAATATACTTTAAAAGAAATCATAGGCATTCAACATCTACTATGTGTCTAGTGCTTTCACAGAGATTCTTCCATTTACTCCTCAAAATAATCCTGATGGTGCACGCATGCTAAGTTGCCTTAGTCTTGTCCAACTCTTGGTGACCCCATGGACTGTAGCCCACCAGGCTCCTCTGTCCATGGGATTCTCCAGGCAAGATAATGAAAGTGGTTGCCATGCCCTCCTCCAGGGGATGTTCCTGACCCAGGGACTGAACTGGCATCTCTTGTGTCTCCTGCACTTGCAGGCGGGTTCTTCACCACTAGCACCACCTGGGGAGATTTGACCTTGTTGGTAGGTACCACTATCTTCATTTTTAAAGTGAGAAAAGATCTTAGATGAAAGTAACTTTCCTTAGGTCACAGAGTTACTCATTGACAAGGGTAAGATTAGATCCTACATCTGAGTGGCTTTAATACAAGTGCTGCCTCTGGGTATTTATCAACCTTGGCTGCCTGTCCTTATCCTTGCCTCTCTGGTCTCAGTAGATGCTGTCACTTATTCTCTGATTTACAACACTGACCTTGATGCTCAGACTTTTGTCCTTTGTACCATTCACACTAATGCTGGAGGCAGTGCTTTCCACTTGTCTAGAATTTGAATCTCCAACATATGAGCATTATCTTAAAGATCTGTAAGAGATCACAGTTGTTCATTTGTGTCTTTTGCTAACTTTAAAACTTATGAAATACCAAAACAGATTTTTTTCAGTCTTATATATTTTCATAAAGATAATCTGAGTACTATATATTAGAAAACAATTCTTCCTCTTGTGCATGGACCTATTTTAATGCATTTTGTCAGACACCTTGCTGAAATCAAGACCAACTGCATTCTCCTGCTCTATAACTTTAGTAACTCTCAATAACTAAACAGAAAATCCAACTTATACTGAACTGTACCAGCTCATGAATTTAAACAGTTCAAAGACAGAACTGAGTTGATGCAGACTTTACTCAAGTCAAGTCACCAAAACCTGGTCTCTCCATTTTTTGGTTTAGTGAAGTTTTTGGTTTCAATCTCAGTCTTCACCAGAGAAGGCAATAGCAATCCACTCCAGTGTTCTTGCCTGGAGAATCCCAGGGATGGCAGAGCCTGGTGGGCTGCCATCTATGGGGTCACACAGAGTCGGACACGCCTGAAGCAACTTAGCAGCAGCAGCAGCTCAGTCTTCACATGGTACAAAATAATTGCCAGCATTTCCCAACCTACATTCTTCCATATCTACTGCATACAAATCACTACCACTCTTTTAGGAATTACAGGAAGCACATATATAAGTAAAAGAGAGCCCTTGGCTATACAAAGACAGCATAATCAAATATGTGCTTTACTCACGCCAGTATTCTGGCCTAGAGAATTCCATGGACTGTATAGTACATGGGGTCACAGAGTCGGACACACCGAACAACTTTCACTTTCACTTAGTATAATACTGAGTCTGGACTGAATTTAGAGCTTGTCCTTGAGTAAGTCCTTCAAACTCGGTTTCCTTAATTACAAGATGAAGTTTCTATGTAGTTCCTGAAATTGATGAAATCTGAACATTTAAATGAGATGATGTAAATATTGGGTTGGTCAAAAAGCTCGTTCCAGTTTTTCCATAAGGTGTTATGGAAAGACCTGAAAGAACTTTTTGGCCAACCCAACAAAAGGCTGAGCATAATACCAGGAACACCGGAGGTGTACAGCATCTTGGCAAAGACAAGTATACAAACAGTGACAATATTAGTAGAGATACACAGTCTACGATATCAAGATAAACTAGGAGTCAGAGGCTCATATTTGGTTGGGATTATGGTGCTAGAAGGCAATGGCACCCCACTCCAGTACTCTTGCCTTGAAAATCCCATGGACGGAGGAGCCTGGAAGGCTGCAGTCCATGGGGTCGCTGAGGGTCGGACACGACTGAGCGACTTCACTTTCACTTTTCACTTTCCTGCATTGGAGAAGGAAATGGCAACCCACTCCAGTGTTCTTGCCTGGAGAATCCCAGGGACGGGGGAGCCTGGTGGGCTGCCGTCTACGGGGTCGCACAGAGTCGGACATGACTGAAGTGACTTAGCAGCAGCAGCAGCAGCATGGTGCTAGAAGGCAGTTCATAATGAGATAGTATCAGAGAGTGAGTGAGAGTGAGAGTGAAGTCGCTCAGTCGTGTCCGACTCTTTGTGACCCCGTGGACTGTAGCCTACCAGGCGTCTCCGTCCGTGGGATTCTCCAGGCAAGAATACTGGAGTGGGTTACCATCTCCTTCTCCAGGGGATCTTCCTGATCCAGGGAACGAACCCAGGTCTCCTGCATTGAAGGCAGACGCTTTAACCTCTGAGCCACCAGGGAAGCGTAAAGTAGTATGCTAGCATATAAAGTAGTATGCTAATACAGTTAAAAGACAATGCAGTAGAACGTCTTATTTAAACTTTTGATAACAGAACAACACAGAAGTGGAAATCTCTGTGAAATCTTTTTTCTCTTTTTGGTAACAAAACATTAATACCTTATACTAGTGTGATACTATAAGGTTTAAAGAATAAAATACAGAGCTACACAATACACTTGAGATAGGAGAGACTGTCCTAGAACTTACAGGTCAGAAGCAGATCTTAAAAGGATAAATGAAATTTTGAAAAGTAACTCTAAAAGAGCACAGCTTAGGGCATATTCAAGCTACAACTGGGGTGTGCGCGTGCTAAGTCACTTCAGTCGTGCATGACTCTGAGACACCATGGACTGTAGCCTGCCAGACTCCTCGGTCCATGGGGATTGTCCAGGTAAGAATACTGGAGTGGATTAACAAGCCCTCCTCCAGGGGATCTGCCCAACCCGGGGATCAAACCTGCGTCTCTTATCTCTCCTGATTGGTGGGCGGGTTCTTTACCACTAGCGCCACCTGAGAAGCGCACTACTGGGGTAGAGGTCGTCAATAGTGGTGACTGGAGATAGACTCAGAGAAGCCTGAAGCCTGTTGTGGGGGGCTCTGGATGTGAGGAATCTGTGTTTAATTCATTGAAAGAGACCTCCCTGAAGGTTGTCGAGTAGAAGAGTGACAGGACAAGGGTTATATACACGGCTATACAAAATGGACAGAAGAGCCGGGGCACAGAAGGCAGAGACAAAGCAGTGCCAGGGTGACAGGGCGGAAAAGATTCACAGAAATAAGATTTCAGGGGTAATATCTGCGAGGTTCATCAACTGATTGGATGTTAGGAATAAAAGAAAGTGAAGACTCAAAGTGTACTTGTCTTCTAATCTGGATGTCTTAAAGAATAAAGATGCCATTTAGAGAATTAAAGAACAAAAGCAACTTGGGGATGTCTAGGGGAAAAGAGGAAGAACAATGAATTTGGTTTCTGACATGGTAAACTCAGGTACCTATGAAATATCCAGATGGCCATGTTTCAAGAGGAGTTGAAAACATTTGATTAGAGCAAGAAAGAAAGATGTGGACAGGAGACAGTTCCATTTTTTAATTCTTTATTTTTTCTTCCCCTGCCAATTTCTGTTGTTGTTCAGTTGCTAAGCCATGTCCTACTCTTTGCCACCCCATGGACTGCAGCCAACGAGGCTCCTCTGTTCTCCACTCTCTCTCAGAGTTTGCTCAAAGTCATGTGCATTAAGTCAGTGATGGCTATCTAGCCATCTCATCCTTTAGTTTCTAGTTTGATATATAACCTGAATTTCCTAGCACTTCACCAATCTATAGCCACATTAACAATAAGGACACAACTTTCACTGGTTATTGCCCACATACTGACCTCAGAAAGTCTCCTTGACCCCCACGTCCACCCCCTCAGGAAGAGTGGTCCACAAATCCCCTTCCTCGGGGCATGGCTGTGTCCCCACGGGGTCTGCAGCCGCCTTCTGGTGTGGCCTCCGGCACACTGACACCCTCATGCATGACAGTCATGGTCTCCAGAGGTGTGAGAGCACATCTGTCCCTTTAGTGTCACTCCACTCAAAGGATCCCCAAAGCAGGGCTATCTGTGCCTCAGGGATTGAGAGAAACTGATGAGTCAGTCTATAACTCTTGTATGGGATCCACACAAGGATCTGTTAAAAATGGACCACAAATTCTGAATGTAGATTACTGTTCTCAAAAGACTCCTCAAAATAGACCTATGTTGAATGGATCTTGACTAATTTACAAGACACTTAGGTGTGAGCCATAATTAAATACTTTTGAATAAATGATTGAATATCATTCATAGACACTGATTCACAACTCAGTAAGTCAATCAATGTTTAAATCAAACATCTAGAGTCTCTGCTGTAAAACCGCCATTAAAACTTTATCTTCTTATCTGTTGTATCTTCAACATTTTTGCATTCTAATTATGAGAAATAATTGAGAAAACAATCTCCTTTCCCTGAGCCGTAAGAACCCACAGAAGAACATATACATTTATTCCACATTTTCTTTCAGTGAATAAAACAAATGAACTGTATCAAATGATTCATGGAAAGCCAAGAAAACAGAGCAAATGTTATTGCCTTTCTTAGACACAGTGTTACCCACAGTTCAGATAGGATGGTAATCTCACACTTCAAAACTCTGACTTCTGAGCCAGGATGTGATGCAGTGAAACTAGAAATTCTATAAACTAAGAGGTGAGAATCCAACTTGGTACACTGAAATCCCAAAAGAACCAAGAATCAAAAAACAGACAAAGCACAAGCACTAAGTGAGCTTGACTGTCAAGGTAAAGTTTAAAAAAAAAAAAGTGGCAGGGGAGAGGGAGTTTTGATTCTAGACAGCTTTTCGCCAAGGGGCTTTTGCATTTGGGGCCAAGTTGTCGGTTACTATAGGCAGTTAAGTAAATCAGTGTGTGATTATTCTGACATGTGCAGAGCACCTTGCCTTTAAATAAAATTTTCTTATACCATATTTCATTTCATCTTCTTAAGCAGAGCACAGGATGGAAGACATAGGTGAAGAAAATGGTTCCACATATAATCAAGCTGCCTGATAAATTTTGTGGGTATGGAGCCAACGCAGTGCTATGAATTCCAGTCAATGGGTACCTATGTGAAATCTGTGTGCTTTAAACATCTGGAATACATAGAGCTTGTGGTTCACAGGTGCTGAGTTTAGCAGATGTGCGATAAAAGGTATCACCTTACCACAGAGTTTGTATAGAGTAACCTTCTGAGGCGATTCACACAAATTCTTGTGTGAGGGTAAAATACGGGGTAACACCAATCTGTCAGTTTGGGAGAGAGTGAGCTCCCTGCCTCTTACTTCCATGAAGGAGGCCAGCTCGTGTACAACCTGTTGGCCCCATTTAATTACCCAGGTTTATTTGTCCTGGCTGGGAATCACGAGTAAAAATTGAAACGCTCTAGTGTTGCACCTGAGAGGGTTTATCTCTCTCCCTGGGAGACAGCCAATGTCAAAACTATAAACAACCCGATACCTGAAATAGGCAGACAGCTCTTAAAAGTCATAACACAAACAGAGTCTCTGTTTACATTTCCTTATGTGAGTGAAATACCAACGCACACCAGAAGTCTTTGATGAGCTTGGGGTTTTTCCACGCACTCACACACACACATCCTGCCTCACACCCAGCCCCTTGGTCGACCCCCAGACCCCTTCCTTTCCAACACAGCCATTCAGCCCACTATACATCTGTTCTGTGGGAACTGAAGCCTCCGGGAAAGTACCCAGAATGTACTCAGATGTGGACACATATTTTCCAAGCCTGTATTCTACAGGTGGAGAGTTTACTGTGCTCCAGGTAGCATAAGATCAGTAGGCACGGTGTGGCCAACACTCATATTCTTTAGTAGCTTCAGTAACCCTGAAGATAAATTATCCAGAACAACCTGGGAGAGGGTATGACTTTTTCCATTTTATAGATGAGTTAATTAAGATGCAGAGATATAAATAGATTGTTCAAAGTAAAGTGGCTTTTAAGTTACAAAGTAGACTATGAATCAGATGTTCCTTACGCCAAACTCTATGTTCTTGCTGCCATACCACTCTTAGCTCTCCCGTCTCCTTTAACTTATCTATTGATGTCAATCAGTATTTACTCTGATGCTTAAAAAAATAACCCTGTCCAGTGAGCGTGCGTGTGTGCTAAGTTGCTTCAGTCCTGTCGAACTCTTTGCGATGCTATAGACTGTAGCCCGTCAGGCTCCTCTGTCCACTGCGTTCTCCATGCAAGAATACTGGAGTGGGTTGCCATGCAGGGGGGATCTTCCCAACCCAGGGATCAAACCCACATCTCTTATGTCTCCTGAATTGGCAGGCAGGTTCTTTACCAGTGGGAAACCCATTGAGTGCACATATAAATCAAATAAACAACCCAATCCAAAAAAAGAAAAATCATCAAGCAAAGTACAACATCCCTACTTATCCACAAAGACAGTTCATTTTAATAGATCCTGTGACCCACTCAGGTTTCCTGAGAAACAACAAAGTTATTTCTCTGAGCTACTATTCATTTTCCATTTGATATTTATTTCCCAAACCCATGTCTGAACTGCAATTCCCACTGAAATGCAAACATAACTATTTGATGTTCAGAACAAATACATTGTTCTCAGAATAAAACATCAATTTACACACACTTTTAAAAAATCATTTTAATGAATCAGATACCCAGAGCTAAGCATCAGCGCATCACTGTTTCCAGTCCAGCTTTTGCAGTTTTCCCTGCCCTCTCCACAGTATTATTATGACTGTGCTCTGTGTCTTATGCTCTTTTCAAACAGGGAACCAAGTTTGGAGTGATCCTCTGGATCAGGATTTGTTTTACTGAGTCTGAAGTTGAAATGAGCAAATTAGCCATGAGAAAATACAATCTTATTTTCTTAACAATTATAATGCTCACTTGAAAAATAACTGAAAGATGCCAGCACCATTCTGGAATTAAGAAATAAAATGAATCTATAATGAGCACGGTACCAAGCAATTCTCCATTGTATACAGAACTAATCAGGAAGCAACAGTTAGAACTGGACATGGAACAAGAGACTGGTTCCAAATAGGAAAAGGAGTACGTCAAGGCTGTATATTGTCACCCTGCTTATTTAACTTACATGCAGAGTACATCATGCAAAACACTAGGCTGGAAGAAGCACAAGCTGGAATCAAGATTGCCAGGAGAAATATCAATAACCTCAGATATGTAGATGACACCACCCTTACTGCAGAAAGTGAAGAGGAACTAAAAAGCCTCTTGATGAAAGTGAAAGAGGAGAGTGAAAAAGTTGGCTTAAAGCTCAACATTCAGAAAACGAAGATCATGGCATCCAGTCCCATCACTTCATGGGAAATAGATGGGGAAACAGAGGAAACAGTGGCAGACCTTATTTTTTGGGCTCCAAAATCACTGCAGATGGTGATTGCAGCCATGAAATTAAAAGATGTTTACACCTTGGAAGGAAAGTCATGACCAACCTAGACAGCATATTCAAAAGCAGAGACATTACTTTGCCAACAAAGGTCCGTCTAGTCAAGGCTATGGTTTTTCCAGTGGTCATGTATGGATGTCAGAGTTGGACTGTGAAGAAGGCTGAGCGCCGAAGAATTGATGCTTTTGAACTGTGGTGTTGGAGAAGACTCTTGAGAGTCCCTTGGACTGCAAGGAGATCCAAGCAGTCCATTTTGAAGGAGATCAGCCCTGGATTTCTTTGGAAGGAATGATGCTAAAGCTGAAACTCCAGTACTTTGGCCACCTCATGTGAAGAGTTGACTCATTGGAAAAGACTCTGATGCTGGGAGGGATTAGGGGCAAGAGGAGAAGAGGACGACAGAGGATGAGATGGCTGGATGGCATCACTGACTCAATGGACATGAGTCTGAGTGAACTCCGGGAGCTGGTGATGGACAGGGAGGCCTGGCGTGCTGCAGTTCATGGGGTCGCAAAGAGTCGGACACGACTGAGTGACTGATCTGATCTGATCTGAGGGACACAATGTCTCTACCTTTGACTGTTTCTAAGAAAAGATAAAGTTAAAACCTCTTCTTCCTAGAATTTTGTACAAGGCAGAGGATGTGGACTTAGGGTCTTGAAAGCCTCTACCCAGACTCTATGATCCTAAGGCCATTGTTTTCTCTTGATTATGCCCTTCTACTTAAAGCCATCTAGTGTCTCCTATCGTCTACAACATAAAAAGCAAGTCCCCTGGAATGATTTTCTAAGCCCTTTGTATATTACACAGTCCTCATGCCACTTACTTCCTCACAAATTTTATTCAAGCATCACCAAATTACTTCCCTATTCCTGAAGATACCATGAAGTTTCAAGTTTCTGTTTCCATTCATTCACTCAGCAAATACATATTGTCTGACATATATCCTCAAACCTAGTAGCAAGCAAGAGGGTTATGATGGTGTCTAATATTTAAATACTATTAGCGGCAAACTTTTCTTGTATGTTCAGGATATACTGAGTCCTATGTTAAGTATTTTACATATATTATATTATAATAAATACTTTACACATATTATAATTACTTATGAGCTTCTCCAGTGGCTCAGACAGTCAAGAATCCACCTTCAAAGCAGGAGACCCAGGTTCAATCCCTGGGTCAGGAAGATCCCCTGGGAAAGGGAATGGCAACCCACTCTAGTATTCTGGCCTGGAAAATCCCATGAACAGAGGAGCCTGATGGGCTACAGTCCATGGCATCGCAGAGTTGGACATGACTGAGCTGCTAAGCACACACGTGATAATTTATGATATACAACTTATTTATCCCCATTTTATGGATGAATAAACTAAGGCACAGAAAGTTTAAGTACATTGCAGATGGTCATAGAGCTCATCAATTGAAGAGCTGGGTTTGTGTGCTTCTAGAGTTGCTCAAGCTTATAACCACCAACTCCCTCTCACTGTCAGTTTCCTCTGTCTGAAATCTTCAGGCACCTTCCTCCACTCCTGCATCCTTTTTATAGGCTCCTATTGGCTGCAAAAGTAATCCCCAATTATCACCTCCTCTGAGAAGCCCTGCTTTACTCCCTGGGATGCTAAATCACGCCCCCTCGGACCAACACTATTCCTGGATACATTTGCTTTTTCACCTGTAAATCCAACTCTGCTTTCTTCCTGCTACACCAAGAAAACAGCATAAATTAGTGTTGGAAAGGATTACTCAGTAAGCAGTTACCTACTTAGAGGAAAAATCAATCTAGATATTAAATCAGACCATAAACCAAAATAAACGCATGTGGATTAAAGCATTAACTTTTTTTTTTCTCAAAAAAGAAAGAAATCAAAGTGTGAAAGAACTAAAATCAGAACAAATATTTATCATCACCATGGAGGGGAAGGACCATCTATGTTTCAAAGGAAAGAAAGGCATCATAAAGGAAATGGATTTCACTATGGATTTCACTACGTAAACCTGTCTGCACTGTCTGATGTTGAAATATAGCCGACATTACAAAGAATTTTTAAAAACTGGAAAAACATATTTGTCTCAAATGTGATAGAAACAAAACTTTCTACTGTATGTAAAGTTACTGAAATAAATGGAAATAATACTATGATAAACTACAGCCTCACACAGCAACATGAATGAATCTGGCAAACAAAATGCGGAACAAAATAAACTAGTCACGAGTTCAGAGTAAATTTCCACTTCGTAAAGTTCAAAACCAGGCACCACTGAAATCAATTGTTTATGAATGTCCATGCAGGTAATAAAAATATTAAGAAAAGCAAGGGAACAGTTTATCACAAGTCAGGGCCGTATTAACCGAGGATGGGGGTGCATAGGACACAGTGGAGAAGAAGGTGGTGGTCAAGAGGGGCTTGTCTTGGGGGCAATGTCCTTAACTTGAGCCATGGTCGCATGGGCACTCACTGTATGCGTGCATGCTAAGTCGCTTCAGTCGTGTCCGACTCACTGGACGATTATTCTTTAAACTGTTCATATGTTTTAGACACTCTTTCATATGTACAGTATCTATCTCAAAATAAGAAAAGGGAAGGGATCTCAAAGGATGAGTGGACAAAGGAGGTTCCTAGAAAAACCCCAAAAAGAGCATATGCAAATGACTAATCATTTTATGGGAAAATACCTGGCTTATGTGAATCAAAGACATGCAATTTTTCAAACAATACAGTGCTGTTTTCTGCCTAATTTTTATTTTTGTCTTTTATGACAGTACTCAATGTGTAGAATAATATGGTGAAAAGGGTACCCTCAGACACTGCTAAGGAAGTGAAAACAATTTGGTGATATTTGTCAAGGATCAAAACCAGTCTTTAACCTTTAACCCGAGAATTCCACCTTGGGGTTATCTGTGAGGAACAAGCCCTAAACTGAAGAGGAAAAAGCAATAAACACCAGAGAATACCAGCTAAAAAATTCTAAACATTAATCTTCTGAAGTCTAATAAAAGGGAAATGTGAGTAACTTACACAAGGGGTAGCACCAGGTGGAAAACAAAAGAATGTTTCTAAAGAATTCTTTAATACAGAATATGCTGATGTTACATTAAAAACAATAAGCCGGACACTAAACTGTATTTATTTTTTGGCACATCTGCATAGAAGTATGTTAAATCTTCCACCTAGAGGTAAAAAGGATTGGAAGGAAATACACAAAAATGTTAACTGTGGTTTTCTTTAAAAGGTGGGAACTATAGCAAACTTTCTTTTTCTCTCTTTTTAAAAATTTCCTTGAATATTTTCAGTTTTTTCTAATGAGAATACATCTTAAGTAATTTCCTTCCTTCTCTTTCTATATCTGTCCGTCTTTCATTCAGTCAAGGCTCTTTAAGCTACTGATCCTGACCCAACAAGAGTAGATTAAGCTACATGTTAGCCAGAATTTGGCCTGCATTGACATTTTCCCATTCGCATTAGCTCTGTCTTGCTTTACACCTGCATCCCAGCCTCTGACCCACAGTTTTATCTCCCAGACTCACTCTCCACTTCTGCTTTCCTACCTTGCTGTTGAGCTAGTGTGTGCTCAGTCACTCAGTCATGCCCAACTCTTTGCAACTCTATGGACTGTAGCCCGCCAGGCCCGTCCATCCACGGGATTCTCCAGGCAAGAATCCTGTAGTGGGTTGCCATGCCCTCCCTCCAAGGGATCTTCCTGACCCAGGGATAGAACCTGTGTTTCCTGCATCTCCTGAACTGCAGGCGGATTCTTTGCCCACTGAGTCACCTGTTGAGCTGGACTGACCATCAATTTTCTGACATTCCCATTATGGCCCCTGCATCAGCTCTCCAAAAATATCCCGAAGGAGAACCCCAGCGTGCACTGCGCAACCTTCCTGGGACTTAGAGATACAAAGATGCTCTAAGTTTCAGTTCTTTCTTTTTTCAATGGTGACATTTAATTAATTAAAGGTAAAACTCTTACCCAAGCCATTTTATATTTAATTTTATTATAGTTCTTTGTCTCTACTCATTCCCTGCCAAGCCAACAACTTTGCCTAAGAATGTTTTTTAGGAACCCTGCTCTCAATTCTTATGTGCAATTAATCCCCTTTAGCAAGTATAGAATCCAAGAGGGTCCTAAAAGAAGGCTAGGCATATGCACTGAGTAATAGCCCTGGAGAGATGGAAAGAGGAGAAACCAGAGTGTTTGAGAACCACCTTGAGAAATTGAAGCCAGAGTAACTGAGAAATCCTCACATTTAGGAACCAAAGAAACAGGGCATGGAACTCTTCAAAGCCACTCTCGAGATTTGTCCCAAACCTAGGAGGGTGAATCATGACAAATGAGACCTGCGCCCGAGGTGCGACTAACACAGAGTTCCTAGGTGGATGGCTTTAGCTTAGCTCACTGGCTGACTCAGTGAAAAGCTTCGGACAGTTCTGTGCTTTTGCATTTTGAGAATGTGATACTTGATGGACTGTTTCCCTTGGCTGTTCAGCCATCTAATGAATAAGCAGTGTACCTCCCCCGGATTATCCTAGAGTAACCGGCTGAATTGCATAGGAAAAAATATGCACATACACCTTCAATTTCTTAGCTGGAAATGCCTCCTCTTTGTGCCCTAGGAAGACCCTCTTCCTTTCAGTATTTTTCTGCAGGCAATCTAGACCAGCGGCTGAGGAGAAACCTGTTTATCTTTACCAGATAAAATGCTCCCTCCAAGTTTAAAAGCTTTTATATGCCAAGACACATTACTGAAAACACCTTTAAGCTCAGCTTCTGACAGTGGAGTATAGCAAAATACAAAACAATAGCTATGTACTGTGCATGAAATCAGTGGTTTCCTCACAAACTAGAGGACGTGTATGTAACACAACATGTGATTACATCTTGAAGAAGCCTGAGCAGCAGTGGTAAGCTAACAGTGTTATCACCATTCTCGTTGTTAAATTCATATCCAAGGACAGAGGCTGGCTCATTTCTACTGATATCTTCCCTGACTATCAGCAAGCAAATGGATATGGTTTTTGTTCTACCTTTCTGGTTCAGAAAAGGCCCCCAAATATACACAGGCTTAGACCCAGGCAGCTGTTCGTCCTCACAATTTCCTTTTAACTGCAACATTTTACCCAGAAAAACCACAGAGACTCTGGCTGACATATCCCATGCTTAACTCTGTGTTGAACATTTATGGGCCATTTAGACCTCATCCGCATTATAATTTGGCTCTGTGCCCAAAACGCCACACAAGTTTTAGGGCTTTTTGATATATGACATCAGTTATTACATTTCCATAGCTTCCCAATATTTACTAGCGTTTTATAACTTTATTAAATAATTTTCTTCAACTGCCAAAGGGATGCCATCACCGTAGGGATGTAATTTTCTCTGTCCCATCTGCAGGTTTGTTGGGTTTCATCAAAGGGGCACATTTCCCATTAAACTTTGTAGTACGTACAGTCATTAAGGTGACAGCTGAGCACCCTCACAGTCGTAGTAAGAACACTGATGGAAATTTTACCCTGAGCCATTTGAAACAATTATTGGAAAAAGCTTCAAGAGAGAGCGAGTGGCTTAGAAAATGTAAATCTGCTTCTTTAAGCGGATGACAAAGGAAGAATATTTTGAAAGTTCAGCTTGCTTTCTGGATATCTCTGAGCTGCAACAATTAGAGGAGCAGGGTGATGGGACTTCTCCAGTGTCTTAAGAGGCAGCCCTGGGAACCCAGATCCTGATCTTGCCCCCGGGTCTTCCGTGCCGGGAAAGATTTGCACTAAATGTCAATACAGAGCTCTAATCCCTCCACTGATTTCTATTTCCTCCTCAGGGCTGATCACAGCCTAATTATAGAAATTATCTTTCACTCATTTTTATATCTGTTTGTTGTCTTCCGCACTCAAACCACAGCAGAGTAGTGAGTTCCATGGAACCAGGTATCTCCTCTGCCTTTTATTTCATCTTCTGAGCATTAAGCACAACGTCTGGCACTGTGCTCTGCTGCTGACTAAATGAATAAATCAAGTAGGTGATGCAATTCTTCCCTTACATACAGTCTTCAAACCTGTAGACTCCCAATTATCCAAAAAGAAAAAGAAATGAAACAAACAAACAAAAAAATACTGCTTCCCTTCAGGGAAGATAAAGCTGCAATAAGTTTGAATTAAATCATTATAGGAATTCAATATTGTTGACTTAAGAGAGTTGAGAGTTAAGTTTTATTGGGGGCAACATGAGGACTGCAGCCTGGGAGACAGTACCCCAGAGAGCTCTGAGCAATTGCTCCAAAGAGGCAGCAGGGAGGGGCTCCCCTGGTGGTCCACCGGTTAGGACATCACCTTCCAATGTAGGGGGTGTGGGTTCCATCCCTGGTCTGGGAACTAAGATCTCACATGCCTCGTGGTCAAAAACCAAAACATAAAACAGAAGCAATATTGTAACAAATTTAATATGGACTTTAAAAATTGTTCACATCAAAAAAAAAAAAAGTCTTAAAAGCAAAACAACAAAAAAGAGGTTGGAGTGCAGAAGTTCAGTATAGACATGATTTTGGTGAAGGGGGAATACATGCAATCAAGCACATATTTTTCCAGAAGGTTTCCACTAGTCTTGAATCTTCATTAGTCACGAGGAACAGTCATCACCATGAAGGATTTTAGTGCTTTTCTAGATATGGGGAGATACAATAATTAGGGTCATAAAACCAGCTCCTGAAAATGTCTAACTCTCTGAAGACCTGTCTTGCCAGTTTTTCCCTGAGCACAGAGTGCCTCATTTCTGCTCTCCAGCCTGAACTCCTTTCAGAGGGTGTTGAAGGTCAGCAGATGTAGCAATACATGATTTAATCATTATAAAGGTAAACATCTCTGAAAGAGATGGGCATACCAACCACCTGACCTGCCTCTTGAGAAATCTGTATGCAGGTCAGGAAGCAACAGTTAGAACTGGACATGGAACAACAGACTGGTTCCAAATTGGGAAAGAAGTACGTCAAGACTGTATATTGTCACTCTGCTTATTTAACTTATGAGTACATCATGAGAAACTCTGGGCTGGATGAAGCACAAGCTGGAATCAAGATTGCCAGGAGAAATATCAATAACCTCAGATATCCAAATGACATCACCCTTACGGCAGAAAGTGAAGAAGAACTAAAGAGCATCTTGATGAAAGTAAAAGAGGAGAGTGAAAAGTTGGCTTACAGGTCAACATTCAGAAAACAAAGATCATGGCATCCGGTCCCATCACTTCATGGCAAATAGATGAGGAAACAGTGGCTGACTTTATTTTGGGGGGCTCCAAAATCACTGCAGATGGTGATTGCAGCCATGAAATTAAAAGATGCTTACTCCTTGGAAGGAAAGTTATGACCATCCTAGACAGAATATTAAAAAGCAGAGATATACTTTGCCAACAAAGGTCCGTCTAGTCAAGGCTATGGTTTTTCCAGTAGTCATGTATGGGTGTGAGAGTTGGACTATAAAGAAAGCTGAGCACCAAAGAATTGATGCTTTTGAACTGCGGTGTTGGAAAAGACTCTTGAGAGTCCCTTGGACTGCAAGGAGATCCAACCAGTCCATCCTAAAGGAGATCAGTCCTGAGTGTTCATTGGAAGGACTGATGTTGAAGCTAAAACTCCAATACTTTGGCCACCTGATGCAAAGAACTGACTCATTTGAAAAGACCTTGATGCTGGGAAAAATTAAAGGCAGGAGAAGGGGATGACAGAGAATGAGATGGTTGGATGGCATCACCGACTCAATGGACATGAGTTTGGGTAAACTTTGGGAGTTGGTGATGGACAGGGAGGCCAGGCGTGCTGCAGTCCATGGAGTCACAAAGCAGGGACAAGACTGAGTGACTGAACTGAACTGAACTGAAAAGGTAGACAGGTAGATGGCAAATGCTAGTTTGTTGTTGACAATACGCAGAATCTTTTTTTAATTTTTTTAGCAGTTCTGTGCCTAGTCACTCAGTCATTTCCAGCTCTTGCAACCCCATGGACTATAACCCCCCAGGCTCCTCTGTCCATGGAATTCTCCAGGCAAGAATACTGGAGTGGTTTGTCGTGCCTTCCCCCAGGGGATCTGCCCAACCCAGGGATCAAACCCAGGTCTCCCTCATTGTAGGCAGATTCTTTACCATCTGAGCTACCAGGGAAGCCCTTCTCTTTTTTTTCTGTCAACCACTCTTGGGCCAGGATTCACGTAAGCCATCAGGAATATGACAGCCATTCCTGTCAATCACCCCACCAGCCCCTCCCTGATGGCATGGCCCAGACAGATTGGTTTACATGGTGGACAGTTTTGTCTTCTCTAATATTGCAAAACAGCCAGCTCTTGATTCAGCTGATCCCCATATCACAGCACTTGACTCACTAAATCATATTTCAGTAATGAATGCTTTGACGACAAAAGAAAGAATGTCCTCATTTGTCCCACATATTCTATGTGTGAATGATGCCAGTTTTCTGTATGGGAAGACATGATCCACAAAAGTCTTAAAAGGGAAAAAACAAAAATATCTGGCCTTGCATTTTCAGAACTGCTTTTCTAATCTAAGTAAAGACAAATCTGAATTAAACCAGGTATTGAGTCAAGATATATCCATATTTCAAATAAAAGGGAGAGTATTCATCCAAGAAGTTTATTACTAAGTATGTTTACATGGAAAAGTCCCTCTGTTTGAAGCATGAAGCCATACTAGTGATCCAATGAGGCATTGGCCAGAAGGAGCAAATCCTTAATTGGACCATAAGAAGATGACTAGAAGGATAATAAGAGTACCATTTCTAAATATGTTTTCCTATTTCTTAAAAAAAAAAAGCCCATATATGTAGTATCTAGAATTGAAATTTATAAACAGAACATCAGTATAAGGGTATTGTGATTAATTATAATGAATATGCATTATTGTCTGTTACTGACATGTAAAAAGACAAAGGATAACGAAAAAGCCATTATTTAATGAAAAGAAAAATGCTAATGAAAAGAAAAAAGATTTAATGAAAAGACAAAAGCTAACTACATAATTTCAAATACAGGAGGGAATTGTTTTCCCAAGAATCAACTTAAGGTATTAGTTATTCCCTTAATATCTTATTTTCAAAAGAAGAAGTAATTTTTGTTTTCTTATAACTCATTTTTTTTCATTAGTTCCACAAAAGGAAAATTTTATGGTATGCTTTCAATTTTTGGTCTCTTGGATTGACTGTACCTGTATAATTTCTTTTTGTTGTATTAATAAGAAAACAATAGAGCCTTGCTAGAAGTTACTATATAAAGAAAATACAAGGTAATAAAAACAGTTCATATGTTTTTTATTATCCTGACATTCCCTCAGTCTGAAAAATCAATATTAATTAAATACAGTACAGTAAGTAGGTTCATAATGGTGAAATGAAAAAAGCAACCAACTATGGCCAATTCTATGGTGCCTAATTACTGATTTATATTACCACATTCTTGAAGTTCAGCAAAAATATTCAACCAGAATTCTAGACAGGCAGAATAGTGCATTTCCTGCAACGAGTTCCATTTTCCCTTTGACATAAACGTATATGAAACAGACCTACTATATTCATTCATCCAACAAATATGCATTGGCTCATACTATGTATCAAGTACAATGTTACATGTAAGAGATACATAATGATGTCCACCCCATTCACTATCCAGGGATGAAGAAAGATAGCTAATAGCTACAATGTTGTTTCGTCACTAAGTCATGTTCAACTCTTTTGTGACCTCCATGGATTGTAGCCGGCCAGGCTCCTCTGTCCATGGGATTTCCCAGGCAAGGATACTGGAGTGTGTTGCCATTTCTTTCTCCAGGGGATCTTCCTGACCCAGGGATTGAAGCTGTGTCTCCTGCATTGGCAGGGGGATACTTTATCATGGAGCTACCAGGGAAGCCCAGTAGCTACAACAGACTGAGGTGAGCACCCACAGCTCAAAGGAGAGCACAGTCAACTGTGTCAGGAGGAGCCATCAGGGTAGACCCCTGGTGAAGAGTAACTTCAGCTATCCCATGCTCCTATCACTGCCTAGCTGCATATAGAAAGGTGGTTTGCAAAGGACTGTCAGCAGATATATGCTGGTTTTTGCCACTTCAGAGCAAAATGAAATGAATTATTAAAAATCAATGTATCTCCCTGAAGCTAACTTTGTGTCATTTGAGGATTTCTCTTTCATCCTAAAGTTGTGTTCTTCTAATTTTCTTCTCTCTTTTCTTTTCTGAAATCATGGATAATATACAAGGCTGGTTTTGCCTCTTTCATTGGTCTAATAAGTAGGAGGCAACTCGGTGTGAATTCTCCAAAATACTTAAGTTTTCCTTGTCAGTGAAATCCAGATGTGCAGAAACCACTCTGATGGAGCAAAATCAGTTGGACCATGAAGAGGACACAGATAAGCTTGTTGATTCATCAGTTGACTGTTAGCAAAGTTTTCTTTTCCAGTGTGTTCCAGAGGAGCAGTAATTAAGTGAATTAATCAAAACATCAAGATGAGACATCACTGAAAAATACATATTTGAATCCTTTCCATTTTAACTTAAAATGTTTGTTCACCTATGTTAATCTATATGGAGGATCTTTGACTTTTCTTTTCACTGGACCTGCCAGTGACTGAAGTTCTAAGTAATCCTTCTTGCATGAACCACATCCAAAACTCAGGGTACAGAATGTACACTTTTAGTTTTTTTTTTTACTAGCACAACAACTTAAAGATAATTATGAAGCAAGATGTCTGAACAATCAATCTAGAATTTCATAAATTCCACCCTCCACCATTTTTCCAATTCATCTCAAACCTCATTCAAAAGGCAATTTGATACTCAGCTTTATTGTCTTTAAAAATATTCCTTACGTTTTCACAAAATCAACTCTGTTTGTGCAAGTGTAATTCAATGTTTACATAATTATGGCCAGATAGGCAAATTTAGAACAAACACCACTGACCCTTGCTTGATGTGTGTGCTATTTAGAAGGTGGTGACAAAAAAGCATGAACCTGCCAGAGCAGGGCATCTGACTTTAACGTGCAGGAGAACCACCCAGAGAGAACAAGAGGGCAGAGGAGGAGGTGGATGTGGAGCACATCCCTCTCCACAGGTACATCAGGAGTACACCTTCAGACACAGAAGTGCATGCGGAACACCAGCTGAGAGCGGACAGGAGTACCCAACCAGTGGAAAAGAACATAAAGAACCACACAAAACTCTGTAGGATGAAGGAACTAGGGGGAAAAACAGGAGTGTTAGTAGGGCTGGACCTGCTCTCGGCAGGTGGGGAAACTGAAGCAAGGGTCCGATCCCCACATCAGGGCAATTGTCTGAGTCAGAGGAGAAACATTTAAGGCTGAGAGTGAAACAGCTGGTCTGCGGCAGCCTAAATGGAGTGAGAATCAGACAGCCCTTGCTGCAGCCATACATACCCCAGACAAGGACGCAGGTCCCCTGGAAGGCACAGTGGCTGGGAGCTGGAGTTTAGGGAGTGTGGAACAGTCCCAGGGCGAGGGCTGCTGTTGACTGTAGAGAGATTGAGGGGATGTGAAGGAGGAGATTGTGGTGGGAATTGCTTATGGAGGAGAGCCGGGCAGCCATGGAAGCAAGGCGATACTGCTGAGTCACGCGTAGGGAGTGGAGCCACCACCATAGCCTCTCTTTCCTTATGTAACAGCATCAGCAGCTGAACAATAGAGAGGCTGGCCCATCAAAGGCCTGACGCACTGAACTACAGAGTATGACCCCAGCCAGGAGGGGCCCTCTATGTGCCTAAACAGGCAGAGCTACGGAGAAAGACTGGCCAAAGAGGCCTTCTGATCACCAGCTACATTTCAGTTCAGTCACTCAGTAGTGTTTGACTCTTTGTGACCCCATGGACTGCAGAACGCCAGGCTTCCCTGTCCATCACCAACTCCCAGAGCCTTACTCAAACTTATATCCATCGCATCAGTGATGACATCCAACCATCTCATCCTCTGTCGTCCCCTTCTCCTCCCACCTTCAATCTTTCCCAGTATCAGGGCCTTTCCCAATGAGTTGGTTCTTCACATCAAGTGGCCAAAGTATTGGAGTTTCAGCTTCAGCATCAGTCCTTCCAATGAATATTCAGGACTGATTTCCTTTAGGATTGACTGGTTAGCAAGAGAGTTCCAGAAAAACATCTATTTCTGCTTTATTGACTACACCAAAGCCTTTGACTGTGTGGATCACAATAAACTGGAAATTTCCTAAAGAGATGGGAATACCAGACCACCTGACCTGCCTCCTGAGAAATCTGTATGCAGGTCAAGAAGCAACAGAACTGGACATGGAACAACAGATTGGTTCCAAATCGGGAAAGGAGTACATTAAGGGTGTATATTGTCCCCCTGCTTATTTAACTTATATGCAGAGTACATCATGAGAAACATGGGCTAGATGAAGCACAAGCTGGAATCAAGATTGCTGGGAGAAATATCAATAACCTCAGATGTGCAGATGACACCACCCTTATGGCAGAAAGCAAAGAAGAACTAAAGAGCCTCTTGGTGAAAGTGAAGGAGGAGAGCAAAAAAGTTGGCTAAAAACTCAACATTCAGAAAATGAAGATCATGGCATCTGGTCCCATCACTTCATGGCAAATAGTTGGGGAAACAATGGAAACAGTGGCTGACTTTATTTTCCTGGGCTCCAAAATCACTGCAGATGGTGACTGCAGCCATGAAATTAAAAGACACTTACTCCTTGGAAGAAAAGCTTTGACCAACCTCGACAGCATATTAAAAAGCAGAGACATTACTTTGCCAACAAAGGTCCTTCTAGTCAAGGCTATGATTTTTCCAGTAGTCATGTATGGTTGTGAGAGTTGGACTATAAAGAAGGCTGAGAGCCAAAGAATTGATGCTTTTGAACTGTGGTGTTGGAGAAGTCTCTTGAGTCCCTTGGACTGCAAGGAGATTGCCAGCTACAAGAGGCTCATAAAGACTCTGATAGGGCCATAATTCCTGTGGTGGAGACTGTCTGTGTCCCCGCACACTTGGCACTGCCAGGGTCCCCACAAGCCAAGCAGCTGCACCACCTTCACGCTCAACTCTCACTGGGGCAGAGCTGCCACAGGCAAAAAGTCTGTGTTTATGCGTACAGGGTCACTTCGGTCGTGTCCAACTCTTTGTGACCCTGTAGACTGTGGCCATCCAGGCTTCTCTGTCAGGGAGAGGCATTCTCCAGGCAAGAATCCTGGAGCGTATTGGCCAATACTGGTCACCACACCCTTCTAGAGCACTGTATTTCCTGCTGCCCTAGCCGCCAACCCCCCTGAGTACCTGGTGCTGCCAGAGCCCCTGTGACCCAAGCAGCTGCACCATCTCCATGCCTGGCCCTCACAGGGGCAAACCCAAGTCCTGCAGAGCAGCCTCAGAAGCAAACTCCAGTGGACAACCCCCACATGCAGAGGTGGAAATAAGACCACAATTGAAACCCAGGGGCAGTGTGGCTAAAGAAGACCCAAAACCTTCCCACCAGCTGTACAAGCTGAAGGTTAAATCCTATCAACTAGGCAGATTCTGTGTCTATGGAATATATAAAAGGACACTGAGAGCTCCCACAAAAGAAAACACACTAGCTCTGATAGCTGTGGACACTGGAGGCAAGAACACGCATGAGTAGGACCAGATTAGAATCTGAGCTGCCCCCACAGCAGGTCCAGAGACCAGCACAGTGTTGGAGGGCATCCTAGGAGGCAAGGTGGACGGTGACTCCCAGCGAGGGAAAAGACTCTTACAGCAGTGACTCAGGAGAAGGCAATGGCAACCCACTCCAGTACTCGTCTGGAAAATCCCATGGACGGAGGGGCCTGGGGTGCTGCAGTCCATGGGGTCGCTAGGAGTCAGACACGACTGAGTGACTTCACTTTCAATTTTCACTTTCGTGTGCTGGAGAAGGAAATGGCAACCCACTCCAGTGTTCTTGCCTGGAGAATCCCAGGGACAGGGGAGCCTGGTAGGCTGCCGTCTATGGGGTTGCACAGAGTCGGACACGACTGAAGTGACTTAGCAGCAGCAGCAGTAGTGACTCAAGAAAAACATTTATTATTCTTATGTTTTGACTTGTTCTGTAGATTCTTTTGGATTTTTTTTCTCCCCTTCTGTTTTAGTTGTCTATTTTATTGTCACTATGAAATCTAATTAAACTTTTGAGCTTTTTTTTTCTCAGTCAAAATTTTATTGTTATAAACCTCTGCCTCTATGTTGGGCTTTTGCAGTTCTGTAAAGTATCCTTTTTTCTTTTCTCTTTTTTTCAATTTTCAATTTTAATTTTTTTCTTTTTTTTAATTTTTTTTATTTATTTTATTTTATTTTTAGTTTTTATTATCTTTTTTTAAATTTCATTTTATTTTTAATCTTTACATAATTGTATTGGTTTTGCCAAATATCGAAATGAATCTGCCACAGGTATACATGTGTTCCCCATCCTGAACCCTCCTCCCTCCTCCCTCTCCATACCATCCCTCTGGGTCGTCCCAGTGCACCAGCCCCAAGCATCCGATATCGTGCATCGAACCTGGACTGGCTACTCGTTTCATACATGATACTATACATGTTTCGATGCCATTCTCCCAAATCTTCCCACCCTCTCCCTCTCCCAGAGTCCATAAGACTGTTCTATACATCAGTGTCTCTTTTGCTGTCTCGCATACAGGGTTATTGTTACCATCTTTCTAAATTCCATATATATGTGTTAGTATACTGTATTGGTGTTTTTCTTTCTGGCTTACTTCACTCTGTATAATAGGCTCCAGTTTCATCCACCTCATTAGAACTGATTCAAATGTATTCTTTTTAATGGCTGAGTAATACTCCATTGTGTATATGTACCACAGCTTTCTTATCCATTCATCTGCTGATGGACATCTAGGTTGCTTCCATGTCCTGGCTATTATAAACAGTGCTGCGATGAACATTGGGGTACACGTGTCTCTTTCCCTTCTGGTTTCCTCAGTGTGTAAGCCCAGCAGTGGGATTGCTGGATCATAAGGCAGTTCTATTTCCAGTTTTTTAAGGAATCTCCACACTGTTCTCCATAGTGGCTGTACTAGTTTGCATTCCCACCAACAGTGTAAAAGGGTTCCCTTTTCTCCACACCCCCTCCAGCATTTATTGCTTGTAGACTTTTGGATCGCAGCCATTCTGACTGGCATGAATATTATTATTTTTTTCTACATTTATTCCTTCATTTGCTTTTCCTACTGTTCTTTTCCCCTTGCAGTTAATCTTTAATGTATATAAATCTTCTTTGTTTACTTTTTTAAGTTTGCATATTTACTCTTTCTTTCTTTTCTTTCCTCTTAACATATTTTTTAGTTTTATTTTCATTGCTTTATTCCACAATTGGCACCTTGCTTTAGTTTTGTTTTCCAGTTTATGCTTTAGTTTTGTTCTCGTAGATAAAAATTTTGGTTTCCTTTTTTTGCCAGGTGAATCTATTGTACTTTATTTTTGTTGGACTGTTTTGATTTTGCTTATGGGTGTATATGTATATGTGTATATTTAGTCACACTGTTCAGTGTTGTTATAAAGCTCTGCCTCCACTTTGGGCTTTTGCAGTTCTGTGGAGTATTCCTTTATTTATTTATTTTTTTTTTATATTTCTAATTTTTTAAAACTATTATATTTTTTCTGCATTTATTCCTTTGTTTGCCTTCCCTCCTGTTTTTTTCCCTTTTTGTTAATCTTAAATATATATAAATCTTAACTTTGTGTATCTATTCTTGCTTTCTTTTCTTTCTTTCCTTTCATCTCAACATATTTGTTAGTTTTGTTTTCATGGTTTTATTTCCCACTTGGCACCATGCTTTAGTTTTGTTTTCCAGTTTGTGCTTTAGTTAATTTTATTCTTAACTGGTAAGTATTTTTTATTTCCTTTGTTTGCTGGGTCAATCTACTGAACTTTATTTTTGTTGGATTGTTTGACTTTGCTCATGGGTGTATATGTATATGTGTATATTCCATTATTTCCCTGATTTTGTAACTGCCATTTGTCTGGGGTTCATCTTCAGTTTCTCATTTTTGGATATTTGTTTTAATCTCACTTAATGCCATAGCAAACCGAATCTTGTGGAATCTTCTTTCCTGACCAGAGATCCAGCCCTGAGCTTTTGGAGTGGGAGCACTGACTCTAAGACCCTAGACTACCAGAGAGCTAACCCTAGAGGGTATCAAATAGTGAGAACTCACACAAAGGAAATCATTTGGATACAAGACCCAGCATCACCCAACCACCAGTAGCACCCTGTGCAAGAAGCCTCATCAAAAGAATAAACAAAACAAAAATATAAACACAATCATCAGCAGACAGAATTACCACCTCACTCACCCTTACCCATCAGAGGAAAAACAAACAAATAAACAAACAAAAAAACTCAGCACAAATCTCACCCTATACAAAGCTTACACAAACCACTGGACCAGCCTTAGGAGGGCAGAAACCAAAAGGAAGAAAGAGTTTAACCTTGAAGCCTGGGAAAAGGAGAACTCAAACACAATAAATTAAAAAGTAATAATGATAATGAAAAGGCAAAGAAATACTACACAAATGGAGGAACAAACTAGAAACACAGAAGTCCAAAGAAATAAGAGGAAATAGGCAAAGTACCTGAAAAAGAATTCAGAATAATGATAGTAAAGATGATCAAAAGCCTTGGAACCAAAATGGAGAAAATGCAATAATTAATTAACAAAGACCTAGAAGAATTAAAGAATAAACATACAGAGACAAACAACACAATTACTGAAATTAAAAATACTCTAGAAGGAATCAATGGCAGAATATCTGAAGCAGAAGAATGGATCAGTGAGTTGGAAGATAAAATGGTGGAAATAACTTCTGAAGAGCAGAATAAAGTAAAAAGAATGAAAAGAACTGAGGACAGTCTCAGAGACCTCTGGGATAATATCAATTCACCAACATTCAAATTATAGGGGTCTCAGAAGAAGAAGAGAAAAAGAAAGGATGTGAGAAAATTTTTGAAAAGATTATAGCTGAAAATTTCCCCAACATGGAAAAGGAAATTGTCAGTCAAGTCCAAGAGGCACAAAGAGTCCCATATAGGATAAACCCAAGGAGAAACATGCCAAGGCACATACTAATCAAACTAACACAAACTAAACACAAAGAAAGAATATTAAAAGCAGCAAGGGAGAAGCAACAAGTAACATGCAAGGGAAACCCCATACACTTAACAGCTGATCTTTCAGCAGAAACTCTGCAGGCCAGAAGGGAAAGGCAAGATATATTTAAAGTACTGAAAGGGAAAAATCTACAACCAAGATTACTCTACTCAGCAAGGATCTCATTCAAAATTGATGGAGAAATAAAAACCTTTTCAGACAAGCGAAAGTTAAGAGAATTCAGTACCACCAAACCAGCTTTACAACAAATGTTAAAGGGACTTACATATCAAGAAATAATCAAGAGAAAAAAATCAACCCCAAACAATTAAGAAAATGGCAATAGGAATATCAGTTCAGTTCAGTTCAGTCGCTCAGTTGTGTCCGACTCTTTGCGACCCCATGTATCACAGCACGCCAGGCCTCCCTGTCCATCACCAGCTCCCGGAGTTCACTCAGACTCACGTCCATCGAGTCAGTGATGCCATCCAGCCATCTCATCCTCTGTCGTCCCCTTCTCCTCTTGCCCCCAATCCCTCCCAGCATTAGAGTCTTTTCCAATGAGTCAACTCTTCGCATGAGGTGGCCAAAGTACTGGAGTTTCAGCTTTAGCATCATTCCTTCCAAAGAAACCCCAGGGCTGATCTCCTTCAGAATGGACTGGTTGGATCTCCTTGCAGTCCAAGGGACTCTCAAGAGTCTTCTAAAACACCACAGTTCAAAAGCATCAATTCTTCAGTGCTCAGCTTTCTTCACAGTCCAACTCTCACATCCATACATGACCACTGGAAAAACCATAGCCTTGACTAGACGGACCTTTGTTGGCAAAGTAATGTCTCTGCTTTTGAATATGCTATCTAGGTTGGTCATAACTTTCCTTCCAAGGAGTAAGCGTCTTTTAATTTCATGGTTGTAATCACCATGTGCAGTAATTTTGGAGCCCAGAAAAATAAAGTCTGATACTGTTTCCACTGTTTCCCCATCTATTTCCCATGAAGTGATGGGACTGGATGCCATGATCTTCATTTTCTGAATGTTGAGCTTTAAGCCAACTTTTTCACTCTCCACTTTCACTTTCATCAAGAGGCTTTTTAGTTCCTCTTCACTTTCTGCCATAAGGGTGGTGTCATCTGCACATCTGAGGTTATTGATATTTCTCCCAGCAATTTTGATTCTTTTGAAGGAGGTCATCATTATCTTCATTACCTCCACCATAGTTTAGTGAAGTGAAGTCGCTCAGTCGTGTCCCACTCTTTGAGACCCCATGGATAGAGTAGCCTGCGCCAGGCTACTCCATCCATGGTTTTTTCTAGGCAAGAGCACGGGAGTGGGTTGCCATTTCCTTCTCCAATAGTTTGCTGCAGCTGCTGCCAAGTCGCTTAGTCCCAGGTAAATAGCAGAGTTATTGATATTTCTCCCAGCAGTCTTGATTCCAGCTTGTGCTTCCTCCAGCTCAGCGTTTCTCATGATGTACTCTTCATATAAGTTAAATAAGTAGGGTGACAATATATAGCCTTGGCGTACTCCTTTTCCTGTTTGGAACCAGCCTGTTGTTCCATGTCCAGTTCTAACTGTTGCTTCTTGACCTGCATACAGACTTCTCAGGAGGCAGGTCAGGTGGTCTGGTATTCCCATCTCTTTCAGAATTTTTCACAGTTTATTGTGATCCACATAGTCAAAGGCTTTGGCATAGTCAATAAAGCAGAAATAGATGTTTTTCTGGAATCTCTTGCTTTTTTGATGATCCAGAAGATGTTGGCAATTTGATCTCTGGTTCCTCTGCCTTTTCTAAAATCAGCTTCAATATCTGGATGTTCATGGTTCATGTATTGCTGAAGCCTTGCTTGGAGAATTTTAAGCATTGGTGGCTTATGCCATACCCAAGTCTGCTGTGCTCATTATTAGAGAAATGCAAATCAAAACTACAATGAGATATCACCTCACACTGGTCAGAATGGCCTTCATCAAAACGTCTACAAACAATAAATGCTCTAGAGGGTGTGAAGAAAAGGGAACTCTCTTGCACTGTTGGTGGGAATGTAAATTGATGCAGCCACTATGGAAGACAGTATGGAGATTCCCTTAAAATAAATAAAACCACCATATGACCCAGCAATCCCACTCCTAGGCATATACCCTGAGGAAACAAAAATTGAAAAAGACACGTGTATCCCATTGTTTATTGCAACATTATTTACAATAGCTAGAATATGGAAGCAACCTAGACGTCCACTGACAGATAAATGTATAAAGAAGTTGTGGTACATATACACAATGGAATATTACTCAGCCATAAAAGGAATGCATTTGAGTCAGTTCTGATGAAGTGGATGAACCTAGAACCCATTATACAGAGTGAAGCGAGTCAGAAAGAAAAAGATAAATATTGTATTCTAATACATATATATAAAATCTAGAAAAATGGTACCTAAGAACTTATATACAGGGCAGCAATGGAGAAACAGACATAGAGAACAGACTTATAGCCATGGGGAGAGGGGAGGAGAGGGTGGGATGTATGGAGAGAGTAACATGGAAACTTACATCACCATATGTAAAATAGATAGCCAATGGGAATTTGCTGTATGTCTCAGGAAACTCAAACAGGGGCTCTGTATCAACCTAGAGGGGTGGGAGGGGGAGGGAGATGGGAGGGAGGGTCAACAGGGAGGGGATATATGTATACCTACGGCTGATTCATGTTGAGGTTTGACAGAAAACAGCAAAATTCTGTAAAGCAATTATCCTTCAATTAAAAAATCAAATTAAAAAGAATCACCTAGACATCCTGTTAAAATGCAGGTTCTGCTTTAGAAGGTCTGGAGTGGGGCAGAATCCAGGAATTGAAGTTCCCAGGTGCTGCTGCTGGTCACAGAGCAAACCTGGAGTAGCTAGAAACAGAGGTCCCCTTTCTCAGCAGCACGTTAGAGTCACCTGAGGTGACTTTGCTCTAAGGGGCCATGGAAACAGAATCTTTAAAAGCCGGCCGGACGATTGCAATGTACTAGAATGCAGACCAAGTATTCACGTGGCATGAGAATCACGAATTTCTTTTTAGACCATGGAGAGAAATGGTGTATTACACCATTAGTAACCCAGGGAGCAAATCTTCCCACTGAAGTCAGTTAAGAGAACCACTGTGTTTGTAGTCAGTAGATGTCCCTTTCCTATCTGAAAGCCCTCAGGTTCAGTGGGTCTGAGGGTGTTTTATTGTTTTGTTGTTTAATTGACTTCCTTTCTAAAACTTCTGATTTCCCCTGTATAAAAAGGGATTAGAGAAAAGGGAGAAAACCCAGAATATTTGAAAGGGACTAGCACCTCATATCCATTAAGCCATCTAGGAATTAAATTGGCCTCTCTTCTTGGTTTTGGCGTAGCTATTACACAACAGTTCACAGGCAGGCTCCAAAGGCTCCGTCTAACCTGATCCAATATTAAAGGTTAGGAAGCACTGACAGAGACACAGAAGGCTAGAGAGGAAGGCACAAAAGGGAAAATGAGAGAGCTTCAAGTTCAATACTAGCCATTCAATCTATGATGCAAAGATAATACACAATATGAAATGAGAAATCGTCATCCATGAGATAAGAGTTATTTATTGTAAATATGCATGATTGAAGACTGCTTTGTGTGGGACCTGTTCAGTTGTGATTTTAGTCTCTTGATGCAGAGCAGGGACCAGCTGCCTGTAAACACAGTTTTACTGGGACACAACCATGCTCATTCACTTCCGTGTTGACTATTGCTGCTTTGGGGCTATTTATGTCAGAGTTGAGTCGTGACAGGGATCATATGGCCCACAGATACTAAAATGACTCTCTCTGGACCTTTACAGAAAAAAAAAAAAAAATGCCAATTTCTGATTTAAAGACACCATCGTCAAAGCATACTCATCCCCATTACCAACAAATGCAGCATCCCACCAACAATCTCACCGTGGCATTACAGGGCCAGTCCCAAAAGTCGGTAATACCCTCTGAGCTTCCTGTTAATGATTCATGTCTAAATCACTTAAAATCTTTGCTGGGGAGGACACATTAAAGGTTGGCCAAAGTGTGGTTATGAGCTCAGAAGGAAGTTGAAATGCAGCCCGTAATGAAAGGGAAGCAGAGCAAAGAAATGGATTCAAGAGATATCAAGCTCTAGGGAGGGAAGTGGGTCCAAAAATGGATTCTGTTCATAATATCCTGTGTGCTGTGTTTATGCCAAGCTATAGATCTTTTTAATGCAAAAGCAGTTATTTCAGCCTGAGGTCCAATCTTTCAGCAGGAGAGTTTCTAGGCACTGTTTCTTTCACATTATTCAAACTGGTCCTCCTAATTGATTGCCTTTTCTTTCGAGTCCAAATTGGAATATTATCCTTTTCATCAATTTTCTCAGCAGTTGGCAAATGTACTATTTATTGCATGTAAGTCCTACTTAAATAATATTCAATCATCTTTCCAACAAATTTCAATGAGCAATGTTCCTGTAGATGCTTAACCACCTGTAATGCCTATTCATTGTGTGGAATGCTTCTAATGACAAATGGCTAACGTAGGAACTCTTTAGGCTTATCGTTTCTTTAGATGAATTTTCTTGACAGGGTTAAAAAATGAACATCAATGTTTGCAAATGAGTGTATCATGCATTCCCAGTAGCTATTCTTAATGCAGCCTTTGTTCAGACTGTACAAACTGGGATGATAAATCAACTGCATAGTGGCAGGGGAGGGGGAGGTTTGACCAGGGTGGGAGGTGGGCTGGAGAAGATATTGAAAAGTCCATAAAGTGAGACTGAGTCCCCCTGCTAAATCTATGAATAACCTCTCTATCCAAGATTTTACTCCCTTTCCTGTCCAGCCCTTATTCCCCTCGAGATGAGTATCAAAAAAAAAAGTAACAACTGAAGCCAGGCAAGACCCTGCAGGGCCTTGCCAAGTTCAAAAAACCCTCCATCTAAAAAAAAAAAAAAAAACCCTCCATCTGAACTTTCCCCCATTTCTGAATTGCAGGGGGAAAAAGTTTAGTCCCCAGGCCCTTCTTGAGTTCCAAAGAGCAGGTCCAGGTGGTTAATGATCAGGACCAGAATCAGAGGGTTCCAAGTTCCTCCTGAAGGGAAACAGATAACCATCTTATGCATATCTTTCAGTTGTTCTGTAGGAACTAAGACCCCCACTCAAGAGGAGAGTGGAGGCTACATGCTAACCACAAGCACAGAGACCCAGACTGGTTGGAATCAGATGGTTAAGAGTCTCAAATATTACCCTGTTACATCACCACCAGCCAATCAGAAGGTGGTCCATGAGCTGATCACACAGCCTGTGACTCTCTCCCCTAACATTGTCTTTAAAAACTCTTACCTGAAAGCTATAGGTGCATTTGGGTCTTTTGAACACAGGCTGCTCATTCTCCTGCTTGGTGCCCTACAATTAAACTCTCACTTTGCTGCAAACATTCACGGTCAGAGTTTGGCTTTCTGTGCATACGAGACCTTAAGTAGTAACAAAAGCATGTATATCAGCACTGTATTTAATATATTTACAAATTTATTTTAAATGCTTTTCACCTAAAGCAATGGCTTCACTTTAGGATTTTTGCTCCAAGTTCCCTAAACGAGCAGGCCCTAAATATGAAAGTATCTATTACTCAAATCTTGTTGCTGCTCTCTGATTGGGATAACTCATCAAACCAGCTCTAGGGTATAGAGTTCATCACTAAACTACTCATATACATTATTACACTGCCTATGAGAAAGTATTCTCAATAAATTACAGGCAATAGAACATACAATGGTTTTTCAGCACCAAAACACTAGCAGGGACAAAAGTCCTATTTGGTCCAGAGGAGGAGGAAGGTATTCAGCCTGGAGTGTCAGGGAGGCTTCATAAGGAGGTGATATTTGAATGAAGTCTTGAAGTTCAGTGAGGAGAAGAAAGCTGAGTACATGAATTCCAGACAGAAAGAACAGGTACAAAAGGACAAAAACAAGCATACATGGTCAGGTGCCATAAGCAACCCAGTGCTATTGAAGCATGGAGTGAACGGAGGGGCAGAGGGAGAAAGGTGGATGAAGGGATGCGAGGCCCAGCAAACAGCAAGTAGCTCAGACCACCTTCACTTCCTTCCTGTCCTCTTCATTTCCATCAGCAGGAGATGGTAGAGAGAACACAGGCCTCCTAGTCAGAATTTGTCACTTCTTGGTCATTTAACTTTGGGCAAGTCATCCATTGGGCTTCATTCATTAAAATGTTGATTCAGAGACCTGGCTAATCATTGAATCAAAATACTATTTCTCAGTCCCCCTCCCACACCTCCTGAATCAGATATTCAGGAGATGGCCCCAGTAAGCTGTGCGTTTTCAGCACCCAGTTTGTGAATCACTGCCTTAAGGACAATATTATCTGGAGGAAATCACCTTTGTTAAAAATGCTGTGAGTGTTATTTCTTTTGGCCTTATTTCTTCCAAGGAGAAAAAAAAGAGCAGTAATCTGAAGAGTCTGACTTTATTTAAAACAAACAAACAAACAAAAAAACCCTTTAAAAATCCTTTAGCTGGGTTTGTGGCATTTGCAGGGGGAGGGAGAGATTATCCCAAGGTAAGAGACTTTTCTTCCTTTGAAGCTGTATTGGTATGATGTGAATCAAACCATTCATGCAGAGAACAAAAGCGCCTTTGACTTCAAGAGCCAGTTAAGATGGTAACTTAAATAAACAGGGAGGAAAAGAGATATGACAAAAGGTCAACTTAGTCATAGCTTCTTGAGCTTCATTTGAAGGAATGCCTAAGGCTGAACAGCTGAATCTAGTTTGCAATTATTCACCCTTCCAGAAGTTCCCAACCTGAAGTTACCAGATCTGTGAATTCAGTTCAGGGGGTGATCTGGAAGTTTTGCTCAGTATTTCAAAATTTCTATTGCAGAGCTTCTCAAAGTGGGGTTCAAGGAACAATGAGATCTGAACAACTTGAAAAATGAGAACAATGCTTATTAAAAATGAGGATTCTTGTTTCCCAGCCCAAGAGATTATATTTCAGAATATTGGGATTAAGGCCTGGAAATCTGTATTTCTTTTCAAACACTAGGCGATTTTGAGAGAACGCATTTGTGATAAGTCTCATGAAATAGGAGGAAGGGATAGTTAGGAGGTTTGGAGTGGACATGTCACATTGCTATATTTAAAATGGATAACCAACAAGGACCTACTGTATAGCAGACAACTCTGCTCCATGTTATGTGACAGCCTGAATGGGAGGGGAGTTTGTAGGAGAATAGACACATGTGTCTGTATGGCTGAGTCTCTGCTGTTCACCTGAAACTATTATAATGTTGTTAATCAGCTATACTCCAATATAAAATAAAAAGATTTTTTACAAAAGAGAAACCTTCACATGAAACCTTCACATCTTTAGCAGAACTGGGTAAAGGAATTATGGTTCATGCATGCACTAAAATATAATGTTGCCATTAATAATTAAGTATAAGAATAGCATGCAATTCGGTGGAAGTAAGTTTTCAGACTAAAAAGATATAATTTAAATTTATAGCTTTATAGCTGATTTTTGAGAAAGAAAAAAAAGGATGCAGGATAAACACAATATACTCTATTGTTTAATTCTAGTTTTGTAAATTATATTACATATTATTTTTTTATGACTCATTAAAATATCCCTAAAGTAGCATCCCAATTTATTCTATTTTAGCCAAAAGGATTAAGTCAACTGAGCACATGCTAATTAGAATTTCTAACAATCAGACACAGGTCTTTGATTAATAAAAGTGGGGTAATAAGCTATTATGTAATAAATTAAGACATGAGTCTACAGGGTAACTCTTTTAAAGGAACCCTTGATAGTAAAATTTGAAATGGCTTACCTTTGTCTGCTCTCCTCCCCCATTCTTGGGTAAACATGTTGTCTAGAATCTAGATAGTGAAAAAAAAAAAAAAAACCCTAGTGGAAGCAAGTACCCTATTTTATCCCATTTTCCTACTCAACATCAGTCCCCTTACCCCTTTTCTCCACATGCTTCCCTTGTGTTCAAATGGAGATAGCCACTCCGGTTGACATTTGGGCATACGCCAAGCGCACTATGAGGGAACCTACACTGCTGAAATATGACCCTGGAGAATAAAAACCAGTGATCCACCATTAGTTGATATAAAGGGTATTTCCAGAGCTAGATTTTTAAGGCTTTGCCACACAGTTCACTTCTCCTACTTCAGTAGAAGGGAACTTTTGGAAGTTTTGACTTGAACACTTATTAAAGAGAGAGAGCACTAAAATTTAATCCTATGTTATTTCAATGAGCATGTGAAAGTAAAAGAAAGTGTTATTCACTCAATCATGTTCGACTCTATGCAACCCATGGACTGCAGCCCACCAGGTTCCTTTGTCCATGGAATTCTCCAGGCAAGAATACTGAAGTGGCTTGCCATTCCCTTCTCCAGGGGATCTTCCTGACCAGAGATTAAACCTGAGTCTCCTGCACTGCAGGCCGATCCTTTACTATCTGAGCCACCAATCATGTGAGATGATTCCATAATTATAAAATATAAAACACAGGATTCCATCAAGTTTGTGACCTTTAAAATTCACTGGGAAAGACATTTACATAGTTAAAAGCTGAAGAATTACAACATCTAGTCAAACAATGTAGGGATTGTAGATTCCTCTAAGTAGAAAATTAAAAATCCTGACTTATGAAACCGCCACCTCCCCTGCAGTTATGAATTCAATGACATAACAACTATAATCCGGTTCCATCAATGTTGCCAAAAAGAATCTCCTCTTATTATGCAACCAAAAGTTAATTGCAAAATTACATAGAAAGATGTTTCCAACTGACTTAAGTCAAATTGGTTAGGAACAACAATCAGGTTCTTCTTGGTAAATACCAGGAGCTACTCACCCAAAACCTCACCACTATGCCATTAAGCAAGTAAGCCTCAAACCAAATTCTACCACACATACAGACACACGAAAGGTAAAACTGAAGGACCAGCAGGATTCATATGCTCTTCACCAAAAGTGAAGACCGTATCAAATGTCTTAGCCAAACCACATATCTTTAATAGCTCCAGTTCCACATATAAGAGCATATTTCTCTCATCTATTATGCTAGCTAGACACTATTTCAAATATCTCTATAATATGAATTAGACAAAAAGTTTGGTGACAAAGATAGATGAAGCTTTTGCAGAAGCTCCTGTAGAATTAGATCTTCCTGATCACATGTCAACTGACAACACTTGGAGTGTGAATTCCTGATCAGTGCTACTGATTATTCCCACAATTCAGCTTAAACTAACACCCACACAAATACACATACTTATATCTCAAAATGAGCAAGGAAGGGCATGATGCAATCCTTTCCTTAGTACTGATCAGTGTAATTTTTCTAAGGAAGATTAAAAATAAAGCATAAAATTTGTTTCTGCATTAAAACAAAAAAAATATTATTGTGTTAAGAAAGTTGCACATACTGGATTTATTTGTGTAATGTTTTATAAAATTTACCTTATTAGAATAACAGGTCAATAATAATTGTTTATTACAATTAAAAATACATACTTGGGGAACTAATTTAAACTTGTGAATTTAAGTTGAAATTTTGCTAAGTTTACATACAATATTAGAAATTTTAACTACACTCAAGTTTGCAATATCTATAATGCACCTCTTAGATTTATAAAAAGTAAATATAGAGAAAGCTTTGAAAGCCAGCTAAAGTCTTTTAGAAGAGGTCAAATCTACAAAATGTAATTTAAAATGTTTCAGTTCAGTCACTCAGTCTTGTCTGACTCTTTGTGACCCCATGGAATGCAGCACGCCAGGCTTCCCTGTCTATCACCAACTCCTGGAGCTTACTCAAACTCATGTCCATCGAGTCAGTGATGCAATCCAACCATCTCATCTCCTGTCATCCCCTTGTTCTCCCGCCTTCAATCTTTCCCAGCATCAGAGTTTTTTCCAGTGAGTCAGTTCTTCACATCAGGTTGCCAAAGGATTGGAGTTTCAGTTTCAACATCAGTCCTTCCAATGAATACTCAGGACTGATTTCCTTTAGGATAGATTGGTTTGATCTCCTTGCAGTCCAAGGGACTCTCAAGAGTCTTCTCCAATACCACATTTTAAAAGCATCAATTCTTTGGTGTTCAGCTTTCTTTATAGTCCAACTCTCACATCCATACATGACCACTGGAAAAACCATAGCCTTGACTAGACGGACCTTTGTTGGCAAAGTAATGTCTCTGCTTTTTAACATGCTGTCTAGGTTGGTCATAGCTTTTCTTCCAAGGAGTAAGCATTTCTTAATTCCATGGCCACAGTCACCATCTGCAGTGATTTTGGAGTCCAAAAAAATAAAGTCTGTCACTGTTTCCATTGTTTCGCCATCTATTTGCCATGAAATGATGGGACTGGATGCCATGATCTTCATTTTCTGAATGTTGAGTTCTAAGTCAATTTTTTCACTCTCCTCTTTCACTTTCATCAAGAGGCTCTTACGTTCTTCTTCACTTTCTGCCATAAGGGTGGTGTCATCTGCATATCTGAGGTTATTGATATTTCTCCCAGCAACCTTGATTCCAGCTTGTGCTTCATCCAGCATGGCATTTCACATGATGTACTCTGCATATAAGTTAAATAAGCAGTGTGACAATATACAGCCTTGACGTACTCCTTTTCCTGATTTGGAACCAGTCTGTTGTTCCATGTCCAGTTCTAACTGTTGCTTCCTGACCTGCATACAGATTTCTCAGGAGTCAGATCAGGTGGTCTGGTTTTCCCATCTCTTTCAGAATTTTCCACAGTTTATTGTGATTCCACGCAGTCAAAGGCTTTGACATAGTCAATAAAGCAGAAATAGATGTTTTTCTGGAACTCTCTTGCTTTTTCGATGATCTAGCAGATCATCTGCCAACAAAAGCAGATGTTGGCAATTTGATCTCTGGTTCCTCTGCCTTTTCTAAATCCAGCTTGAACATATGAAAGTTCATGGTTCATGTACTGTTGAAGCCTGGCTTGGAGAATTCTGAGCATTACTTTACTAGCGTGTGAAATGAGTGCAATTATGCGGTAGTTTGAGCATTCTTTGGCATTGCCTTTCTTTGGGATTGGAATGAAAACTGACCTTTTCCAGTCCTGTGGCCACTGCTGAGTTTTCCAAATTTGCTGGCAAGTTGAGTGCAGCACTTTCACAGCATCATCTTTTAGGATTTGAAATAGCTCAACTGGAATTCCATCACCTCCACTAGCTTTGTTTGTAGTGATGCTTCCTAAGGCCCACTTGACTTCGCATTCCAGGATGTCTGGCTCTAGGTGAGTGATCACACCATCATGGTTATCTGGGTCATGAAGATCTTTTTCTATAGCTCTTCTGTGTATTCTTGCCACCTCTTCCTAATACCTTCTGCTTCTGTAAAATGTTTAACAGTATTTAAATGACTAAACATTAATGGGACCAAATATTATTCAAAAATTCATCAGAGCAGTAGCTAAAATTCACTAGATAAAAATTCACCTCAAGCTGAATTAGAGGTTAACAGAAGTAGATTTTTTATTTGAAACTTTATTAAACTGAATACTAATTTCTATGACCAAAGTAGAATTGAATTAGCTTTTTCTGTGTATAAAACTCACTTTCAGGGTACCAAAAGTTCATTATTAACATCATTAAACAAGCTCTCTTTGTCACCTGGGCTTGCAGCATTTCCCATTTTTTAATATTAGAATAATCCTTTTGAGGTATACAAAGAGAAGAATCAAGGAACTCAATCCCACTGCTTGTGGAGTCAGAATATTACAATAATCAGTGGTAATTTTAGAATTAGACTGGGGTCACAGAGGCCATTTGATCCAATCTATGGAGGAAGAAACAAACTGAGACCCAAGAAGAGTAACTTCTCTGACATACTCTGTAAACCAGTAGTGAAGCCAGGATTAAATACAAGTCTTATGACCCCCAAATTCTTTCAATACTAATGAATGACTATTAAGTGCTTGCTATGAGTCAGTCACTCTTTCTAGACACAGGAAATAAAGAAGTGATAAGGAAAAAATCTTTTAGCTTCTAAGAGGATGGAGATAGATGATAAATGCATATATAAATGAGAAAATGTGAGTTGGTGATAATTGCTCTAAAGAAAACAAAACAACAAATGGTATCATGAAGGAGAGTGGCATGCCTGACAGGTGGGTGGGGGTTGGGACGTGCTACTTTTATTTAGGTTTGTGGAGGAAAGTCATCTCTACAGGGTTGGCATTTGGACTGGTACTCAAATGATGAGAGAAGACCACCAGGCAAAGAGCTATGGGAAAAATATTTTAAGTGTTACAAAGTATGGTAACTACAAAGAGCTTGGGTGAAGAAGAGCTTGGAAGGCAGGAAGAGTGAACATTAGAACTTGCAAGCAATGCACACTTGTTTGGATTTTATTCAGAATACATTAGGAGACCGTTGGAGGATGTTGAGCAAGAGCGACATAATTAGATTTACCTTTTTAAAGGATCACACCAGCTACTATGAAAAGAGTGTTCTGTAGGGGTGGCAAAGGAGGGACAGGAAAACCAGTTAGGAAATTGTAGTATGGGTGGTAGTATAGGGGATGGGAAGAAATCACTGGGTTCTGAATCTATTTTGGAGGTAGGATCTATAGCAGCAGTCTCCAGTCTTACTGGCACCAGGGACTGGTTTTGTGGAAGACAATTTTTCCATGGACTCATGGGAGTAGAGCGGGCTGATGGCTTGGGGATGAACCAAGTACATTACATTCATTTTGCACTTTATTTCTATTATTATTACAGCTCCACTTCAGATCATCAGGCATGAGATCCCAGAGGCCGGGGAGCCCTGAGATACAGGATGTATATTGCCACACTTTTTTTGTGACTAACAGATATTTCTTGTGTCTCTGGTGATATCTGCTATGTTAAGTAACAAGTAGTCGTGATAGTTGCTCAAAATTTGGGATCCCCATATTTTAAAATAGAAGAGGATATAAGTTTTTGGTTAATTCCAAATAAACAGATCCCCAACCCGACATGACCCATCTCAAATCCCCTCATCATTCAGAGATTCTTCAGCAGTGCCCGAGACATGGATTTTATACACTAATTACTCAAGAGATAAGGAGATAAAGCAGAAAAGGCCTTAGAGACAGCCTTGTTTGTGCTCAGTAGCTCAGTCGTGGATGACTATTGGCAGCCCCCTGGACTGTAGCTCGCCAGGCTCCTCTGTCCATGGGATTATCCAGGCAAGAATACTGGAGTGATTTGCCATTTCCTCCTCCAGGGGATCTTCCCAGCCCAGACACTGAAACTCAAGTCTCCTGCACTGGCAGGTGGACTCTTGACCTCTGTACTACCTGGGAAACCTACAGAGACCTGGCACACCCTGCACCACAGCTTACCAGGTCAACAATCTTGAACCAATTATCTGACTTCTTTGGACCCTGCCTCTACTTTCTATGAAATGGGTAGAGTTTTATCCGTTTTTCATATCTAAAATGCTTTGCACATTACCTGATTATGCTTATACTAGGTATTCAAAAAGAATACTTACTACCTGTAACTTGTTCTCTGTGATCTCTTCCATTTTACTGGTAAGAGACTATACCAGAACCTGGTGAATTTCAGCCCTTTAAGTTTAGAAGTGACTATATACCATAAAGGCACATTTTATGGAGCCTTGGAGGATCTCAGTATCACTGTAAGTATCTTCTGCTAGGTTCACAAATACTTAAAGTAGAGGGCCATTGATCACAGACTGACCTGAAACTGTGACTTTACGGTTGATCTCCTGAGGCTTTGTGAAATTGCCTAGAGCCCCGCATGTGAAATATCTTAATTAAAACTTCCATTGTGAGAGAAAGAATCCAGGATGGAAAAAGTCAGAGATGGTCCGCTCGCTGCTGAAATTACCTAGAGCATAAAACAAGAGCCTCAAGGTCAAGCACTATTGAAACAAGCTTCGTAGAGGTATTTTCAGACTCTCACGCAAATCAAAACTACTAGGCTAAATATAATTCTGAGCATAGTGTGCAGACAGGTCAGTTCAGCCTCTCTTCCCTTCCAAACACCTATAATTTGTCATATGTACTTAAATGTTCCTTTCTTGGCATCTTCAGCTCTGCAATTAATAGGAGACTAAATCATATGCTAAGGCATTGCCTCTGTCCACACATATCACTGCTTTTAGTTTCAAGGTCTCTCACCAGACTCTGGCCTCACAGAGTTTTATCTTTGTTGTCTTAAAGGTCAATTGCCCGCACTTCTTATGGCACCAACAGCCCTGCCAAGTGACTGGTCAGTTTTCAGTTATATATCCATGAGTGTTTCCTTGTCCCCTGTCTCACAGCTCACATCCCTGATCTTTCAAGAATCTTAGAAACATGATTACTACCTAAACATAACCAGCATTCAAGCATAAACAATGTACTAGCATGTGCCCCAACATGCTTTCCATTCCAATGCCAGGGCACTAAATTGGCTGAGGAAACCAGTAGAGTAATAACAGTGTCAGACAGTTCATCATCACTCAGACTCCAGTATCTTAGGGGTCTCATCAAATTAGTCAGTGTTGACCATTACCTTATACAGTGGTTTTTGATGATGTTCCCTTCACAAAGCACTTACTTGTGCAGAGATTCTATTGTTTGATGGTTCTTCTATTCATCCTGTGCTGTTTTGCACAAAAATAACAACTAATATTTACATGGTGCTAACTATATTCTGGAGAAGGCAATGGCACCCCACTCCAATACTCTTGCCTGGAAAATCCCACGGACGGAGGAGCCTAGTGGGCTGCAGTTCATGGGGTCGCTAAGAGTTGGACACGACTGAGCGACTTCACTTTCACTTTTCACTTTCATGTCTTGAAGAAGGAAATGGCAACCGACTCCAGTGTTCTTGCCTGGAGAATCCCAGGGACGGGGGAGCCTGGTGGGCTGCCATCTATGGGGTCGCACAGAGTCGGACACGACTAAAGTGCCTTAGCAGCAACTATATTCTGGGCACTGTCCTGACAACCATATACATATACTTACTGACTCCCATAAAAATCTTATAAGGATCATACTATTACTTCATTTTGTAAATGGGGAAGTAAGCAATGAGGTTAAGTCATTTGTACAAGGCCAAATGAAACTGAGTCAGTCTGGCCCCATAAAAGAAGCTTTTAGTTCCTATGCCAGAGTTTCTCAATCTTGGCATACCTGTCACTTCAAAGAGGATAACTGTTTGTTGTGGCAGGGGTGGGGATGGGGGTGCTGTCCTTTGCATTTTAAGATGTTTAGCAGCATCCTTGGCCTCTTACCTACTAGATACCAATGGCATCCTGCACACAACATCCCCAGGGTTATAAAAATCAAAAATACATCTGTAGACAAATGTATTGTCTATAGCTAAAAGTCCCGTGGTGGATGGGAGGTCAAATCACATTCCTCACCACCACTACCCACTAAGAATCCCCACACTGAACCGTCACTGCACAAAACAGGCAGAGGATGACTCCACTTACCGTTACAGAAGACAAGTTAACAGGCTGGTCCCTGAAGTCCAGGAATTGAATTGTCATCAATTAAATGGATCCTCACCCAAATATAATTGATATTGACTCTGATTCCACTATGCTTTTCTTGTTCCTTCCTCTCTTTTCTCTTCCCAAGTTGGAAAATGGCTCATCTAAGGCCCCTAGGCTGCTTAGTTGATGATTTCAGGCTTTCCTTCGAGTCTGTGACAGAAGCCTTGAAAGAAGGATGCAGCTTTTAAGGCAGTAACTGCAGCTGACCTCCAAAAAATTAAAAGCTTTTATGATCCTGAAGGCGTGAGGAGAGGCAAGCACAAATAGAACTTCATTCCCTTTCAGAAAGGAGAGTTACTTTCCTCTTTGGATCCATTGCAGGTTTTTGCTGCTTTGTTCCCTAAACAAATACTGTTTGTGGATTGAAACACTGCGTGGTTCACAGGATTCTAAAGGTTTATGTGCTCACGCTGTCTAGCTTAGGCTCTCCCTGGATGCTGTCCGCAGGAATGTACCAAGAACTTGCCACTTGTTCTTATCTCCTTAATACTTTCTGAGATGAAATAGATTAAGTTGAAAATAAGGAAGACTTTATCTCAGCTTTTCAAATCTCCATAACCAAGAGGATGCCTTTGGTGGAAACTACTGCCAAAGTGAACATGTTTCGTGGCCAACGCCTGGTAAGTAGGTGGAGGACCGCACCTGATCAGTAAACAATGGTGGGCTTGTTCGCATGATCCCTGTTCTCCACGGACTCAACCCCAAGCAAATCACCCCATACATAAATCACCAGCCAGCATGGTATCTCGAAGGCATCAGACTACGCTCAACTAGAATAAAAACATCCAATCGCATGTCATCAGGCTTTTGGAAGCTCTTAGAATTTTTCCTTGAGGTAATGATTTTGTTGAATACTGATGTAATAAGCAATTATTGCACATGCTTGGAACTATTATGCTGTTCTTCACTCACCCACAACTTCTCTGGCAGAAACTACGGTGAAAATTTCAATGAGGTAGAAATCAAGAGATCTTGGGTTCCATGGTTTTTTCTGCTAATAATACAGTTGCAACCTTTACTAAGCTAGTTAACCTTATGAGAGTCAGATTCTCCAACCTAAAATTGAGGAGTTTGGATCGTTAGACAAACTGTAAGTTCTCCTACAACAACTCTAGAGTTCTGTAATTTTTCAAATTTATTTTTCAATTCAAGTTTATTGAGCTCCGATTATGTGCCATGCACTAAAGTTCTAACACTTTACATGTATTATTACACCTAAATTTCACAATAACTCATCCATGCTAAGGATGAGAAGTAATTCTATAAGTTCAGTTCAATGTACCGCTTCACTGAGAGGAAGCCTGCTATCCTGATGGATGGAGAAACACACGAGACAGTGAGCAGTCTAAGGCCAAATCCCTGGCTTCCATCAGCACCCATCACAGGTTCTGGCACATACGGGGAGTTAGTAGGCACTGATCAAAGACAGAGATGAAAGAAAATGCAGTAGTGCTTGTGTCAGGTATATTAATAAGGATGGGAAGCTATACTTTGCAGGTTTGGAGCCCATTCAGAAGCTCATATTCTGAGTTTCAAAACAGTTCAGGATACAGTTGTCATTTTAGTTTGTGATGCGTCAAGCCTGCAATGCGGGAGACCTGGGTTTGATCCCTGGGTTGGGAAGATTCCCTGGAGAAGGGAAAAGCTACCCACTCCAAAATTCTGGCCTGGAGAATTCCATGGACTCTATAGTCCATGTGGGTCGCAAAGAGTTGGACACAATTGAGCGACTTTCGCTTTCACTTCCCTTTGAAGAGTATCCTTGACCTGCCCTATAAAGATAAATGTCTTCACATGATGGAAGAACTTTAAAAGTGTATTCAATATTAACCATGGCCTTTCATTGATAATTCTAGACTGTGGGGGAGTTTTCCTTTTCTAATCTGGTCCAAAAAAATATTTTGAGGGAGTGAACTTTGCTGCAATCTTATTTTGAAATTTTTCATAGAGAAATTAAACATTTTGTCACTCTCTCAGAATGTTACTTTGTCCTTTGGGTATGCCTGATACATTTTACAGAAGTAAAAAAATAAAATGTATTAATAAAAAAAGGCATTCTTATCTAGATTTCAGAGAAGGTGAGCTATCTGTCACTCAGGTGATATAATGACTGTTGATATCTATATCATGTGGTTTAAAGGCTCCTAACCAAAACACCTAACTCCTCATTGTCTGTACCAGAGTGTGAAATCAGCAGCATTGTTACTCCATTAAGCTGAAGCATTAGAATATTCTGTTAAAATTTAACAGAACAGAATGTCTACTGACAACAACAAAAACAAACAGAAAATAACCAGCATTGGTGGGGATGCCCAGAAGTTGGAATCCTTGTGCACTATCGATAGGATTAGTAAGATGGTGCAACTGCTGTCGAAAACAGTATGGCAGTTCACCAAAAATTCAAAACAGAATTGCCATGTGATCCAGGCATACATATACTTTCTAGGTATACATCCAAAAGAATCAAAAGGAGCGTCTTAAAAAATATTTGCACATCCATGTTTATATCAGTACTATGCACAATAGCCAAAAGGGAGAAGCAACACAACTGTTGATCAATGGATGAATGAATACACAAAATGCGGTGTGTGCATGCAATGGAATACTTAAAACAGAAGGAAAAATGAGTAAGATGAGGGACTTCTCTGGTGGTCCAGTGGTTAAGAGTCTGCCTGCCAATGTAGGGGACAGGGGTTCAACCCCAGGTCCAGGAACTAAGAGCCCACACGCCACGGGGCAAGCCCACGGACCATAACTGCTCGGCCTGTGCTCTCCAGCCCATGCACTGCAACTCCTGAAGCCAGAGCACCCGAGAGCCCGTATTCTGCAACAAGAGAAGCCACTGCAATGAGAAGCCCGCACACCGCAACTAGAGAAAGCCCACGAGCATCAGTGAAGACCCAGCATTGCCAATAAAAATAAGATGCTTAAGATGGTAAACTTTATGAAATGCATTCTTTAACCACAATTTGAAACAATGCTCCATACTCTGTATAACAGGTCATTCTAAACCACCCTCCTTTGTATTTTATTGTGAATTCACTTATCAGATGAGCTTCCTTCCCTGAAGGATGGATATGTCAGTTTTGATGAGGAAGAGAGAGTGAGATCTCAGACAAGGGGCTATTATTTAGGAAAGGTAACTCAGGGACCGTGGAAGTCTCCAGGTATTCAGAGAGCACAGGTGAAGGAGACACCTAGGAACGCAGGGATGGTGGGGGGCTCCTGTGGAGATGGAGGAGGGATGCAGGAGAGAAGGGGCAACAAAAAGGCAGGAGAAAAGGCACAAAAAATACATTTTATTCTTCGTCATCCTATTTCCCCGAAAGCTGCTGCCTTGGGCTGACCTCAGTAACTGGCAGGCAAGGAGCACCTGCCTTGCAAAGACAGCTCGGAGAGGCACTAAGAACAAGGGGACTTGAGGGCCTTCTGGCACGCGTGCCACTGCCGAGTTTTCAGAACCACAGGGGCAGACCTCAAACATTTCCTGTGAGAAGCAGCTGCACTCCGCCACACTCTGGGGGCCCAGCCAGTCATCATTTCTAGGCACGTTTTCCTATTTCCATGGCTGAGTGGGAGCTGTGAAGCATGGGAGGAGAACGGAGTCTCAGAGCCAAGGCAAAGTCTCCGTTTTCAGGAAACCACAGCAGCGGGAGAGAAATGTTGGCCCAGGGCTCCCGTCTCTCTGGCAGAGGAGGGACGTCTGGTGGCCTCGGGCAGGAAAGCAGATGAGAACTTGGGGCTGCGGAAGCCCTCAGAGCCCAACAGTACCTACTGGCTTCAGCTAATCAAGTGGTGCTGAGTGTTACCCCGGCGCCGCCTCCAGTGGGTAATTCCTCATTGATGGGCTTTCCCAGCCCTGCCTGGACCTGCCCTGGTCACTCACCCCCCACAGGCAGGCTTCCCAGCCTCCAGCTACTCATCCTGCTTTGTCCAACCTGGCCTGGAGCTCTCATGGTCCCCCAGGGTTCCCGGCAGAGAAGCTCCATGTGCACAGAATGAAACTACAGGATTTTCCAAGAGATTTCACTCAGCAAATACAGTGACACCGCTTAGAGCACGAGCCACAGGCTTCACCTAAGGATGTAGAATAAAAAATCAGGTATTATGCTTAGTTGCTCAGTCATGTCCGACTCTTTGCAACCCTTTAAACTGTAGCCCACTAGGCTCCTCTGTCCATGGGATTCTCCAGGCAAGAATACTAGAGTGAGTTGCCATTTCCTCCTCCAGGGGAATCTTCCCAACCCAGGGATTGAACCTGCACCTCCTGTGTCTTCTACATTGCAGGCGGATTCTTTACCCACTGAGCCATCAGAGAAGCGCGTAAAAAACTATGCGTTAGCTATTTTTATTCTTTATAAAAAGCAGTTGAATTCTGACTCCAAGTCCCATTCCTATTGAACTTTGAAGAAGTGAAGCCCTAGGCCTTCTTGGGACTATCTCCTATAAAGGTAGAAAGCTCTGGGGTCTTGCCTGTCTTCAAGGTGGGGAATACCTCAGGTTGTCAGACACAGGTCCACACTGGCTAAGCTAAGCCACTCATTGTTCCAGGCTCTGCAGCTTCTTTGCTGAAACTGGAAATCTCAAGTGAACTGGAAACATGAGTCGTAGAACCCAAGCCATCTAAGGGTGCCCGCACTGTATATCATACTTCCTTCCAGAGATCTTGTCACCTCCTGGAAGTGAAAGGTGTCAGCCACTCAGTTGTGTCCAACTCTTTGCAACAGCATGGACTGTAGCCCACCAGGCTCCTCTGTCCATGGGATTCTTCAGACAAGAATACTGGAGTGGGTAGCCATTCTCTTCTCCAGGGGATCTTCCCAACCCAGGGATTGAACCCACATCTCCTGCATTGCAGGTGGATTCTTTACTGTCTGAGCCACCAGGGAAGACCTGTCACCTCCTGTGCAGAACACAAGTTCTGAAGGCAGGACATCTCTCTCTGTCCCCGAGTTGCCAGAAATCTCGCCTTGCAGCCTAACTGACTCTCCCCACTTCTTACCCCCTCCAGGATACTCTTCAGCTGCTTAGGATTTTAACACAGAGCCTTGAGGTTCATTTAAGCATTTTCTGCTTTCTACCTCAATAAATTCCTGAGATAAGAACCACAAAGCTAAGCCAATATTAGGAGCTAGGATGTCTATTTGAAACAAGGCACAGGAGGTTAAGTGTTGCACACAGTACGTTGGAGGCAAAATCTGGACACCAAGCCAGGTGCACTGATGGTAGGGAAGTGTTATTTCCATGACATCTCAAAATGGCAAGTCAGAAAGCCTGCAGCAATTTGAAAGCAGCAGGAAGAAACTGAAGGCTCACTTGGGTTGCATCATCAAGAGTGGGGAAGCTGAGTAAAGTCAGTGAGTGGTGGGCAGAGAGCCAGCATTCACTTGATTCAGTCTTCACACTGTGGTTACCAGCCAGTGCCATCCAGGGAGAGCCTGACTCTGAAGGAGAGGCCTTGCTGCCCATGCAGAGAGCGCCTGTGTTTGCCTATGCCAACCACCCACTGAGAACAAATGAGCAGTGACTGGAGGGAGGCAGAAGAGAGGACTCGGACCCTGACATCCAGGGAGGGCAAGCTTTGTCAGACAGCACGTTCCTCCTCCTCCATCTGGGGGTGAACCACTTGCGCTTCATCAGAAGCTCTCTGAACTAGATGTCCAAGTGTGGAGACAAAATTTAAGTAAGGGGTTGACTTTGCAGTGTTTATGGCTTTGAAGTCAGCTTCACAGACTGGACCAGAGCTTCCCTGGTGGCTCAGATGGTAAAGAATCTGCCTGCAATGCAGGAAACCTGGGTTCCATCCCTGGGTCAGGAAGATCCTCTAGAGAGGGAAATGGCAACCCACTCCAGTACTCTTGTCTGGAGAATTCCATAGACAGAGGAGCCTGGCGGGCTATAGTCCATGGGGTGCAAAAGAGTCGGACATGACTGAGCGACTAACACACTTTTCACAGACCGGGGGACAAGGCTGGTGTGAAGCTACATCAGGAAAGCCCTGGTATTGATGCCTTCGTACTTTTATTTCAGAGCACTTCATATCCCTCTGGACGCCTTGTCCTTCCTATGCCCAAGGTCGCCGAGTGGCCTAGCTCCCTTTCTCACGCTCCGCCCAGACCTGAACACGCAGACTCAAGTTTTTGCACCAAAATGATACTGCCCTCTTCACCCCCATTACAGAGCCATTTTCTGGATATCATACTGTCAAAAGTGGGGTGCTGATGATGAATAAGCTCACATAAATAATTCAGCCTAAAATAGGAGTCCTATGAATATTTTAGTGGAAAAGAAACATTCCAGGCGAGTATAAATTCTATGAACTTGAGAATTTTGTCAGCTTTGTTTACAACTGTGATTTGATAGAAAATTACCCCATTAAACAAAACAAAACAGGCCAGTAATAATAATATGGTTTAAAATGAGCCTCAGGAGAAAAATGTAGTAATGTTTGCCAAATTTGGAATGTACTATATCATTTTGGTATTAGTGAAAATCTCAGCAATAATAACAACAGTGAAAAAATACTTTCTCAGACAGGACCATAATTTCATAATAAGTTTAACTCTGATTTATTTGCATTCAGAAAACAAATACTATATTAAGCTTCAAAAGGAATGAGTCACATAAGGCAGAGAGATGCCATCAGCAGAAGGTCAGACAAGAGATCAGAGAACATCCTTTTGGCAATGTGAACACAGTCTGATGTAGAATTTTTCAAACTTCATGTCATGAGTGTGGTAGAACCAATTCAGTGAGTTTTAACCAAACTCTTCTTTCTAGTGGTATAAAACTGAAAGAATTGAATGGACTGAATTAGAATGGAGAGGAATGGAATAGAATGGAGATGCTAAGGTCTGTGTACACATGTATTTCAAATATGAGTACCTATGATTTGAAATGCAATCACACACAGTATGGATTGTGGCCTAAACTGTTTGAAAGCTATATGTCTAAGGTGCCAGTTAATTGGTAAACTCACTTTAGCCTCAAAATGTATGTGTGGAAGCCTAACATGTACAATGCTGCTGCTGCTGCTGCTGCTGCTGCTGCTAAGTCGCTTCAGTCGTGTCCGACTCTGTGCGACCCCATAGACGGCAGCCCACCAGGCTCCTCTGTCCCTGGGATTCTCCAGGCAAGAACACTGGAGTGGGTTGCTATTTCCTTCTCCAGTGCAGGAAAGTGAAAGGGAAGTCGCTCAGTCGTGTCCAACTCTTCGCGAGCCCATGGACAGCAGCCCACCAGGCTCCTCCGTCCATGGGATCTTCCAGGCAAGAGTGCTGGAGTGGGGTGCCATTGCCTTCTCTGAACATATACAAAGGCCCATGGAAATCTGCTCCCACTGAAGCTGTTGCAAATGGAGTCAGCCCTGCCCGCTCACTCCAGTCCTTCTTCCTCAAAGAAGCAGAGTCTGAAAACCCCTGGTCTAGAACTTAGACTTTTTCAGTCTAAGGATGCTTAGCGTTGAAGTGTGAAGAAACCAATAATAGCATCTTCTGTCCCACTCAAATTCGGAATTAGCTCAGAAACAGTGAAGTCAAGCAGATGAGGATCAAGTATCAGCGTAATGCTAACAAAGGCTGGGCCACAGCAAAGGTGTGAGACAGCAGTGATTCTCCTGGTCTGAACTGCATGCTGCGACAAAAATGAACAATTAGAGCAGTGCTGGAAACCAGAAGGCCCAAACTCACCTTCCACTCAGAGGCAGAAGCTCAGAGTGGACAAGTTCACCCCAGAAGCAGAGGCAAGGGAAGGCTAGGTGAGCCCAGCCCAACTCAAAGCAGCCAGGAGCACTGCTGTAAATGAAGTCCCTCTACAAGGAAACATGAAGCAGATGGAAAGAGGGTTCATCTTCATAAACCTTAGCAAAGTGGAGTATACTTTTCTTTCATGGCACTTAGTGGAATTGGAATTCATGTCTGCCTCCCATGAAAGACTATTAAACTTCTTGAAGACAGAGACTGTATCCGTTCTATACACTGCTTGCTTCCAGAGTTTCAGTTCAGTTCAGTTCAGTCGCTCAGTCGTGTCCGACTCTTCGTGACCCCATGAATCACAGCACGCCAGGCCTCCCTGTCCATCACCAACTCCCAGAGTTCACTGAGACTCACGTCCATCGAGTCAGTGATGCCATCCAGCTATCTCATCTTCTGTCCTCCCCTTCTCCTCCTGCCCCTAATCCCTCCCACCATCAGAGTCTTTTCCAATGAGTCAACTCTTCGCATGAGGTGGCCAAAGTACTGGAGTTTCAGCTTTAGCATCATTCCTTCCAAAGAAATCCCAGGGCTGATCTCCTTCAGAATGGACTGGTTGGATCTCCTTGCAGTCCAAGGGACTCTCAAGAGTCTTCTAAAACACCACAGTTCAAAAGCATCAATTCTTCGGCGCTCAGCCTTCTTCACAGTCCAACTCTCACATCCATACATGACCACTGGAAAAACCATAGCCTTGACTAGACGGACCTTTGTTGGCAAAGTAATGTCTCTGCTTTTGAATATGCTATCTAGGTTGGTCATAACTTTCCTTCCAAGGAGTAGGCGTCTTTTAATTTCATGACTGCAGTCACCATCTGCAGTGGTTTTGGAGCCCAGAAAAATAAAGTCTGACACTGTTTCCACTGTTTCCCCATCTATTTCCTATGAAGTGATGGGACTGGATGCCATGATCTTCGTTTTTGCACACTAAATGCTCATGAATGTACTATAGGAACAAAACTAATGTAACATGAATAAAACAAATGTATTAATGCTGTCAAGATAATAACCAGAACACTGACACCCCATCTCCAATATCAAGGTATTGGAAAATTGAATAATATTCATTCAACGGCAGACCTAATTGACAGGCCCACTCTGGAGGGTTTTCTAAAGATTACCTCTTGATGAGCAAAGAAAAAACAACTTGGCCTCCTCAGAGAAAAAGGTCCATGAAAAAGTAGTAACTCCAGCCTAAAGGAAGAAAAACAAGAGCAACTCCTCCTCCTTCTGGAAAGTCCCCAAAGAAGTCATCAGGTTCTAAGACAGACTTTTCTCTCACTCTCTCTTCACTGTAAATAAACTACAAATCACATCTTTCATCTTCTTCTGTGGGAAAACAGCTTTGATTCATCAAGCCTGGCTTCTAAAAAGGCTCAAGCCTTGTAAGTCTACAAGGTGGTGAGGATGCTGTCACCATCAATGAACCCACAAGGAGTAGAAATGTAAATAACAGAAATTGTGGCCACGTTTCTCCATACTGCAGGTTCACACTTCTCAGAAGCCACGTGTCTCCAGCTACTGAAGAATCTTATTAACATGAGCAGCATGTGAGGTTCAGTGGGAATACACAGGGACACTAGGAATGGCCCCTGCCAAGAATCTCTCCTTCGCTCTTCCCACTAAGGAACTTGAAATTGCCACATTATAGACTCCTGTGATGAAAGGCTATGGAAACTCAAGATTTGAATATATTTTGAGCAGATGAGCCTGTTTGACCTTTATATCTCCTCCTTATGGACTTTCAGCCCGTCAACAATGATTATTGTTGCTTTAAACAGAAATTAATCTTATCCTTTTCACACACGAAAAAAGCAATGTTTTAATAATAACAGGCACACTTGTTTCTCATGTAAAAGCAACCAGACTGAATGATAATACTCAAAGTTTAGAACAATAGTCACCACAGTGAAGGAGAAAGAGTTTGGACTTGAGACTTCAAATTACAACATTCCTTTTCTTACACTAATTGGTACAGGGATTTTTTTTTAATTGTTATTCTTTACCCTTATACTTATTACCTCTATTTTAATCTATTTTCAAATAAAGCAATACAGTGAGAACAGATGAGATAAACAATTTCCTATGTTGATTCCAACGTTTTATTCCTTCCCCAAACATCCTGAGTGCCTACTAAGCTTGAGAACATTGTGTTAGATTTTGATATGACAAGGCTGAAAGAGAAACAGTCCCTGTTTTCAAAGAGTTCTGAGTGTATTTATCTAATAATTAACATCTACTAAGAAATACATACCTGTACATGAACGAATCTAATAAAATGCAGAATACAAAATTAATTTAACAGAGCCAGACTTCTCTCAAGTCCTCTAAGCTACATAAATGACGTGAGGAATTTTGTACAGACACACAGTGAGATCAAAACGAAGCTGCCAGCTCTAAACGTCAGGTCAGCCAATTTTCCAGGTCCCGTCTGGGGCTACAGGGCACCCCTCTGCGCCATGCACTGTCTTTTTGGCACATGGAGAACCCAATCCAGAATTCTGAGAAAGAGCACTGCAACATCAGAAAATGCTGACCAGCTCCATGAGAAACTCGTTCGTCTGAAATCATCTTTTAAAATATACACCCATTGCCCATAGCCTTGAGAAAATTACATATAGTCATTGAAAAATATGAGGGTGTTCAGCGTGTACAGGCCAGCTCATCTCTATTAATCTGGAAAGTCATTTCCTTTCCTTTGAACTAATTTGATTTGGTTTGCTTAAGGGCCCCAATTCCTTTCTTTCACCTTCATTTTGGGACTGCTGTGAAATTCAGCCCTCGGCCCACACAGAAGTTCTAAATCATTTTACCTCCTTGCTCATGCATACCACGTTTCACATCTGCGCCAAACAAGTCACTCTGTTTGCCAATTATTCCATAACTTTCAGACTAAGACATGTTAGATTGCAATACATAGATAAGAAAGACATTGAATATCCTGAAGTTTTTGTTTTTTTTTTAAAGAATCAAAATGAATAGGGTTGTAAATCTACTGGCAAAATAATCCTCATGCTCAAGCAAGAAATGTCTAATACAGTTGTAGCTTAAGAGAACCAGGAAAGTAAAGGAAAAAAAGCATGGAATTTAAGGTCAGGGATACTTCTTTTAAACCCCAATTCTTTCATTTTGTTAACCATATGACCCTGGAGAAATTCTAAACCTTTAAAATAAGGATAAAACGTCAGACCTTTGAGAATTAAATGACAAAGTGACAGCCCTGAAACCCCTGCAGACAGTAGGGCTTCATAATCCAACTCTTAGACATTTTCATGATATACTTATGCAGAGGCAATGTTGAAATATCACTGATAAATGTAAAAATGAAGGAAAGTGGTTATCTGCCAAAATTCCTGTTGCTGAATTTTAAGATGTTTGAAATCAATCTTACAACTCAATATCTAGTATCTGAACACTGAATTATGTCAATTGTAAAACACCATATGGAAGTGATTGTTCAATTTTAGTTTGTACATATACATCAGTCACCTGGGAGTTTGTGAAAATACAGGGTTAGGGTTCTGTCTTTAGAGAAGATAGTTTAATAGGATTGAGGTGGTTCCGTAATTTGCATCTTAATAAATTTCCAGGTGTTCTGATGGAGATGGTCCTCAATTACATTCTGATCAATTCCACCTTATTCACAATGTATTTGTATATTTATAATGTATTTTTGAAATTTTTTTTAAAGAAATAGCTCAGATGAGCCATCATCTCTAATGCGAAAAACTATCAGTCCCTAGGACATTAGTGGGATTGGTGAAATAAGAACCTCCAAAATCTGCTTTAATGAGAACATGGAAAAATTTTTATCAAAATCAAACATTTTCAGAACTCGGAAAATTAGCGAAAGGCTAACAACAGTCTGCAGAGAGCATTTATTCAACAACAAAAAATAGCTGAATCTTGATAAGAATAGCAAACTTTCTGGAGTTTTAATTTGCTCTATTCCCATTCCACTTCCCATAGCCCTGAAGTAGCTTTGAAAACCAACAGCCTCACAATAATGGTAACCATGAAAGCCAGCTAAAACTAGAACAACCAGACAGAAAACCAGTAAGAAAAGGGAAATCCCAGTTTCCTCATCTATGAAATATAGCCAATACTTTATCTACCGTAGAGAACTGTGTTTTGTTGTTGCCGCTGTTGTTCAGTCACCCAATTGTGTCCAATTCTTTGTGACCCCATGGACTGCAGCACACCAGGCCTCCCTGTCCCTCACCATCGCCCAAAGTTTGCCCAAGTTCATGTCCATTGCATCAGTGATGCCAAACAGTCATCTCATCCTCTGACGCCCTCTTGTCCTTCTGCCCTCAGTCTTTCCCAGCATCAGGGACTTTTCCAATGAGTCAGCTGTTCACATCAAATGACCAAAATACTGGAGATTCAACTTCAGCATCAGTCCTTCCAATGAGTTCAGAGTTGATGTCCCTTAAAACTGACTGGTTTGATCTCCAAGGGACTTTCAGGAGTCTTCTCCAGCACCACAGTTAGAAGGCATCAATTCTTTGACATTCTGCCTTCTACAGTCCAGTTCTCACAACTGTATGTGATCACTAGGAAGACCAGAGCCTTGACTATATGGACCTTTGTCGGCAGAGTGATGTCTCTGGTTTTCAACACACCGTCTAGGTTTTTCACAGCTTTCCTGCCAAGAAGCAATCGAATTCTGATTTCATGGCTGCAGTCAATATCCACAGTGATATTAGAGTCCAAGAAGAGGAAATCTGTCACTACTTCCACCTTTTCCCCTTCTGTTTTCCACGAAGTAATAGGGCCGGATGCCATGATCTTAGTTTTTTTTTTTTTTTTTTGTAATATTTAGTTATAAGCCAGCTCTTTCACTCTCCTCCTTCACCCTCATCAACAGGCTCTTTAGTTCCGCTTTGCTTTCTGCCATTAGAGTGGTATCATCCACATATCTGAGGTGGTTGATGTTTCTCCCGCCTGTCTTGATTCCAGCTTGTAACTCATCCAGCCTAGCATTTCTCATGATGTGCTCAGTATACAGGCTAAACAAACAGGGTGACAGCAGGCAGCCCTGCCGTACTCCTTCCTCAAGCTTGAATCAATCAGTTGTTCCACACAGGGTTCAAACTAGTTCTTCTTGACCCCTATACAGGTTTCTCAGGAGACAGGTAAAATGGCCTGGTATTCCCATCTCTTTAAGAGCTTTCCACAGTTTGTTATAAGCTACACAGTCAAAGGTTTTAGCATAGTCAATGAAACAGAGGTTGATGTTTTTCTGGAATTCCCTAGCTTTCTCTATGATCCAGTAAATGTTGGCAATTTGATCTCTGGTTCCTCTTCCTTTTCTAAACGCAGCTTGGACATCTGGAAGTTCTTGGTTCACATAATTCTGAAGCCTACCTAGCATGCAAGATTTTAAGCATGACCTTATTAGCATGGGAGATGAGTCCAATTGTTCAATGGTTAGCACATTCTTTAGTACTACCCTTCTTGGAAACTGAGATGAGGATTGACCTTTTCCAGTTCTCTGGTCATTGATGGCTCTTCCAGATTTGCTGACATATTGAATGCAACACCTTGATGGCATCATCCCTTAGGGTTTGGAATAGTTCTGGAATTCCATCACATCCACTAGCTTTATTAACAGCAGTGGCTCCTAAGGCCCACTTGACTTCACTCTCCAGAAGGTCTGGTTCCAGGTGGTAGACCACGCAATCATAGTTATCAGTTCATTAAGATCTTTTTTGTACAGTTTTGTGTATTCTTTCCATCTCTTCTTGATCTCTTCAGTGTCTACTAGGCCTCTACCATTTCTGTCATTTATAGAGAACTGTTCAGTTCAGTTTAGTCGCTCAGTTATGTCCGACTCTTTGCGACCCCATGAATCGCAGCAAGCCAGACCTCCCTGTCCATCACCAACTCCCAGAGTTCACTCAGACTCATGTCCATCAAGTTGGTGATGCCATCCAGCCATGTCATCCTCTGTCATCCCCTTCTCCTCCTGCCCCCAATCCCTCCCAGCATCAGGGTCTTTTCCAATGAGTCAACTCTTTGCATGAGGTGGCACAGTACTGGAGTTTCAGCTTTAGCATCAGGCCTTCCAATGAACACCCAGGACTGATCTCCTTTAGAATAGACTGGTTGGATCTCCTTGCAGTCCAAGGGACTCTCAAGAGTCTTCTCCAACACCATAGCTCAAAAGCATCAATTCCTCAGTGCTCAGCTTTCTTCAGAATCCAACTCTCACATCCATACATGACCACTGGAAAAACCATAGCCTTGACTAGATGGACCTTTGTTGGCAAAGTAATGTCTCTGCTTTTGAATATGCTATCTAGGTTGGTCATAACTTTCCTTCCAAGGAGTAAGCGTCTTTTAATTTCATGGCTAAAATCACCATCTGCAGTGATTTTGGAGCCCAAAAAAATAGTCTGACACTGTTTCCACTGTTTCTCCATCTATTTCCCATGAAGTGATGGGACTGGATGCCATGATGTTCATTTTCTGAATGTTGAGCTTTAAGCCAACTTTTTCACTCTCCACTTTCACTTTCACCAAGAGGCTTTTGAGTTCCTCTTCACTTTCTGCCATAAGGGTGGTGTCATCTGCATATCTGAGGTTATTGATATGTCCCCCGGCAACCTTGATTCCAGTTTGTGCTTCTTCCAGCCCTGTGTTTCTCATGATATACTCTGCATATAAGTTAAATAAACAGGGTGACAATATACAGCCTTGACATACTCCTTTTCCTATTTGGAACCAGTCTCTTGTTCCATGTCCAGTTCTAACTGTTGCTTCCTGATCTGCATATAGATTTCTCAAGAGGGAGGTCAGGTGGTCTGGTATTCCCATCTCCTGAAGAATTTTCCACAGTTTATTGTGATCCACACAGTCAAAGGCTTTGGCATAGTCAATAAAGCAGAAATAGATGTTTTTCTGGAACTCTCTTGCCCTTTTGATGATCCAGCAGATGTTGGCAATTTGATCTCTGGTTCCTCTGCCTTTTCTAAAACCAGCTTGAACATCTGGAAGTTCACGGTTCACGTATTACTGAAGCCTGGCTTGGAGAATTTTGAGCATTACTTTACTAGCATGTGAAATGAGTGCAATTGTGCAGTAGTTTGAGCATTCTTTGGCATTGCCTTTCTTTGGGATTGGAATGAAAACTGACCTTTTCCAGTCCTGTGGCTACTGCTGAGTTTTCCAAATGTGCTGGCAGATTGAGTGCAGCACTTTCACAGCATTATCTTTCAGGATTTGAAATAGCTCAACTGGGATTCTATCACCTCCACTAGCTTTGTTTGTAGTGATGCCTTCTAAGGCCCACTTGACTTCATGTTCCAGGATGTCTGACTCTAGGTGAGTGATCACACCATCATGATTATCTGGGTCATGAAGATCTTTTTTGTACAGTTCTTCTGTGTATTCTTGCCACCTTTTCTTAATATCTTCTGCTTCTGTTAGCTCTATACCATTTCTGTCCTTTATTGAGCCCATCTTCGCATGAAATGTTCCTTTTGTATCTCTAATTTTCTTGAAGAGATCTCTAGTCTTTCCCATTCTGTTTTTTTCCTCTATTTCTTTGCATTGATCGCTGAAGAAGGCTTTCTTATCTCTCCTTGCTATTCTTTGGAACTCTGCATTCAGATGCTTATGTCTTTCTTTTTCTCCTTTGCTTTTCACTTCTCTTCTTTTCACAGCTATTTATAAGGCCTCCTCAGACAGCCATTTTGCTTTTTTGTATTTCTTTTCCATGGGGATGGTCTTGATCCCTGTCTCCTGTACAATGTCACGAACCTCCATCCATAGTTCATCAGGTACTCTATCAGATCTAGTCCTTTAAATCTATTTCTCACTTCCACTGTATAATCATAAGGGATTTGATTTAGGTCATACCTGAATGGTCTAGTGGTTTTCCCTACTTTCTTCAATTTAAGTCTGAATTTGGCAATAAGGAGTTCATGATCTGAGCCACAGTCAGCTCCTGGTCTTGTTTTTGCTGACTGTATAGAGCTTCTCCATCCTTGACTGCAAAGAATATAATCAATCTGATTTCGGTGTTGACCTTCTGGTGATTTCCATGTGGAGAGTCTTCTCTTATGTTGTTGGGAGAGGGTGTTTTCTATGACCAGTGCGTTCTCTTGGCAAAACTCTATTAGCCTTTGCCCCGCTTCATTCCGTACTCTAAGGCCAAATTTGCCTGTTACTCCAGGTGCTTCTTGACTTACTACTTTTGCATTCCATTCCCCTATAATTGGGAGTGAAGGCTAAATGAGATAATGCATGTCACATCTTAGCACAGTGCCTGGTAAATAATAAGTAAAAAGAAAGATACTAAGAAAATTACCATGCATTTAATCATTTTCCATACCAAATACAGAGAATTCCACAGACTAAACTCGTATATTGTCACATATACTTTTTGAGTTAAAATCAATTTTTTTTTTTTAAATAACAAGATTTCTGTACATTCTTCCTCTTGTACTCAAGAATCTTCACAGCTTCCATTGGACATATTTTCTTTTTAGGAATGAAGGAAAATTCTCCCATTATTGAGCCATCCTTTTATGTCAATTCTACAAAATTGCATGTAATTTTATATTTAAAAAGATACAGTTTTGTACATATTCAATATTCTGCTAATTTGATTTTGAAATGTAGATGTCAACTATTCTGTTTATAATAAAATATAGTAAGATGTTTTATTATACTTTGTTGGAAAGGAAAAAATGTACATTTTTAGAATGTTTTTATGAGTAAATTTAATATACTGAAAATAAAAATTAAGAAAAGGATTCCTATGTGCTAATGGAGACATGTATGCAAACAGTAAATGAAGAGTTTTCCCCGCAGTGATTTCTACTGCTGAGTTAGAGAAGAAGACAACATGTTCAGATACCATACAGGACTGTCTCTAGGAAAAGAGCAGGCAATCTCAGAGAAGGTAGTTGCTAGCTGCATTTGTGATTACACTGAAAATGTAAAAAAAAAAAAAAAAAAAATCAGCAACCTGAGAGATAGGCAGGATTTCATGACTTACCCCAATTTTATCAGAAAATATCACTGTCACAAGAGGTTAAATCACTTGACTAATATACTGATTCCAGATCTCATTCTTCATCTCATCCTCTCTCCTTTTACATTTTGTCTCTCCTTGACCTTTTATGTCATTAGAAAAGACAGACCTGATTTTCCTCTCATCTCAGTGACTCAGCACTCCTCAAAGTATCAAAGTTCTCCTTATTATAGTCCAGGTAAGTATGAGGAAAATACTCTTCAAGGATTCAAGATAAAATTTTTAGGAAGGATCCAATATTAATTTTTTATTTTTCTAAGGCTAAGCTTGGGCAAACAATCTATTTTAAATTCTCCTGTCAAACATCCAAATAAAATTATTTGGATGTTTGGATAATATGTTTGGATAATATTTGGATAATATAATTATTATCACACATTTTTAGCTGAAACATTAAATTTTTACTTTGGAAAGTTCAATGCCCAATAATCCACACTGAAGATGTGAGCCTCCCTCATGTGTATGGCAGGTACCCTGCTGGGGATTTCATGGAACAATATCTAGATGCTAAGTCCACGGTAACACAGAAACAGATTATGACTTCATTTCCACTAGGGATGGTACTTAAACATTCTAATTATCCTGGAAAACTACTCCATTAAGAAATCTAAAGATAAAAACAAGACCTAGTATTAAAACCTAGGATTACCATTAAAAGATAATTGACATATTATCCAGGCAATCAGCAATTCCTTTGGATAAAGATGCTTACAATTTCTCAATTAATCTGTTAGCAGATGTTTCTTCTAGATCTGTATTCCTTTTTACATAGTCAACAAATAATTATTAAGAATCTATTTCTTCTCAGTTTTAAAAAGGAGCAAATTACTAATATACAAAACAACATGGATGGATTTCAAAAGCATTATGCTAAGGGAAAGAAGACAGGCACAAAAGACTACCCACTGTATGAGACCATTTATATGATATTCTAGAAAAGGCAACACTATAGGAACAGAAAACAAATTGATTTCCAGGAGCTGGGGATGAAAACAAAGTAAGGGATTGATGGCACAGAGGAAGGAGAGAACTTTAAAAGTGATGGAACTGTTCTTTATCTTGATCCTGGTAAAAATTACATGACTCCATATGTTTGTCAAAACACATGAAAATACGCACTTCAAAATTTAAATTGCATCGTGTGTCAATTATTTTGCAATTATAAAAAGAAGAATCAGTTACAAACTCCTAACACACACACACACCAAATCACAAAGAACCAACCACACATCAGAAGGGAGCTTAGCATTGGAAATGAAATGTGAACAAGATACACGGAGTCCTTGATCTCAGGAGCTTGTACCTAGGGAGGCAAACAGACTTTTTAAAAACAATCATGGGGACGTCCCTGGTGGCTCAGTGGTTAAGAATATGGCGGCCAGGGGACATGGGTGGCAGGTGACACAAGTTCAATCCCTCATCCAGGAAGTCTCCACTAAGCCCATGCTCGAACTGAAGTCCAAACATCCTAGAGCCCACGCTCTGCAACAAAAGAAACCACCATAACTAGAGAATAGCCCCCTCTCACTGCAACTAGAGAAAGCCCTCGCGCAGCAAAAAACACCCAGTGCAGCCAAAAACAAAAACAATTTTTAATAAAATAGAAATAATCACAGGAAAATATATACTCACAAATCTGAGTCAGTACAACAAGGGGTCAATGAGAATAGATGATATACAGAGACCCAAATGAGACCTTTGTGAATTATACGGATTTGATTTGAAAGGTTTTAAGTGGCCAGACTTATCTAGAGCTCAGAGGAAAGCGGGTCTTTCATTTCATCACTTGGATCCTAGAAACTGGGAAAACAGCTACGGTTTTTCTGAAAGACTAAAAAACAGTGACTAGAGAAGTCTGTTAAGCCAAAAGCAATCTCCTCATATTAAAATTCCAGGACACTTCCACTCACTCCCTGGACAAGGGAACAAACTGTGTGAGATTGTTACTCACAGAAAAGGCACCTTTAATTAAGCTCATTTGTATGTTATTAATAAAAATGTGGAATATTTATGAGCTTGATTCTTGTCTGCTCCTTGCCTCTCTTTCTGTTTAATTAGCTGTGTGTAGGAGGTGCTGAATTGCAAGATCCTCTTTATTTTACAGTGATATTCCCAGTACAGCTTGAGATGCATTTGAAACATAACAAAGAGAAAGTCAAATTGTTCCTTTGGCCCTAATATAAAAGGAAGTCTGTGGGCTCACACCTTCACTGAAATTGCTCCCGCATTTGAATTACATTCTATCCATGGTGGTTACTTTGAGAAAGACCTTGCCCCATGGGTAGAATATTTTCAGAACTACCAAAGAAGAAAATTTAATCCATTGTTGAGTATTGTGAAAATAAACTAGCAGACACTTAAACATCACCATATGTATGTGCACAAATAAATATACACACAAGCATCCATATGTATGTCACATACACATTTTTTAAATTAATTTATTTTAATTGGGGGCTAATTACTTTACAATATTATAGTGGTTTTGCCATGCATTGACATGAATCAGCCATGGGTGTGCATGTGTCCCCCATCCTGAACCCCCTCCCACCTCCCTCCCCATCCCATCCCTCTGGGTCATCCCAGTACACCAGCCCCAAGCATCCTGTCTCATGCATCGGACCTGGACTGGCGACCTGTTTCACATATGATAATATACATGTTTCAATGCCATTCTCCCAAATCATCCCACCCTCGCCTTCTCCCACAGAGTCCAAAAGTCTGTTCTTTACATCTGGGTCTCTTTTCTGTCTCGCATATAGGGTCATTGTTACCATCTTTCTAAATTCCATATATATGCGTTAATATATTGTATTGGTGTTTTTCTTTCTGACTTACTTAACTGTATAATAGGCTCCAGTTTCATCCACTTCATCAGAACTGGTTCAAATGCATTCTTTTTAATGGCTGAGTAATATTCCATTGTGTATATATACCACAGCTTTCTTATCCATTCATCTGCCAATGGACATCTAGGTTGGTTCCATGTCCTAGCTATTGTAAACAGTGCTGAGATGAACACTGGGGTACACATGTCTATTTCAGTTCTGGTTTCCTCAGTAAATCACAGCAGGATCCTCTATGACCCTCCTCTCAGAGTAATGGAAATAAAAGCAAAAATAAACAAATGGGACCTAATTAAACTTAAAAGCTTTTGCACAACGAAGGAAATTATAAGCAAGGTGAAAAGACAGCCTTCAGAATGGGAGAATATAATAGCAAACGAGCCAACTGACAAAGAATTAATCTCAAAAATACACAAGCAGTTCCTGCAGCTCAATTCCAGAAAAATAAATGACCCAATCAAAAAATGGGCCAAAGAACTAAACAGACATTTCCCCAAAGAAGACATACAGATGGCTAACAAACACATGAAAAGATGCTCAACATCACTCATTATCAGAGAAATGCAAACCACAATGAGGTACCATCTCACACCAGTCAGAATGGCTGCTATCAAAAAGTCTACAAGCAATAAATGCTGGAGAGGGTGCAGAGAAAAGGGAACCGTCTTACACTGTTGGTGTGAATGCAAACTAGTACAGCCACTATGGAGAACAGTGTGGAGATTCCTAAAAAAATTGGAAATAGAACTCCCATACAACCCAGCAATCCCACTGCTGGGCATACACATTCTTTTTTTTTTTTTTTAGTTATTTTTTTAATTAAAGGATAATTGCTTTACAGAATTTTGTTGTTTTCTGTCAAACACCAACATGAATCAGCTATAGGACAAACACATATATTCTTAAGAAAAAAAAGTTCAGCTTTTGTATTTGTAAAGTTGATTAACAATGAAATCTACACCTTTAAGCACCTCAACATGAACTCACTGCAAAAGAAGAAAATAGGAGTATAATTAAAATAATAATGAACATTTATTTGGCGCTGTATGCCAGGCATTCTTCTATGAGCATTTATACATACTGACTCATTTTAAACTCTCAGCACTCCTATAAGATAAATACTTTTATCACCAGTCTCATTTAAAACGGAAAATGAGACTTCAAGAGGCTAAGGAACTTACATGACTAAGTTAAGTAAGAGTAGAGGTGGGGTTGGAACCTAAGATGCTAGCATGTTCTATCGCTTCAGTTGCATCTGACTCTTTGTGACCCCATGGACCGCAGCCTGCCAGTCTCCTCTGTCCATGGGATTTTCCAGGCAAGAATACTGGAGTGGCTTGCCGAGCCCTCCTTCCAGAGGATCTTCCTGACCCAGGGATCGAACCCATGTCTCCTGCATTGCAGGTGGATTCTTTACCACTGAGCCACCAGGGAAAGCCAGAACCTAAAATATTTGGCTCTAAATAGATCTCTGGATTCTGTGAGCTATGTGTCAATTGCATCAATTATGTATAGCACATGTTTTGACACCCAGAGAAGTAGTTTTGCTTAACACGAAAACCACTGTAGATGTGAAGGTCTTAGATTTCTATCATGAATTAATTTTGTTTATTCCTAATCAGAGATATATATCCTTCTTCTGATAAGAAAAACCTTAGAGTAAGTAATATAACTATCAAATAGCATAATTATGAATCCAAACACTGGAAAATCAAAGTTCCTTGAATTTTTACATGGTATTCAAAAAAGGTAGAGTGGGGCTAAGCACTGGGGTGGATAAGGACATTTATTAGATATGTTACCATTTTATTTTATTGACTTAAAAAATTTCAATAACACAGACACTGAGTTCAGCTACTTCTCCATCTCAGTGTGGACCTGCAAAATTTAGTCCTCACTCCTTGACTCCATCTCTCCACCTCCTCCTTGCATGTTGGGTGTTTTTCAGGCCACAGTGGGGCCTGAGGCTATAGTGGCCCAGGTTTTCAGCTTCCCTTCCTTAGCTCATCTTCCTTCTTTCAAGAAGACCCACCAGTAGGTGTTCTCCTTTTGCACATACACTTCCCTCCACCACCTTTTCAATCTCTAATTACAGTTCCCTCTGCCCAGTTCCCTGAAATCTCAGTTGGTAAAGAATCCACCTGCAATGCAGGAGATCCCAGTTCGATTCCTGGGTTGGGAAGATCCCCTGGAGAAGGGAAGGGCTACCCACTCCAGTATTCTGGCCTGGAGAATTCCATGGACTGTATAGTCCATGGTCTGAAAGAGTCAGACACGACTGAGCGATTTCACTTTCATTTTCTGTCTAGTTAGGCTTCCCTAGTGGCTCAACAGTAAAGAATCTGCCTGCAACGCAGGAGATGCGGGAGACGTGGGTTCGATCCTGGATCAGGAGGACTCCCAGTGCTGGAAATGGCAACCCACTCCAATATCCTTGCCTGGAAAATCCAATGGACAGAGGAACCTGGCGGGCTACGGTCCATGGTCTGACCAAGGGTTGGGCGTAGACTGAGCACGCATGCATGCACTGCCAGTTAAGACCGCCAGCACCCCCCACCTACAAAAAGCACTGCTGATGTGACACCCTGGCCTCAGTTCCCTCTCTGGAATTTCAGCATGCTATTTCCCCCTTGGGCTATGCAATAGAAAATCATAGTATGAAAGTTGAAGATTACATTTTCTCATGTCAAGTGAGATTAAACAACCTCTTGAATGGGCATTTTACTTGGATGGCATGGCCAAATCCATATGACAAGCCGTGGCTACTGAACTTGGGACAAATTCAGTGAAGGTGAAATGAAAGACACTTGTCACAACAGAAAGCAACGCAGTAAATCTAATAAGGCCTTTGGCAGTGTTTGGGGGTAAACAGGAGATTTCAGTCCGACAAGACAATGTTGTATTTGTTGAATACTAAATAGGCATTGTTGTCAAACAGAGAGAGAAGGGTTCTTAAAACAAAGTATCTGTCTTTAAAGCGTTTGTGTTCTTTGTTCTAACTGGGAGAATACACAGGTACAAATGATGAAATGTGACCAAATGTCCTCACACAAACTGAACACATAAGTGCTAAGAATAAAGTGTTGATTAAAAGGATGTAGGGCTAACCAGGCTTCCAAAAATGATTGGGTTTTGAAACAAGTTTTGAAGATGGTGACGGGAGGCAACTAGCCCAGAAGAAGTGGAGAATTTCTAGAAGTCATATAAGAAGCTGTTCAGAAACCTGACGTGGTAAGGCTGAAATTGTGATAGCTGGTTGTTAAGTATGTAAGATAGTTATTTCAAAGATGCCAACGAGTTTTTTCTGCTAGTTTTATATTTTTAAAATTTAGCCAGAAGTGGAGGCATCATTCATAGTGAGTGGGCAAGGGATCCTCTTTTGTCTTGGATAAAATTCTTAGAGCATTTGATTATGTGAAAAGAAACCCTAAATTCAAGTCCAGCATGGAAAACATGAGACCATGAAGAGTAAACTGCTCTGTACGATTTCGTCAAAGGCTGTCATCAACGTGGACTGAAGTGCTCTCTGGGAGAAGAAGGGACTTCCATAACTCTCTAGAGCCAATGGAGACCCGATGGCCTGGGCCATTAGGCCAGGCAGGGGAGACGCGGTCAAAGGCTACCGTACAGGATGGCGCGCATGCGCTCAGCCGCGGCTGACTCTGCGACCCCCTGGACTGTAGCCTGCCAGGCTCCTCTGTGCATCCGTCCAACAAATCCTGACCAGATTTGTTAAGGTCCCTGCAACATGGCAGCAGGGCTTAGAGGAAGTGTGAAAGATTAAGAGAACAATAAGAGGCCTCTTTTGAGTGGCTTGACCAATGAACTCTAGTGATAGCTAGCTTTCAGGTTACTTTTCTTTTCTGCAGAATAATTCTCTTCGGTCATCCTCAAATCATTGGTAAAGTTTTGTAAACTAGGTAGCCTGGTCTTAGAAGGGCTGAGAAAGCGAACTGTGTCCACACTGAGAGATTCTCAGCAGCCAGGACAAGCAGTTGTGAAATCTCCAGAGTCCACCCACAGAAAAGCCTAGAACATGAAGCCAGACTTGAGAGCCCATTAAAGGCTAGATTTTTTGATAATTTGGGAGTGCAAAGGGGGCCTGTAAATTGTCATTAGGTATTAAATAGAAGGTTAAGCCCTGGAGCCTGGAGAACTTGTGATATATCAGGCTATCCTGAGATACATCAGTATAGAAAATAGATAAAGTCTCATAGCATTTATATTTTAATTAGAAAGACAAGCAATAATTAAATAAAGCAAGTGATAAGTACTACTAAGATTTTTAAAAAAAGAAAAAACTACTGCAAAGGAGACACATTACTGAGACCATAAAAGTCCAGATTTGGAATTTTATAAATTAGAAGCAGAGAGATGCACAGAGATTCATTGGAAATCCACAGGGGTGAGCACTAGCTACTTATAATTAGCTGTAACTAGCTGCAAAACCCAGAGTAAGTCAGGTAACTTCTCTGAGCCACAATTTCTTCTCCTACATAAGTGAAGGAAATTAGATTGGATCAATTCTAAGATAAATAGGAAAACTTTAAAAAAGAATGAAAGGAAAAGCTGAAGGAAGAAGCAAGCCATTGTAGTAAACAGCAATTTCTCAAAAGCTCTGTAGCCATATGCCCTACTGCTGCTAAGTCACTTCAGTCATGTCCGACTCTGTGCGACCCCATAGACGGCAGCCCACCAGGCTCCCCCGTCCCTGGGATTCTCTAGGCAGGAACACTGGAGTGGGTTGCCATTGCCTTCTCCATATGCCCTACTACTGTACCTTATTTTATTATGATTATCATAGATAGATTTTTACCCACCTTCTTAGGAATTCACAATGCTTTAGTGACTAACCCCTCTGCTTCCCAGTGGCTTCTTTTTTATCTTAATAGTACTTATTTCTTGCTTTATTTAATTATGGCCTGTCTTTCTGATTAAAATATAAGTGCTCCGAGAACTTGTCTGTTTTCTTTACTGATCTGTTTTTAGCGTTTAACACAGTATTTGGCAAATGGTGGACTACCTTTGATATCAGACACTGAAGTGGTTAAATTTTACATATTACAGTAAATAATAACCCAAAAGCAAAGTATTAAGATTCCCTAGCAATGCTTTCAGTTACCGACCACTCCAGGTAGACAAAAGTGTCCGATCAGACACGGAGTGGCACCCCAGGATCCCACAAGACAGTTACTTTATGAAGTCAGGCACTGGACAATTTCTGGTAAGCTTTTTTAATTTGCATTTCTCTTTAATGATCTGAGACGTTGATAACATAGAAAACACCAGGAGAAAGCCATGCTAGGTTGAGTGGGAATGGGGAACAAAGCTGAAAGCCTGTTAAGGCACCTGGTCTCATGAGATTACATCGCCATCATCCCCTTCATCAATAATTAACAGCAATGAAGTTCTTACTGTAATCAAAGCACAATAGCATGAATTTAAAACACCAAAGAACAACTTCTGGCACAAATAAAAAATGAACCCTGCACCCAGAGAAAAAGACCAGAATCTGGCTTGCTGAGCCTATTCCTAGGACCTAAGAGATTTCAAAGTTCCAGCCAAAGCTCTCACGCCACTGGCTCCTAACTTCTTATCAGGAATAAAAACAGTTTCATCTGATCAATAATATCGGTGACGTTTACCCATGAAAGCACCAATTTTTGCAATTAAAACTAAACTCAGCTCCTTCCAACTATTTTTTAAGAGAAAAATGGGCCATGACCTGGTGTTGGAAGAAACCCAAAGGGAGAGAAGAAAGTTGTGCAATGTCCGTAGATTTTCCAACTAGACATAATACATACTGAGGCGCAGTCTACAGGGTGGGACTTTATTATTTACAGAGATGACCCCAAAATTTCAGCATCAGGTCTGAAGCACTGTAGAGTACTACTAGGGTAGCAGAAGACTCCAAAACACCGACTGAGCAGGTGTTAGAGCTGTGCTGCCGGGGTATGTACTTTCCTGAATTGAGCCCAAGAGTCACATCCCTAGTTTTACCAAAGACCTTCCTTTTCCCACAGCAAAAAATAACACTTCACATCAAAAACATTCCTTCTAGTCCACAAGTTTGTCAAGAGTAATCTGTTTAGATAAAAGTTGCAGAACTCACTATAAGAAGCAGGAATCAACTTGTATCCATATACAATTTGTTTTTTCATTCAAAAACATCTTCCCACTCAGCTCCAACTTGCATGGACACCTGTCCATGAATTGCCTGTCTTTCACCCTCCACACATACACACACACACACTGCTTCAGGACTAGCTAATACATGTTTAGGACTTGAGCTTCCTAAGGACATAACTAATATGCTCTATGTCCACAAAGAATACTCACTCTTATGATATATACCAAGCACCAATCTGCCATTCAAAACCTTAGTCCTGTTCCGTTTTTAGCTATTGATCTTGATATTTCTTTTCCATTACTACTTCACTGTTTCAACTCCAGCGTCTGGTATAATTTTGACTCTTCACAACAATGACTCCAGTTCTAATCTTAGTCTCATGTCACTTAGGACTCCATTATACTACTTCAGCTCTGTCCCCACATCTTCACATCAACTCTAGGCCAATAAAAAGAATCTGGATTTCCCATAAGTCTTATGTTCTCCTTTCAACTAACAGACATTTTTTTAAAGTTTTTTGAAACTTAGAAATGGAGTCAAAACATTTTTGGTTATTGGGAACCAGAAAATATAACAACTGAATTCACTGCACTGAAGACAATAAAAATTACTAAGAATGGTTGATCCTGAAAAATTATATAGCTATGCTAGCCCTGCAGCTTGGTTTTTAGTATGTAATAGGTACTGTTATTTTGCTTCCTGAAGCTATAGTGCTTTGGAGAAAACATTAATTGATAAAATTACCATAAATACTCTGCTTGTTAGAAATGTAGTCAGAGCTTAAATTTGCTCTTTTACATTTCAACCAGTGGTTTTCCTTGATGGCAAGGTTTCTGATTATGAGATTTTTTTTTTTTTTTAAGAAAGTCATTAAAAGTCTCTGGTATAATCCACATAACAATAAAAGCATCCATGGATGCTAACTACCATGCTGGGAATAGGTTAATATCTCATTTTCATTCAAGTGCTGGTTGAGAAATCCCTATATATCAAGGCCCTGAAATATGCACAGAAGTTTCAACGAGACACACTACTCTCCTTAAGGGCTTTATAACCCAATGGAAGAGACAAGTAATGAGCAGCCAAGGATAATACAATGTGACATGATCTGGTGTTAAGGTAGCACTTAAGTGGGATAACCCACAAGTGCGCCCAGGCCATGCCGGGTTCTAATTTCAGGGGTATAATCTAGGTCATGCTGGGTTCTAATTTAAGGGGCTTCCCTGGTGGCTCAGACAGTAAAGAATCCACCTGCAATGCAGGAGATCCAGGTTTGATTCCTGGGTCGGGAAGATCCCCTGGAGAAGGGGATCGCAACCTACTCTAGTATTCTTGCCTGGGAAGTTTCATGGACAGAGGAGCCTGGCGGGTTACAGTCCATGGGGTCACAAAGACTTGGACATGACTGAGAGACTCACATTTTCACTTCACTTTCAAGGCAGAAGATGAGGATTCTAGGAAATATGGATGGGGACATGCATTGGTTATCTGTTGATCTAACAGAAGACCACAAATTGAGCAGCTTATAGCAACATCCATTTTTCACCTCACAGTTCTGCAGGTTAGAAAGCCAACTGCACTTTCACTGGTTCTCTGATCAGGGTCTCAAGAGACTGAAATCAAGATGTGTTCAGGCTGGGAGGTTATCTAGTGGCTTTAGAGAAGAATTCACTTCCTTATTCAAACTATTGGCTGAATTCATTTCCTTGAACTCATAGGACTGAAGTCCTGGTCCCTTACCAGCTGTCAGCCAGGAGCTGTTCTCACCTCCTAAAGGCTGCCCACATCCCTTGGCACAAGTATTTTTCCATCCCCAAAGCCAACAATGCTGTGTCCAGTGCTCCTCTGCGCTTTTAATCTCTCCCACTATCCTGTCTCCTACTTTGGCCTCATCTGCCACCGGCCAAAGAAAGCTCTTTGTTTCTAAGAGCTCTTGTGATTACAATGGGCCTACCAGATAATCCTGTATGACCTCCTTATTTTAGGATCAACTGTGCAATGTAACATAACAAGCAGGGAAATCTTATCACATTCATGGGTTCTAGGGACCAGGGACAGGGCATCTTTGGGAGACCATTTCATTATTTTTTAATTAATTTTTATTGCAATATAGTTGATTTACAATGGTGTGTTTCAGGTGTGCAGCAAAGTGAATCAGCTGTACATATACATATAGCCACTCTTTTTTAGATTCTTTTCCCACAAGGTCATTACAGAGTATTAAGTAGAGTTCCCTGTACTATACTGTAGGTTCTTATTAGTTATCTATTTTGTATATAGTCACGGTTCAATTCCTAGGTCAGGAAGATCCCCTGGAGTAGGAAATGGCAGCCCACTCCAGTATTCTTGCCTGGAAAACTCCATGGACAGAGGAGCCTGGCGAGCTACAGTCCTTGCTTCAAGTAAAGAGCCCAGATCTCTCTAAAGCGATGGGAATGATGGAGTCGGAGATGCTCCTTCTGACCCTGCTGATGGTGAAGATGGAGAATAGCCTGTCTACGCAGAACAGGCAGAACAGAACCTACAATTAATGTGCAAAGAGAAGGAGAAACTCCAGAAAAAGACTTAGGAGCTGAAGAGCAGACTTCTCCTATGCCAGAGGAAGAGGGAGCTGGCGGATGTCCTGGACGCGCAGGTCGCAGTCCTGAGCCCCTTTGAGGCCATGGCCAGCCGCTTCCCGAACAGTACAAGGCGTGCGCGACGGCCCTGGGCACCGTGCAGCACAAGCTGCCCGTGCAACTGTCCACCCGGATGGAGACAGGCAGCTCTTCTTAGACAAGTTGCAGCGGGAATAGATGGCCACACGCCGTCTGCTGGGATAACTTGGCATCAGCAGCTCAGAAGAAAACGCGAAGGCATCAGACCTGATGAGGGAACTCAGGGAGCTGAGAAGGAGCTTCAGCCAAGTTCTGAAACTTTCCGCCGAGGCGAGTAAGAAGGCAGCCTTAGTCAACCAGGAGGCCTGGGAAGAGGCCCAGGGCCCCAAGGCCCCCAGCCAGTGATCTTTTGATCCCAAGGAGGCCACTGGTGGAGAAACTTGGGGAGAGGTCAGGAGCCTCTAGGGCCACGAAGAGCTATGAATCCACACACAGGCCATGTCCCTGATCCAAGTGGGAACTTCCTGTGCCCAGTGGGGAAGGAAGCACATTTTGTGCCCTTTTTCGGGGGCACAGGGAACCTGCAGCGACCCACCTGTGATGTTCTGAAAACTTGAGCACCTTATGCACTTAGCCTAGCCATATAGTTATTTTTGTGTGATAATCTCATTTGATAATTTAACAAATAAAAACTATTTTGCAATGAAAAAAAAAAAAGGCAGGAGCAGCGGTGTGAATATGTCAACCCCAATCTGGGAGGCTGTTTTAGAAATTGTATTACCAGAGGCCTCTAACCAATGTCATTCTTGAATTACAGCAATTTATATATACAATGCACTGGATACAGACTTTTTTACAGTGAGGCCTTGTTTTCCCTAGAGATAAGTCACTTGAAAAATCAGGGTTGTATGAATAGTCGTGAATCTTAGAACTAGAAGGGTCTTCAAAAGATTATCTTTGAAGCACATAAGAAACAACTGTCTTCATTTTATACTGAAGGTGCCTAAATCCAGAGAGAGGAAGGGAGGCACACTCAGCACCACTCCCGGCAGCAGAAAGACAGCAGAACCTCCCTGGCTGCTCTCCACAGAGCTGGCAAGTTCACACAAGGCCTCCTTCCCTCAGATCCTCCCCAGAGCTGTGGAACTCCTCACTGTTGGCATTTTGCATCAATGAGCTGCTCTGTTTAAACACAAACAGCATCTCTTGCAGCAAACCCAAAGATTCAGACTTTCCTTGTCTGAGCGTCTTTCCTGCGGATAGTCATTAAGAGCCCAGTTAAAAATCAAATATGTGCTTATATTTAGGTAAAATATCACCAATTCAATGGACATGAGTTTTGAGCAAGGGAGATGGTGAAGGACAGGGAAGCCTGGCATGCTGCAGTCCGTGGAGTCGCAAAGAGTCAGACACAACTGAGCTGCTGAACAACAAATCATGCTTTTTAAAGCATGGGCTCTGCAGGCAGACTTGAGTATCAGTTGACCTTCCTTCAGGAAGTTTCTTAACCTCTTCTCTGTAAAATGGGTGTGATATTACTACCCATCACATAGGGCTACTTGGAGGAGTAATTGAGGTAGCACGTGAACATTTTTCACTTACCACAGTGACAAGACAATTATTATTATTTACTAGATCTCCACACGGGTTTTTCAAGACAGTAATTGCATTAACTGCCCTCTTCTATGGCCATTTCTACTGCTGATTAGAGGAAATGGCCTTACCCTCTTTTCCCTACTCCCCTTGGCATCAGTCTAATTGAATAAAACTAAGAAACTGCAATTTAAGTCTTACACATACTGCTGTGGAAACATCACTTCTCCCATTCGTCTGCTCAGAAGCACACAAGTCCCTTTGGTCTTCAAAGGAGTTTAATAGTGATATGCAAAGTTGATCACTGGGGTGATCAACTGTACCAGGAATGAGGGATTTCAGGGACATGGGAACTTCAGTGATAAAACTGAGATGATCCCAGGTAAAATGGGACTGCTGTTTGCCCTAGGACAGACTGCCTTTGTGATACTGGGTAGGTTACTAACCTTTCTGGGTCTCAGTTTCCACATACAGAGATTACAGCAACCCTCCTTCATAGAGTCGTTTTTTGGTTTGTTTTGAAGAGCAAATGAGTTAATACATAAAGTGCTTAGGATCATGCCTAGTATAAATAAATACTCAATAAAAGTTGGTTATTATTATGATTACTAACCACTAAAAGGAGACATGAAGTAATAAACTAACATACAAGGACATGGCAGACAGCCTGGAGTCTCCTGAAGTCCTTATAGCCCAAGAGTGGAGCCCCTGAAAAGATGTTTTTTCCCCTGCATCATTGTGTCATAATTCTCTAAGAGATCATGAAAACAAAGAAAAATAAGAATATTCTATTATCTGAAGAAAGAATAATGAGAAAATACAAATGAAAACTACCCTAAGCTACCATTTCATTAGATTAACCAAAACCAACAAAAACAAACAAACAAAAAAAAAAGCAGAAATTTGGCTACACCCAATTACTTAAATTGAAGGGAACAGGCCCTCTCACACTGTACCAGGCAGTTGTAAAATGGTCAGGCTGCCTGGAAGGACATCTGCCAACATCCATCAAAATCACAGATGCACTTGAACTACGATGCTGCTTCTGGAAACCTCTCCTATGGATCCTCTCATGCATCACATCATGGATCTATGTACAGGACCATCCACGGAGAACAGTTATAACAAAACCTAGAAACAATCCAAATGTCCAAAAATAGGGGACAGCCATACAGCAGAATATGACGTGGAAGCAAAAAAAAAAAAAGAAAACAAAGAGCTCTCTGTGTATTAATGTGGAACAATCTCCACATATATTTTGTTGTTGTTGTTTGGTCACCAAGTCCTGTCTGACTCTGCGACCCCATGGATTGTGGCACCCCAGACTCCTCTGTCCTCCACTCTCTCCTGGAGTTTGCTCACATTCATGCCCGTTGATGGCACCCCACTCCAGTACTCTTGCCTGGAAAATCCCATGGATGGAGGAGCCTGGAAGGCTGCAGTCCATGGGGTCGCTGAGGGTCGGACACGACTGAGCGACTTCACTCTCACTTTTCACTTTCATGCATTGGAGAAGGAAATGGCAACCCACTCCAGTGTTCTTGCCTGGAGAATCCCAGGGACGGGGAGCCTGGTGGGCTGCCGTCTATGGGGTCGCAGAGTCGGACACGACTGAAGTGACTTAGCAGCAGCAGCAGCATGCCCGTTGAATCAGTGACACTCTCCAACAACTTTATCCTCTACTGCCCCCTTCTCCTTTTGCCTTCAGTCTTTCCTAGCATCAGGGTCTTTCTCTAATGAGTCCAAATATATTATTTGGTAACAAAAAATAAAACATATATATAATATGCTGTCTTTTTTGGGAAAAGGAAATAAATATATATATACATATATAAGTATAGATATATAAATTCATATATTCTTGCATATGCATAAAGAAATACTGGAAGATAAGCAAGAGAATAATTAAAATGACTATTTCTTAAGGACAGAAAAAAAAGAGTACATGGAAATGGGGCAGTGACAAGATATCCCCTTAGCTCTTTATATTTCATTTTATTTTGGCATCTCTAAATATCTTACCCACAAAAAGACTTTTAAAAAATGTGAAAAATCAAGAGCTCTTTATCTATGTCATCCACTGAAATATTAGTACCAGTCTCTTCTATGAAATGTCTCATTTGAGAAAACAGGAAGTTGCGCTGAAAACAATGTTGTTCTCCATCCACCCAAACAAATAAAGCAAAGATTTCTGACATGCGACTTTGAGGACCACCCCTTATCCGCCAAACAGAAAGGAACCGAGGGGTTGTTCTGAGGGGACTGCTCTGCAGTCCCCTCTGATTCGTGAATACATCCCCCTTTCAACCCAGTGGCGTGGACCAGCATCTGAGGGGACAGAGGATGCTGCGTGTTTTCCTTTCTCAGCCAGGAGGAGGTTTCATCATCCCATCATCTTACACTTGCACGTTAGGAGCTCTGTTCTGCTTTTTATGTTAATTGGAATCGGCTGCTTTGGGCTCTGACACAGGCATTTAGCACTAGCAGTCAATTGCTCTTTCCTCAGCCATCTGGCAAAAGAGTTGAAACCAGCAATTTTCTGAGTCAGAATTAGACATCTGAAAAAGAATGTGCACATAGGCAAACCCCTCAGAAGTGTGGAATGAAAGAAAGGGGCAGGTAGAGGGATGGGCGGCTACAGACCCCACTGTGGAGTAACGTGATTTCAAAGATAATGCAAAACGGCACTTTGACTTCCCGACACCAGCAGCCCTCTTCCCCCCGTGCAGGACACAGCACTCAGGATTACGCAGTACCTCTCCCTCACCTTCTATCCTGCACGACAGATGTTGCCTTCACTTTGGCCGTCTGCCTTCTCCCTCCCTCCTGAAGACATTCTCATCAGGAGCTCATGGCCAGCCCCTTTAACTTCAGCAGGACTTACGGAGCACCCTCGCTTCTGTGACAGCACTGTCTCCTGGTCCTTCAAGTTCTGACTGTCCTTGTTCCATCACCTTCACATGCCCCTCTTTTTCCATCTGCCCTTTAGATGTTGGTCTTCTCTGCGGGCTTCTGTCCTCCACTCATCTTACTGTGTACACTTACTCTCTTGTCTGCAGGTTTGAGGTCTTCACAGACCTAAATGCCTGCATGAAAATAGCGCTGGCTTAGGCCCTGATGGCTCAGACGGTAAATAATCTGCCTGCAATGCAGGAGACCCAGACTCAATCCCTGGGAACCTGGGTTGGGAAGATCCCCTGGAGAAAGGAATGGTTACCCACTCCAGTATTCTTGCCTGGAGAATTTCAAGACAGAGGAGCCTGGTGGGTACAGTCCATGGGGTCACAAAAAGTCAGATACAACTCAGCAATAAACACTTTTTAGTTCTTAAAGGGAAACCTTATATTAAACCCATTCTGACCCTGCTTACTTTTTATATGAGCCCATTCTGTATTTCATGAGGAGCACTACATTCTCTTCACACAAAGGCAGCAGTAAATATACTTCCATCTGTCATTCCCTGTTTGGTAGAGTTAAGAGTCTCCAAAATTTGGGCAGGATGCCCACCACCACAACCAGTGTCAGTGGCTCAAACGCTACGCAAGTAAACCTTAAGTATTATTGTAATAAGGTACAAATATCATCTCCAGACTGATGGCCATGTCATCCCTAAATTATCCACACACTGGTGATGACCATTATCATTCCATTTTGGCCCACCTATCCTCTGCCTAGAAAATGCCCAAAAACACAAAGTGCTCATCAGGTTAGCAGGCAGCTGTGCTCAGTATACCTGCCACTGCATCCTTCCCAGAGAGGAAATCTGTGCTGGTTCTAAGCATCTTCCATCTGCCTGAACATGTGTGTGTGTGTGTGTGTGTGTGTGTGTGTTAGTCACTCAGTCATGTCCGACTCTTTGCAACCCCATGGACTGTAGCCCACCAGGCTTCTCTGTCACGGGATTCTCCAGGCAAGGATACTGGAGTGGGTTGCCATTCCTTTCTCCAGGGGATCTTCCTGACCCGGGGATTGAACCTGGGTCTCCTGCATTGAAGGCAGATTCTTTGCTGTCTGAGCCCCCAGGGGAGCCCTCCGAACCCCCTTGCTTCCCTGAAACTCTGGCCCGCAGGTGCCCATGGCCAGGAAGGAAGGCTGGTGAGGCAGACAGTCAGGACACACGGAGAGTGTCGCACACGCTGCAGGGTCTGTGGGCCTTCTGCCCACAAGCGCCTGCCCGGGTGCACTGTTTCCTCTGACTGCTTCTCACTCTGGGTTTTAAACTGATTCAATGAGCTACGTTATTCCAGCATATTAAGTGAATCTGTGAGCCTTTCCGTTTCATGACTTCTATAATAACTTGTCTGGGATGGTCCGTGGAGGCTAGCACTGCACCAAAGTAATTTCCAACAAGACATTTTATTGACAGGTCTCTCTTATCTGTGAACTACCTGTTCATCTCTATTTCATGATATGATTAGAAGCTTTTTCTTCCCAGTTTTCAGATTTTCCTATAATAATTCTGTAATCTGGAAAGTAATTATGCTTTTCAAAAGGGCAAAAGAATCCACTGCTCCCTACCAGAGCCCAAGTGCTAAGTTTTGTTACCCAGTACCCAGACTAGTGCCCCGTGGGGTGACGAAGCGGATGGAGCGGTACTCAGTTCTATGTATGTTGGCTTTTCTCCTCTGTCAGGTGGTCTACTTGCGCTCTCTGTCCCCTCACTCCCCACCTTGTGTGTATGACTTATGTAAAGACTCCACAGTAGCCTAAAGCACAGGACAGGCTCAAGGCTCAAGGCAGAGTTCTTGGAGCTAGTGTGTCTACTGGAATTCAGGTGAATATAGTAGGGGCAAGGAACTGTGGGAAATCACTTCAGAAAGACTGACTCGCCACTCGCTGGGAAAGGCGCTCCCAGCCCCTGGTGCCAGAGACAGACTGCAGCATGCGTCCTCCTCAGTTCAGTTCAGTTCAGTCGCTCAGTCATGTCCGGCTCCTTGCGACCCCATGAATCGCAGCACACCAGGCCTCCCTGTCCATCACCAACTCCCGGAGTTCATTCAGACTCACATCCATCAAGTCAGTGATGCCATCCAGCCATCTCATCCTCTGCCGTCCCCTTCTCCTCCTGCCCCCAATCCCTCCCAGCATCAGAGTCTTTTCCAATGAGTCAACTCTTCGCATGAGGTGGCCAAAGTACTGGAGTTTCAGCTTTAGCATCTTTCCTTCCAAAGAAATTCCAGGGCTGATCTCCTTCACAATGGACTGGTTGGATCTCCTTGCAGTTCAAAGGACTCTCAAGAGTCTTCTCCAACACCACAGTTCAAAAGCATTAAACCTGCCGTTCAGATCGCTTCCATCTGTTGACACATTCTGTCTCCAAACCAAGCACACTGTAATTCCTAAAATGCCAACTTCTAAGAGCATCACACACAGACCTCCCTGACACTACAGACCCAGGCCAACTTGATTGTATTTGGAATGTTCATGGTCTCGTGGTCATTGTACAGGTCATTATACAGAATCCCATTTCTCTAGCATTTCCTATTTTCATTTTCAAAATGGGACTGCAATTTCAGAGCATGCAAAATGGCAGCCCATACACACAATTAAGAAATTTAATTATTTTTTTAAAAATCCAGATTTATAGCCTCTCTTGAAAAATGAGAGCTCTGGATCTGCCATGGCAACAATAGGCTGCCCTCTTGAGACAGGCCATAGGCTCTCCAGTTTCTCAGAGACCCTACCCTCTTCTACAGTAATCCAATCATTTACGTTTCCTGGGAGACTCTCCTGGGATGCATCATGGCATTAGTCTTTCTGGAGCTTGTCCCCTGTTTTACCAAGATGATGTCGACCCATCATCCATTCTTCTCATCTAATCTGTAGGGCTTGGGAGGCCCAGTTGTCCTGCCTATATTCTTGCTCTCTGACTGTCATTTGACCTTGGCCAGTCTTCTCGTTACTTTGTCCTTAAACCACTAAGATGCCCTGACATCAAGAACTACCATAAGCCCCAGGGGCCTCTTGTAGTGGCCTTAATGTTCATTTTCAGCGTTTTAACATAGGGGTCATCACACCAATCCAGCAAATAATTGTCAGAACCCCAGAAGCTTCTTTGAAAATTAGTCAAGGGCCTCAGAAGTCTCATTCTCCATCCCTCGGGCCTGTGACCTATCCATTCAGTTGGCATCAAATGCCTCCTGAGATTAGACAAAGGCCTGAGAGATAATGAGATGAAATGACTTGACCTTCACATTTGAGATCTCTCCTTTCCTTCCAAGCCTGTCACTGGTTCTGATTATTTTTATCATTTTTCAAAGCAGCAACGTTTATTTCCTCTGCTTCACTGAGCTGTGCAGATGCAAGGTCTGGAAGGAATATTTAGTGGTCGCCATGGTTACCATTAGTCATATGAAGTTATAGCTGGTGTGCTGATTCCTGTCTTCACAGCTGTAAAAAGAAAGCACACTCCAATAAGCAGGCTTGCTGGGGCTCTGAAGACTGGAAGTCTGTAAGGCACTTGGCCCCTCTGCTAATTTATCTTCATCTGCAAGTTTAATTCACACTATAAAGATTTTAGGCAGGGAAGGTTTCAGAGAACTTGAAAGCTAAAAAAGAATTTGGAGCTAATTTAGATTTAGCCTCTCATTCTACACATAAGGAAACGGAAGACCAGAAAGGAGAAGGGACTTGGGTTCACAGAGTAAGTCCGTTAGTTATCTAACAGTGTATAATAAGTGAGTACCAGTCCCAGGGTTCCTTTTGCCCCTACCAAGTCTCTCGTCCCAAGTAATCAGCTGCTGCTGCTGCTGCTAAATCGCTTCAGTCGTGTCCAACTCTGTGAGACCCCATAAACGGCAGCCCACCAGGCTCCCCCATCCCTGGGGTTCTCCAGGCAAGAACGCTGGAGTGGGTTGCCATTTCCTTCTCCAATGCATGAAAGTGAAAAGTGAAAGGGAAGTCGCTCAGTCGTGTCTGACTCTTCGCGACCCCATGGACTGCAGCCTACCACACTCCTCTGTCCATGGGATTTTCCAGGCAAGAAAAGTAATCAGCAAGGATAAAAAATATAAAGATTTAGGATGGACAAAGATCATCCAAGTTCAGTGCAAGGCAGGGAAATCTGATCCTACACCAAGAAGTTGGATCTTTGAGATGAAACTTAAGTTAAAAACCACAAATGGTCTCTAAGGCCATATTGGCCTCGGAGTGTCAACTGAGCTTTATGACTGGTTAAGTTTAGATGGTACAGTCGTTATTTCAAAATGGGGCTGTTTGTCTGCTGATTCCTACAAGTTTTCTGAAAAGTGGGTGCCCCACAATTTTCTGTACCCTCTTCCGGCATCCTGACCTCTTTCTAGTTCTCAATTCCTCTATAATCCTGATTCAGTACTCAACAGAGCCTCACTTCATGAAGCCTAGGCATATGGCTCTCATATTATTGCTTTGCAACTGATCGGACGTAAAAATAATACTGTATATAGAACATGAGTCGAAGAGCCGACTCACTGGAAAAGACCCCGATGCTGGGAAAGATTGAAGGTAAAAGGAGAAGAGGGCAGCAGAGGATGAGATGGTTAGACAGCATCACCAACTCAATGGACATGAGCTTGAGCAAACTCCAGGAGTTAGTGGAGGACAGAGAAGCCCAGTGTGCCACAGAAAATGGAGTTGCAAAGAGTCGGACACAACTTAGTGACTGAAGAGCAACAACAGTAGAACATTTAAGACAAGCGTCAGGAAGTACCCTAATGCCTTCATACTTTCTAATTCAAGAAAGGTTTCCTAACTCTTTTACAATTCACAATATTTTTTGTCTGAAGAGGCTCAACATTAGATGATCTGCACAAATGCTTCCTTGCAGATCTTGTTTCTAAGAACCATTCCTTGCTAAATGGAACCAGAACTTAGAGGAAGGAGGGCTGGGACAAAGAAACACAAGAAGCATTTACAGTATATCGTTACCTAAAAAGGAAGGAAGTACTCCAAAATAATGATAGGAGATGTTACGGACTGAAAGAAAGTCTGTGTCCCTTCATAAATCATATGTTGAAGCCTTAACCCCCAAGGTAATTGCATTTGGAGCTAGGGTCTATGAGGAGCTGATAAAGGTTAGATGATGTCATGAGGACAGGACCGTAATCCAATAGGGCTTGTGACCTTAGAAGAAGAAAAGAGATGCTAGATTTCTCTTTCCACAACATCAGGATTAAGAGCGAAGGCAGCCATCTGTGAGCCAGGAAGAGAGCTCTCATGAGGAACCAAATAGACCAGCACTGGGAATTCCCAGCCTCCAGAGATGTGAGAAAGATGTTTCTGCTACTACTTAAGCCATCTAGTCCGTAGTGTTTTGTCATGGCAGCCTAAACGGACTAATAGAAGAGATAGGTCAGAAAGACTCAGGAGGTGCTTTAAGGGCACCCACTGACCTAATCTGGGACAAGTAGAGCTTCATAATGAATGAACTGATAGTTCAGTCACTCAGTCATGTCTGACTCTTTGTGACCCCATGGACTACAGCATGCCAGGCTTCCCTGTCCATCACCAACTCCCAGAGCCTACTCAAACTCGTGTCCATTGAGTTGGTGATGCCATCCAACCATCTAATCCTCTGTCGTCCCCTTCTCCTCCTGCCCTCAATCTTTCCCAGCATCAGGGTCTTTTCAAATGAGTCAGTTCTTCCCACCAGGTGGCCAAAGTACTGGAGTTTCAGCTTCAACATCAGTCCTTCCAATGAACATTCAGGACTGATTTCCTTTAGGATAGTCTGGTTGGATCTCCTTGCAGTCCAGGGGACTCTGAAGAGTCTTCTCCAATACCACAGTTCAAAAGCATCAATTCTTTGGTGCTCAGCTTCCTTTATAGTCCAACTCTCATGTCCATACATGACTACTGGAAAAACCATAGCTTTGACAAGACAGACCTTTGTTGGCAGAGAAATGTCTCTGCTCTTTAATATGCTGTCTAGGTTGGTTATAGCTTTTCTTGCAAGGAGCAAGCGTCTTTTCATTTCATGGCTGCAGTCACCATCTGCAGTGATTTTGGAGCCCAAAACACAAAGTCTCTCACTGTTTCCATTGTTTTCCCATCTATTTGCCATGAAGTGATGGGACCAGATGCCATGATCTTAGTTTTCTGAATGTTGAGCTTTAAGCCAACTTTTTCAATCTCCTCTTTCACTTTCATCAAAAGGCTCTTTAGTTATTCTTTGCTTTCTGCCATAAGGGTGGTACTGGATTATAACATACTTAACAAAAAAATAAGAATCCATTAATTCAACTAAATAGCATAGAAGGCGGTTTCTACCCAAGCATCTCGTTTGTACACCTCAAAGGAAAAAAAAAAAAAAAAAGCAATGTCATAAAAGACCAAACTGAGGAATTGTTTCAAATGTAGGAGATTAAAATATAGTATGAGATCCTGGACTGGATCCTGGTTCAGAGAGAAAATAAACTGATATAAAAGCATTAATAGGACAAATATCAAAATTTGAATATAGTCTATGTTAAATGTCTAGAAAATGATGATGGTACTATCATTCTATAAGAGATAAAGGGGTATGATGTCTGAAACTAACTCTAAAATAGTAGAGAAATAAAAAGAGAGAGAGAGAGTAAAGGTAAATGAAGCAAAAATTTTAAAGCAGGTCAATCCAGGTGAGTTTAGAGATTATTTCTTTGTACTATTATTAAAATTTCTGCTAAGTTTGAAATGATTTCAAAATAAACATAAAATCTAAAAACTTTTCAATTTCAAGGAATCCATGCAAGTAGCAGGTAGGTAAAAATAAGATCAGATCAGATCAGATCAGTCGCTCAGTCGTGTCCGACTCTTTGTGACCCCATGAATCGCAGCATGCCAGGCCTCCCTGTCCATCACCAACTCCCGGAGTTCACTCAGACTCATGTCCATCGGGTCAGTGATGCCATCCAGCCATCTCATCCTCTGTCGTCCCCTTCTCCTCCTGCCCCCAATCCCTCCCAGCATCAGAGTCTTTTCAATGAGTCAACTCTTCGCATGAGGTGGCCAAAGTACTGGAGTTTCAGCTTTAGCATCATTCCTTCCAAAAAAATCCCAGGGCTGATCTCCTTCACAATGGACTGGTTGGATCTCTTTGCAGTCCAAGGGACTCTCAAGAGTCTTCTCCAACACCACAGTTCAAAAGCATCAATTCTTCGGCGCTCAGCCTTCTTCACAGTCCAACTCTCACATCCATACATGACCACAGGAAAAGCCATAGCCTTGACTAGACGAACGTTTGTTGGCAAAGTCATGTCTCTGCTTTTGAATATGCTATCTAGGTTGGTCATAACTTTCCTTCCAAGGAGTAAGCGTTTTTTAATTTCATGGCTGCAGTCACCATCTGTAGTGGTTTTGGAGCCCAGAAAAATAAAGTCTGACACTGTTTCCACTGTTTCCCCATCTATTTCCCATGAAGTGGTGGGACAGGATGCCATGATCTTCGTTTTCTGAATGTTGAGCTTTAAGCCAACTTTTTCACTCTCCACTTTCACTTTCATCAAGAGGCTTTTGAGTTCCTCTTCACTTTCTGCCATAAGGGTCGTGTCATCTGCATATCTGAGGTTATTGATATTTCTCCCGGCAATCTTGATTCCACTTTGTGTTTCTTCCAGTCCAGCGTTTCTCATGATGTACTCTGCATATAAGTTAAATAAACAGGGTGACAATATACAGCCTTGACGAACTCCTTTTCCTATTTGGAACCAGTCTGTTGTTCCATGTCCAGTTCTAACTGTTGCTTCCTGACCTGCATACAAATTTCTCAAAAGGCAGATCAGGTGGTCTGGTATTCCCATCTCTTTCAGAATTTTCCCCAGTTTATTGTGATCCACACAGTCAAAGGCTTTGGCATAGTCAATACAGCAGAAATAGATGTTTTTCTGGAACTCTCTTGTTTTTTCTATGATCCAGCGGATGTTGGCAATTTGATCTCTGGTTCCTCTGCCTTTTCTAAAACCAGCTTGAACATAATAAGATAAGCTCAAACTGAAAATTCACAAGTAAATAATGATTTAACCACAGTAAGAAGCTCTAGCCAAAGGAATATATATTGATTCACTCTTATGGAAACATTTATTTAGCAATACTAATAATGTTTGTGAACACTTTATGTGGTTCCATGCTTTCCACATTGGGGACAATTGTGTTTCCTAAGCATGACCAAATATCCTATATGCTCTTCTTAAAACATGATGTTAACATTCTCCATCAAGTGGAGCATTTTCCTTTTTCTTCAGCCTATGCAGACCTTTAGCTGCCTCGACGAAAATAATACCATGGGAAAGATGTCTGACTTCTAAGGCTAGGTCATAAAAGGTAACAAAACTTTTACCTTATCTCTTTGACTGCTCCCTTAGAGGATACAAAACAGCTATGCATAAAATGCTGTAGGAGCACATGCATGCATGCTCAGTCACTCAGTCATGTCCAACTCTTTCGACCCCATGGACTGTAGCCCACAAGGCTCCTCTGTCCATGGGATTATCCAGGCAAACATACAAGAGTGGGTTGCCATTTCCTTCTCCAAGGAGCACACTTATGAGAAAAGAATGTATCTGTCTGAATGGAGCTTCACTGAGAGATTCCTGAGACCCCTTATTTGCCACCTCAACCAATGGGGGAGCTGCCACAGACTTAAATGACCCTGCTGAACAAGCAGAGACCTGCCTGATATTGCCCCGATATGATTATAATCTATAGTTGTGTTTTGTTCAAGAAAACTTAGTTTCATGCCTAGAGAATTGTGATATTGTGATACAAGAAATCTACGTTTGGTCTCTTCCCCATGTTCCTGACACAGAGTTCCCGAAACACCTGGAATTCCCTGAATGAGATAACTCTTGGCTGAGGGTGTCCTAGATAGCTGCAGGATGGGGACTGGTTAGCAGAAAGACCAAGTCCTGATTGGACGCTTGAACTTTCAGCCCCATCCCAGAGCTGGGGGGATGGAAGAGGAGCTGGAGATTGAGTTCAGTAACCAGTGGTCAAGGATTTAATCATCATGTCTACTCAGGGGAACTGCCATAAAACCTAAGTGACAGGGTTTAGGGTGCTTCTGAGTTGGCAGACACGCTCATGTGCCAGATGGGTGGTGTTCCCCAACTTCACAGGGACAGAGCTCCTCTTCTCCAGATTCTTCTAGACCTTAGCCTTTATCCCTCATTCTCCAGTTGTTCATTTATCTCCTTTATAATAAACTGGTAGCAGTAAGTAAGGGGCTTCCCAGGTGGTGCTAGTGGTAAAAAATCAGCCTGCCAGTGCAGAAGATGCAGGTTCTCTTCCTGGGTGGGGAAGATCTGCTGTGGGGATCTCCTGGGAATCTCTTCAATTCCTGGGTGGGGAGGAAGGCATGGCAACCCACTCCAGTATTCTTGTCTGGAGAACCCCCATGGACAGAGGATCCTGTTAGTAAAGCGTTTCCCTGAATTCTGTGAGATATCACAGCACGTTAGCAAACCTGAGAAGCGCGTCACAGGAACTTCCAATTTATAGCCAGCTGGTCAGAAGTACAGAGGGTCTGAGACCTGAGACTGGCATCTGAAAGTACGTGGAGGACCTACTCTACTCCTAGTCCTGCAGGGCCGAGCTCTCAACCTCTGGGGTCTGTGCTAACCCTGCGTGGCTGGTGTCAGAAATGAATTGATTTGTAGGGGACCCAGTTAGTATCCTGAGAGTGGGGAATTGGTTGATGCGAGGAAACAAACTCACATTTTGCATGAGAAGTGACTGGTAGAAAAATCACTTCACAATAATCCAATGGGTTAAACATTTTGCAAACAGCACACAAAACTGAATTTGACACACGCCATCCACCTGCCTGATATTGACACCACAGATGAGCTGATCTGGCACACATTGTTATGTGCAATAAAAGCCCGCCCCGATATTTCTAGCAGTCCCCTACTTTTATACCTGTTTACCGCTGCAGTTGTAATCAGCATGTAATAAATAATAACAGCTTTTCTCTTCAGTGCCTCATTTCCTTCTACTTTCTATTAGTAAATTCTTACAATTCTCTAAGACACGGCAGTTCTACGTTCTTCAAAACAGCACATTAAAGATCCACACAAACCATCCGCTTCCCCGAGCATCCTTAACACTCAGAATCAAAGCACTTAGCCCTGAAACTTATGCTTCTGGACCCTTAATAGTCTGGTGTCGTCTGGAGCTTATAAGTTCTTGGTCAAGGACCCAGATGTGGCATCAAGACATCATTTCAATCCTGTGCACCTTTTACAACTTTTAGAACAGAGCATGACATTAAGAGATACTTGCTGATTAACAGACTGATACTAAACTACTAAAATGGTCTCTTCTATGATCCTATTTATGTTAATAACTTTTCTTTAACCCCGTACAAAAAATAGTTGAAGGAAAATGTAAGTTTCCTACACCTTAGTGAAAGGACTGGCCTGGTGAATGATGTATTTTAGGGAGATGTCTCTGTCACCTTGCTGACCCAGAGCTATTTTGTCACTTTATGGTCCTTGCTGACCCAGAGCTAACTTGTCACTTTACGGTCCCTGGACTGGTCATGAAAGGAGCACAGGATTGACATCCCTTGCTAAGAATGTAGACAGCACTGAACACGCTTTTGAGCACAGAGTCTGGAATCAGGCAGGAATGAGTTGAAAGCCTCACTTTTCCTTGGACGTGGGACCTTGCATGATTTAACTTCTATAAACCTTAGCCCTGTGTCTTCCAAACGGGGATACCGATCCACTGTCCTCAAAGGGATGCAGATAGGATTAAATGAGACGTGTAAAGTACTTAGCACAATTACCTGAAAAGAGTGGGGGAAGTGTTAGGGATTCTTCTTCAAAGGAGGGCATCTGGGACCCTCTGCATGTCTGGGAGATGAAAACAGGAAGGTGTTTTCCTTGGTCCTTCTGTTCTCATCTTGCAGGTGGCATATCTGAAAAAGGACAACGATACACAAACAAAAGTGTGAACACTCAAATCACAGGGGAAACCAGCTCTTGCTAGTTTCTCAGGCCCTTTCTTTCTGATGCTTTCTTTCTCTCCCTCAGCTCAACTCACTTCCAGATAAATTCTTCATTTATTTCTCTCCTCTAATCATCATAATGTTTGGGAGAAATGCCCTCATTTGGTTGTCTTGGATTACTTCCCATAAACTTTAATTCAGCCAGTGTAAATCTAATCTGACAAGCTAAACTTTTCAAACTAGGAAACAGTTCCAGGGCTGATGTTTCTATTTGGGGCCATTCAGACATGAAAGTTATTGAATGCAAGGCACTCCTGCCAGCCAAACAGGGGGTGACAGCTTGAACTCACCAAGGACTCAACTGTAGCATCTGCTAAAAATGAAAAGAAAGAAACCATCCTAAAACTAAACCCTTATTTCCCAGAAAAAAATAGATGCTCAATTCTTTAGAGACTCGTGCTGGAGACAACTTACAGTGCGTGGTCTGGGAGTGACTCATGTGGCCACTTGGACAAATCGTTTAACCTCAGAGCTAACCAGATCAATGTCCTTGCCATTTGAGAGAAAAGAGATTAAAGATGTGTATTCAGACCCATTGGGTATTAAAGATGGGTGGAAATGGAGCTCTGTATTCAGTCCTCAGCTCATGGACTTCCATCTTACCCCTAGGTCACCTTTGGAATAACAGGGAAGGTTAGTTGGGGAAAGAGACATTCCCAAAGGATTAAGGAGAGTGAATAAGGCGACATCATTTTGATCACTCCCAAATGACAGGCTTTTGTGTCAGGGCCTGGGCTTGAATTCTATGTAAAGACCTGAGTTCTGACACTAGATAATTACCTGACCCGTCATCCACAACAAATCCCCAAACTCTAATGATTCATTCTGAAAAGCTCCTGAACAAGCACCAACTCGGGACTCTTCCATTCCGATTCTCTTGAACTGAGAAAAGAATATGCTTTAGAGTTGCTGAGCACGGGGCAGAGCGTGGGATGAGGGCATGTTTAGAAGCAGGAGATGAACCATTAGCAAAGATTAATGAGACTTTGAACAAGCAAGCTTAGACAATGTGCTTATGAATCTGGAGCTATTGCAAACCAATCAAAATCAGAAAAATATATGGCTGTCTTTTACCCTTATGTTTTGGCCACCCTGTAGAACAGTTGCCTCTTACTGCCTTACTAGCTACCCTGGGCCAACAATGATTTTGAAGTCCCAGTCTCAATACTCCCTCCAACTGGAAAAAAATAATAATAATAATAAAAGAAGGGGAGAGACCAGCAATAAGGGAGAACTATGAATTGCAGTGGTTTTTAGAAGCCTGTAACCCTGCCCTTTTACTAGCCAGTCTTATACCTCACATGATCATTTTTATAAGATATTGCCTCATTGGAATTTCAGAAAAGCAGTGCCAGTGTTCCCCAAAATCCTGGCAAGAGAGAGTAAACTAAGGAAAGACAAGAGTCTCCAGCAACGATAAGCAACCCTAATCTCTAGGATTCAAGTGATTCGACCTGAGAGTTAGAATCAGTGAAAGCTAAGAATAAGCAGTACTATGTTGCTGCTACTGAAATATGCCTGCAGATTAACATTAGTGGTTGAAAAGCAACACACATTTCTTATTAACTTTCTTTTATTCAACAAACTAGATATTTTCAATTGCCAATAACCACCCCCCACCTCCCACTATGGGACTCATTAAAACTATTACCATTTTGAATGAAGGAAAAAAGTTAACCTATAAGGATTTTTATTTTTTTAATATAAACAAAGTAGGGTAGTTTTGTAATGGTTCATAGCATTTACAACCTTGTATATGCATTGAGCCAAAATTGTGAAAGCTTTATGTATTGGATGTTTGGTATCTTGTAGAAAGCTTGTCAAATCTCCAGGCTGACAATATGAAAATAACTTTTCTTCAGTCTCAACAGCTGACTGCCTAAGATCAAGTTCAAAAGAGTGAATAGCAAGGGCACAGAATTAGTTCAAACCTCTAAGTTTGAACCATATGTGAGATTAAGAGGAGATCTCAGGACTTCCCTAGCAATCCACTGGTTAAGACTCTGCTTCAATTGAAGGGGGCACTGGTTCCAGCCCTGGTCAGGGAACTATTAATAAGATCCTGCATGCCCTGTGGCACAGCCAGAAAAAAATTTAAGAGGTGATCTCATTTGAGAAATCAACCATAAAGGTACAGTGAATGTCAGTCAAAAACGGGTGGTGTGAATTCCCTGTTAAAAGGGACAAGGACCCATGCCAGCTACTGCTCCTCATCTAGGACTGGAGAAGACAGGAATGGCAACAGACCCCACCCAGATTTTCTGAGGTTGTTTAAATAGATTCCCACTGGACATCAACCCCTGAGTCATAAGAGAGAAAAGTCAGAAGCCCAGATGACCCAGGAAGAAATGTGCCTGGTCCCTCCCCATTCTTGCACAGAACAGGGTAACTCCTTGTGGCAGCCCATGGCCCAAATGTGATCGTGAAATTCCACAGCCCTCTAGCACTCGACATTCCTAGATACCTAGTTCTACCTGGGCCTGGAAGAGCTGCAGAAAAAATGTGTAATGTGTAAGCACCTAAGAGTATGTTTGCGACTACTAGATTGGCTACAGCTAATTAGCTAGACCTTGCTAAGGCTGCAGAGAAACACTGATTAAAGTACAACCAGGTTATGGTTGAGCCAAAGACGCTGACATGAGAGATGAACAGGAAAACCAGGGGAAACAGGAATGCTCAGAGAGGAGTGAGGCTCAGAGCTGGAGGCACCAGTCTCTCAAGCACAGCAGACCAACAGGATGGCAGGCACACGGGAGGTTCACACTGAAAGAAGGAAGCAGGTGAGGCAGACGTGCAGAGGAGATCAAGGCTCTCGCAGGGCTCCCTCAATCACCCCACGAAGAGCTGCCAGGGCTAGGACCATAATCGGGCTTGCTTCCAAAACTGGTTTGGCTTGAGTTTGTGAGTGAGGGCAATGAGCTCAGCTGGAACTACCAAGAAAGAGGAGCACATGTCTCTTGTATTTTATAGGGGAGATATCTAAATGGACATTTCTCTGAAGAAGACACACTGATAGCCAATATGAAAGGATGTTCAACATCATTCATTATTCAGTTCAGTTCAGTCACTCAGTCGTGTCCAACTCTTTGCGACCCCATGAATCTCAGCACGCAGGCCTCCCTGTCCATCACCAACTCCTGGAGCACACTCAAACTCATATCCATTGAGTCGGTGATGCCATCCAGCCACCTCATCCTCTGTCGTCCCCTTTTCCTCCTTCCCTCAATCCCTCCCAGCATCAGGGTCTTTTCCAATGAGTCAACTCTTCTCATGAGGTGGCCAAAGTACTGGAGTTTCAGCTTTAGCATCAGTCCTTCCAATGAACACCCAGTACTGATCTCCTTTAGAATGGACTGGTTGGATCTCCTTGCAGTCCAAGGGACTCTCAAGAGTCTTCTCCAACACCACAGTTCAAAAGCATCAATTCTTCAGTGCTCAGCTTTCTTCACAGACCAACCCTCATATCCATACATGATCACAGGAAAAACCATAGCCTTGACTAGACGGACCTTTGTTGGCAAAGTAATGTCTCTGCTGTTTAATATGCTATCTAGGTTGGTCATAAATTTCCTACCAAGGGGTAAGCATCTTTTCAATTCATGGCTGCAGTCACCATCTGCAGTGACTTTGGAGCCAAAAAGAACAAAGTCTGACACTATTTCCACTGTTTCCCCTTCTATTTCCTATGCAGTGATGGGACCAGATACGATGATTTTAGTTTTATGAATGTTGAGCTTTAAGCCAACTTTTTCACTCTCCTCTTTCACTTTCATCAAGAGGCTTTTTAGTTCCTCTTCACTTTCTGCCATAAGGGTGGTGTCATCTGCATATCTGAGGTTATTGATATATCTCCCAGAAATCTTGATTCCAGCTTGTGCTTCTTCCAACCCAGAGTTTCTCATGATGTACTCTGCATATACATTAAATTAGCAGGGTGACAATATACAGCCTTGACGTACTCCTTTTCCTATTTAGAACCAGTCTGTTGTTCCATGTCCAGTTCTAACTTTTGCTTCCTGACCTGCATACAGATTTCTCAAGAGGCAGGTCAGGTGGTCTGGTATTCCCATCTCTTTCAAAATTTTCCACAGTATATTGTGATCCACACAGTCAAAGGCTTTGGCATAGTCGATAAAGCAGAAATGAATGTTTTTCTGGAACTTTCTTGCCTTTTCGATGATCCAGCAGATGTTGGCAATTTGATCTCTGGTTCCTCTGCCTTTTCTAAAACCAGCTTGAACATCAGGAAGTTCACAGTTCATATATTGCTGAAGCCTGGCTTGGAGAATTTTGAGCATTTCTTTACTAGCATGTGAGATGAGTGCAATTGTGCAGTAGTTTGAGCATTCTTTGGCATTGCCTTTCTTTGGGATTGGAATGAAAACTGAACTTTTACAGTCCTGTGGCCACTGCTGAGTTTTCCAAATTTGCTGGCATGTTGAGTGCAGTACTTTCACAGCATCATCTTTCAGGATTTGAAAGAGCTCAACTGGAATTCCATCATCTCTGCTAGATTTGTTCATAATGATGCCTTCTAAGGCCCACTTGACTTCACATTCCAGGATGTCTGGCTCTAGGTCAGTGATCACACCATCGTGATTATCTGGCTTGTGAAGCTCTTTTTTGTACAGTTCTTCCGTGTATTCTTGCCACCTCTTCTTAATATCTTCTGCTTCTGTTAGGTCCATACCATTTCTGTCCTTTATTGAGCCCACCTTCGCATGAAATGTTTCCTTGGTATCTCTAACTTTCTTGAAGAGATCTCTAGGCTTTTCCATTCTGTTGTTTTCCTCTATTTCTTTGCATTGATCACTGAGGAAGGTTTTCTTATCTCTCCTTGCTATTCTTTGGAACTCTGCATTCAGATGCTTAAAGCTTTCCGTTTCTCCTTTGCTTTTCGCTTCTCTTTTCACAGATATTTGTAAGGCCTCCCCAGACAGCCATTTTGCTTTTTTGCATTTCTTTTCCATGGGGATGGTCTTGATCCCTGTCTCCTGTACAATGTCATGAACCTCATTCCATAGCTTATCAGGCACTCTATTTATCAGATCTAGGCCCTTAAATCTATTTCTCACTTCCACTGTATAATCATAAGGAATTTGACTTAGGTATACCTGAATGGTCTAGTGGTTTTTCCTACTTTCTTCAATTTAAGTCTGAATTTGGCAATAAGGAGTTCATGATCTGAGCCACAGTCAGCTCCTGGTCTTGTTTTTGCTGACTGTACAGAGCTTCTCCATATTTGGCTGCAAAGAATATAATCAATCTGATTTCAGTATTGACCATCTGGTGATGTCCATGTGTAGAGTCTTCTCTTGTGTTGTTGGAAGAGGGTGTTTGTTATGACCAGTGCGTTCTCTTGGCAAAACTCTATTAGCCTTTGCCCTGCTTCATTCCATACTCCAAGGCCAAATTTGCCTGTTACTCCAGGTGTTTCCTGACTTCCTACTTTTGCATTCCAGTCCCCTATAATGAAAAGGACATCTTTTTTGAGTGTTAGTTCTAAAAGGTCTTGTAGGTCTTCATTAAACCATTCAACTTCAGCTTCTTCAGTGTTACTGGTTGGGGCATAGACCTGGATTACTGTGATATTGAATGGTCTGCCTTGGAAACGAACAGAGATCACTCTGTCGTTTTTGAGATTGCATCCGAGTACTGCATTTCAGACTCTCTTGTTGACCATGATGGCTACTCCATTTCTACTAAGGGATTACTTCCCGCAGTAGTAGATATAATGGCTATATGAGTTAAATTCACCCATTCCAGTCCATTTTAGTTCACTGATTCCTAGAATGTCAACATGCACTCTTGCCATCTCTTGTTTGACCACTTCCATTTGCCTTGATTCATGGACCTGACATTCCAGGTTCCTATGCAATATTGCTCTTTACAGCATCAGACCTTGCTTCTATCACCAGTCCCATCCACAAGTGGGTGTTGTTTTTGCTTGGCCCCATCCCTTCATTCTTTCTGGAGTTATTTCTCCACTGATCTCCAGTAGCATATTGGGCACTGGTTACCGACCTGGGGAGTTCCTCTTTCAGTATCCTTTCATTTTGCCTTTTCATACTGTTCATGGGGTTCAAAAGGCAAGAATACTGAAGTGGTTTGCCATTCCCTTCTCCAGTGGACCACATTCTGTCAGACCTCTCCACCATGACCCGTCCATCTTCGGTGGCCCCACATGGCATGGCTTAGTTTCATTGAGTTAGACAAGCCTGTGGTCCGTGTGATCAGAGTGGCTAGTTTTCTGTGATTATGGTTTCAGTGTGTCTGCCCTCTGATGCCCTCTCACAACACCTACCGTCTTACTTGGGTTTCTCTTACCTTGGACGTGGGGTATCTCTTCACGGCTGCTCCAGCAAAGCACAGCCGCTGCTCCTTACCTTGGACGAGGGGTATCTCCTCACAGCTGCCCCTCTTGACCTTGAAAGGAGCACCCCCACATCCAAGGGGTGGCTGCGCGGGCGTAGGAGGGCCAAGAGGAGCTACTCCACATTCAAGGTCAGGAGGGACAGCCATGAGGAGATATCCCTCATTCATTATTAGAGAAATGCAAATCAAAACTACAATGAGGTATCACCTCACAGTGGTCAGAATGGCCAGCATCAAAAAAATCTACAACAGTAAATGCTGGAGAGGGTGTGGAGAAAAGGGAACCCTCCTACACTGTTGGTGGGAATGCAACATGGTACAGCCACTGTGGAAAATACTGTGGCGGCTCCTTAAAAAAAAAAAAAAAAAAAAAAAGAGCTGTGATATGATCCTGCAATTCCCTCCTGGGCATATATCCAGAGAAAACCATAATTCAAAAGGACACGAGCACCCCAGTGTTCATGGCATCACTATTTACAATAGCCAGGACATGAAAGCAAGCTAAACACCCATCTACAGAGGAATGGATAAAGAAGATGTGGTGTAAGCACACACACACACACAATGTAATATTACTCGGCCATAAAAAGGAATGAAATAGTGTCATTCGCACACATATGAATGGACCTAGAGATTGTCACACAGAGTGAAGTAAGTGAGAAAGAGAAAAGCAGATATTGTATAATATCACTACATGTAGAATCTAGACAAATGGTACAGACGAACTTATCCGCAAAGCAGAAATAGAACCACAGATATGGAGAACAACTGTCTGATTTGTAAAATGTGAGATTGATCCCTGGTAGCCAAGTGGTGTGGTGGTCTCCAGGTCCACCTCCTAGCCCTGAGTGGGCTAGTGCTCAGGGTAGGGGTAGATGTCTACTTGGGGAGGAAAGAAAGGCAGTATCTACTAATTGGCTTTAGCAAAACAATTTCAAAAAAATTTTTTGCTCTATATAGGAAATAGGTAATGAATCTCATCTTATGCTGTATTTTATGTCTTAGTTATGTTTGAAAATATTTTTATTTTTGGAGATACATCAAAATAAATAATAGCATTTGTTGTAAAAACAAGGAGGGGATGGGAGACGGAAGTGGGATGAATTAGGAGATTGGGATTGACATATATACACAGTTGATACTGTGTATAAAACAGATAGGGCTTCCCAGGTAGCACAGCAGTAAAGAATCTGCCTACTAATGCAGGAGGCACAAGAGACATGGGTTCAATCCCTAGATTGGGGTCTGATTATCTGAAGTAGGAAATGTCAACCCTACTCAATGATCTGAAGTGGCCTAAATGGGAAGGAAATCTAAAAAAAGAGTGGATATATGTATATGTATAACTGATTCACTTTGCTATACATCAGAAACTAACACACACTGTAACTATACTCCAATAAAAACTTATTTGGATGTATTTCCAAAAGTCAAAATGTTTACAAACACAAGTAAGATATAAAATACAGCATAAAATGAGATTCATACCTCTTTCCTACATAAAGCAAAAAAATCTTTTTGAAATTGTTTTGCTAAAACTAATTAGTAGATCCTGTTTTTCTCTCCTCCCCAAGTAGGCACCTACCCCTGCCCTGAGCACTAGCTCACTCGGGTACAATCAAAAGGTGGGCCAAAGAACTAAACAGATGTTTCTCCAAAGAAGACATCAGTTCAGTTCAGTTCAGTCAGTCAGTTGTGTCTGACTCTTTGCGACCCCATAAATCGCAGCACGCCAGGCCTCTCTGTCCATCACCATCTCCCGGAGTTCACTCAAACTCACGTCCATCGAGTCAGTGATGTCATCCAGCCATCTCATCCTCCGTCGTCCCCTCTTCCTCCTGCCCTCAATCCCTCCCAGCATCAGAGTCTTTTCCAATGAGTCAACTCTTCACATGAGGTGGCCAAAGTACTGGAGTTTCAGCTTTAGCATCATTCCTTCCAAAGAAATCCCAGGGCTGATCTCCTTCACAATGGACTGGTTGGATCTCCTTGCAGTCCAAGGGACTCTCAAGAGTCTTCTCCAACACCACAGTTCAAAAGCATCAATTCTTCAGTGCTCAGCTTTCTTCACAGTCCAACTCTCACGTCCATACGTGACCACTGGAAAAACCATAGCCTTGACTAAACGGACCTTTGTTGGCAAAGTAATGTCTCTGCTTTTTAATATGCTATCTAGGTTGGTTATAACTTTTCTTCCAAGGAAGACATACAGGTGGCTAATAAACACATGAAATGCTCAACATTGCTCATTATTAGAGAAATGCAAATCATAAGCACAATGAAGTGCCACCTCACACTGGTCAGAAAGGCCACCATCAAAAAGTCTACAAACAATAAATGCTGGAGAGGGTGTGGAGAAAAGGGAACCCTCTTATACTGCTGATGGGAATGCAAACTGGTACAGCCACTATGGAGATCAGTGTGGAGATTCCTTAAAAACTGGAAACAGAACTGCCATATGACCCAGCAATCCCACTGCTGGGCATACACACCGAGGAAACCAGAAGGGAAAGACACGTGTACCCCAATGTTCATCGCAACACCTTCACAATAGTTATGACATGGAAGCCGCCTAGATTCCATCAGCAGATGAGTAGATAAGAAAACTGTGGTACACAGACACAATGGAGTATTACTCAGCCATAAAAAGAACACATTTGAGGTAGTTCTAATGAGGTGCATGAAACTGAAGCCTATTATATAGAGTGAAGTTAAGTCAAAAAGAGAAGCACCAATACAGTATATTAACACTATATATATGGAATTTAGAAAGACAGTAACCACAATCCTATATGCAAGGCAGCAAAAGAGACAAAGATGTAAAGAACAGACTTTTGGACTGTGTGGGAGAACGCGAGAGTGGGATGATATGAGAGAATTTACATATTACCATATGTAAAATAGATGACCAGTGCAAGTTTGATGCATGAAGCAGGGCACTCAAAGCCAGTGCTCTGGGACATCCCAGAGGGATGGGGTGGGGAGGGACGTGGGGGGTGGGGTTCAGGACTGGGGGACACATGTGCACCCAAGGCTGATTCATGTCAATGTACGGCAAAAACCACAATATGGTAAAGTAATTATCCTCCAATTAAAATAAATTAATTAATTTTTAAAGTGTCTCTTATTTTAAATATGATACTGTAGAATTCAAAGGCAGATTTGTAAAATTCATTATTTATTTAACACACCCCACATACCAGACATTCTGCAAACACAGGACTTTATTCAATTATCCAGCCATCCCACCAGGCAGATATTAAGACACTTTGCAAACAAGGTATGTGTGTGCTCAACTGTGTCTGACTCTTTGCAACCCCATGGACTGTAGCCCACCAGGCTCCTCTTCCATAGGATTTCCCAGGCAAGAATACTGAAGTGGGTTGCCATTCCCTTTTCCACAGGGTCTTCCTCACCCAGGGGGATCCAACTTGAGTCTTCCTGCACTGCAGGAAAATTCTTTACCTCTTGTGCCACCTGGGAAGCCCTTACAGACAAAGCAACGATTCATGTTGATGTTTGTCAGAAACCAACATAATTCTGTAAAGCAAGTATCCTTCAATTTAAAAAAAAAAAAAAAGGATTTAAAAGAAAAAAAAGTTAAGAAATTTCTTCTCTCCACATCAAAAAAAGAAACAAAACCATTTCTCTATCTCCAAAGTCTGCCCCATTGCATAACATTGGTTTGCCTCATCAAGATAAGACCTCCAGTTTTAATCCTATTATCTGGCCATGTGAGGTCAGAAAAGTCATTAAACCTGAGCCTCTCGCTTATTCATTTATACTGTAAAGGGAACTCCATGAGCTCCAAGATCTTCTCTAAAACTTCAATTCAGGGCCATGGTTCTACAAGGTGCTATGAGAAACACAGCAATACTTCAGGCTTGGGATGGGAAGACCGTTAACCTCTGAAGAGCTACAGGTTATTAATAATCACCCACAGGCAATATGGAGTTTGTCGTGTACGATGATTCAGTGAATGGAGGGAGTCTGCATGCCCAGCAAATCCCTACCTGGTCTGCAATAAAATGTCCACCCCAGAAGCAAAGTGAAATCGCCTAATCTATGAATTGCCAGAAAAGGCATTCCTCTCATGTTTTTATAGAGTGCCCTGGTGTTATAATTAAGGAACCCAGTGGGTAGCCTCTGTTCACTGCTAACTAAATGAATTCTGATGTGCTTCGATCAGGAAAAATGTGCCTGTGCGATATTTCTGACTTTTAGTGTTCCTACTCCTCCCTTGATATTTCAAATCAACTATGGCTTCCCTCAGCTCAGCTTTGATGATCTAATTTGACACTAATTGCTGAGCTCTCTGTAAGAAACCATACAACTGCTCTGGGTACAATTCTCCTGGCCTAGGAAATCAGCTTTCATATGCATCTCTCTCTTTGTACCTCTGAAAACTGAGTAAAATGCTTACTCAGTTTGTAAGTAAGCTTACAAGTAAAGAATCTGCTGGATGGCATCACTGACTCGATGGACATAAGGGTGAGTGAACTCCAGGAGTTTGTGATGGACAGGGAGGCCTGACGTGCTGCTATTCATGGGGTCGCCAAGAGTCGGACACAACTGAGCGACTAATCTGATCTGATCTGAAAGAATCTGCCTGCAGTGCAGAAGACCTGAGCTTGATCCCTGGGTCAGGAAGATCCCCTGGAGAAGGGAATGGCAACCCACTTCAGTATTCTTGCCAAGAGAATTCCATGGACAGACCACGGGCTTAAAAAGAGTCAGACACGACTGAGCAGCTAACACATTACCCTACTCACAGTTCGTACATTAAGGGGGTTGAGACTGATCCAAGAAAAATGCTTGATGGTAGGGATTACAATTAGTCATGGCAACAATTAGAACTTTTTGAAACTTTCTTCTTTAAATTCTGAATAATTTCCCAGGATGATCTAAGTGTATTGGGAAGAACATTGGGTTTAGAGTCAAGGATATCTGAAACCACATTTGAGCTCCACAATTTATTAGGTTTTGACCTTGGACATCACACTGAATTTCATTTCCTCACCTGTCAAGTGCCATCATTAAGAATCATTTCACAGAACTGTTGTGAAGATGCAGTGAGCTTACTTGTGTTTAACCTCTGAATGATTCTGGTGTGTTGTTCTGAATTAACGTAACAGCCACCATTTATTAAATTCCTGCTATATGCCAGGCTCTGGACCAAGACCTTCATGCAAATCAACTACAGAGGTCACAACAAGCCAAGTGAGTCCTGTGTTATTAACTGTGTCCGACTGAAGGCATAGGCAGGCAAAGCAATCGACCCAAGTTCCTCTTGCCAGGTAAGCAACAACCTGGGCTGACCATACATCTTTTTATTTTCACATGCATCAGAATAGACAGGAATCAAAAATGCATAATTTGAGGGGCTTCCCTGGTGGTCCAGTGGTTAAGAATCCACACTGCAAAGTGGGGGATGCGGGTTCAGTCACTGGTGGGAGAACTAAAGATCCCACGTGCCGCTGTGCACTATAGTCTGTGCACTACAGCTACTGAGCCCACATGCCACAGCTAAGAGCTGCAAAACACCCCACATGATGCAACTAAAACTCCATGCAACCAAATAAATACATATATATTTTTTTTTTTAATGTGTAATTTGAAATCTTCACTCCTCTGGAAAACAGAGAACTCAATTCAGAGAAATCTCATCAACGAAGAAAACGTTTCTAATGATATACTTGAGGGAAGAAAGGTGTAAAACTGCTCCTCAGACACTCAATATTGTGACCCGTCCAAATGGGTCCAAGGGTTACTTTGGCAGATAGCTTGACAGGGAGCTGGATAAAGGGATGGAAAGATGTACAATCATGTGACACAGGGATTCCACAGGGAATTCAGATGAATTCAGCTGAACAGGGTTTCAGCTGGAGTTCTGTGGCTGCCCACATATCCCTGAACCAATGCTTTCTACATGGGCCATATCACAGACCAAGTGGACTGTCCTTGGTTTTTTGGAAACTACAACACACAAGACAATCTCTAAAGACAGCTTAATCATCAGGAAGGAAGAATACTTAATAGCACGCTGATGTTTGAAATGGAATGCTGTTACACTCCTGTGAGTTGAAAGAGGTGTTAAGCAGGCAGGTTCACAGATTGGTTTCAGTACCATCTGGAACATTAGTTTCAACACTAAAGCAACCTCACATCACAATACCCTTTAGAAATTTGACATCAATACCATGCCTTACTCCCCCAACACTTTCAATCACTGTTTCAAAGATACATCCCTCCAGTCAACTATCCTGCCTTTAACCCTTAACACTAGACTAATTTTTGGATCAGGGAGAACCAAATCCCCTGACCCAAATGTCAAAACCTAATAAATTGTGGAGCTCAAATGTGGTTTCAGATCTCCTTGACTCTAAACCCAGTGTTCTTCCCAATACACTTAGATCATCCTGGGAAATTGTTCAGAATTTAAAGAAGAAAGTTTCAAAAAGTTCTAATTGTCACCATGACTAATCCATCTCCTATTCTCTTCCAAATCTTCCCGCTTTCTCTCTAGAACCTCATTTCCTGATCATCAAATCCAGTGCATTTTTCATCCTCCAAAAGTGAATCTTTCACCAGGTCTTCGCTGAACTCGAGCCTGGTCTTCCCCCGGGGACTCTTCCCGTCTGCAGCCCTCTCTAGGGGTGCCTTTTAGTCTCGCAAGCCTCACTTGACACGAGGCTTGGAGGTGGGCCAGCACCCTCTGCAGGCCTGTGTCTTCTAGTCTTACAATCCTAAATGCCTTTTTCTTCATGATCGTCAACCAACCCCCTCACATTCGCCCCAAACATGAACAGCGGCTGATTCACACTCTCCTCTCCACCCTAGCCTTACAGTCACTGGCGTGGTTTCATAATCTATGTGCAAGCCCCATAAAATGCCTTTCCCTGCAGTTCCTAGGCTTTCTCAATCTCATAACCTTCGATTCTACTCTAATTCTGTCACCCGGATATATAACCACACCCAGAAACTTGTCCCAAAGAATTGCTTCACTGATGAAAACTTAATCACCAATATCCCACAACCTGACCACACAACCTACTTAAACTTCCTGTTCTGTCAACTCTTTTAAACTTGTTTTTCAACTTCATAAAAAAAGAATACTAGCCTTTTGACCCATTTCCCCAGGAACCCATTTTCCCTGATCAATCAGTTCCCTTCTGCCCTCATTTCCCTTCCTTTTCAAGCCTTAATTAAGCTCTTCAAATATTCTCTTATTGGTAACTTTGATTTTCTCATTCCACTGTGCTTCCTCTACAATCCTGAGCTTGAACCTGTACCGGGCATCGAGGCAAAGAAGAAAAAAGTACCGTACAACATACTTCTGTGACTCCATGTCTTCTTCCTTAGCTGTGCCTCGATATTTTTCTGTGCAGTTCTCTCTCATTGTCATTTCCCACAAAGATTGCTTCAACTCTTTACCACACTCAGTTACCTATGTTCTTACTCCCAGGAGACGCCCTTACCTCTGTCTTCACCACAGACACAAAGTGATCAGGTAGGAATTACCTCACTTTCTAATTCCTCTTCTCTCTCCACTCACACAACCATCTTATCAGCATCTTCCCTTACCTGTTTTCGCCCATTCCAGAGACAGTATCTCAAAGTCTTATCTCAAACTAATCCTCTAGATCACATCCTCTTATCCTTTAACTACTTTTCTACAATCCATGCATTAAAGAAGAAACTGAAAAAGGAACTATAAAATATTTTGAACTAAAGGAAAATTAAACAGAGCATATCAACATTTGTGGAGTTCTACTAAAGTATTAGTTGGGGGAAATGTACAGCATTAATCTTGTGCATCATAAAAGAAGATCTCAAATCGATGACCTAACTTTAACCTTGAGAAACTAGATATGTTAAGTGAAAAATATACCCAAAGTAAGCAGAAGAAAGGAAATAATAAAGATCAGAAATGAAATCAATGAAATAGAAAACAGAAAATCAGTGAAATAAAAAATCGGCTCCTCAGAATGATGAAATTGTTAAATCTCTACACAGACTGAAGAAGGAGAAGAACACCAACAATACCAGCAACATCAACAACAAAAGAGGGAGAAGATATCAATTGCCAATCTCAGGAATAAGAGGTATAATATCATTACAGATTCTGATTTTTTAAAGGAGTTAATATATCATCAATAAATTTATAAAAATAATTTTGACAACTTAAATGAAACAAAAAAATTTATTGAAGATAACACCTACCAAAGCTCATTTAAAGAACTAGATAACCTGTATAGCCATATATCTACTAAAGAAATTCAACATGTTTTTCAAAATCTTCTCGCAAAGAAAGCTCCAAGCCCAGATGGCTTCACTGGTGACGTCTTCCAAACATGTAAGAAAGAAATATCAATTCATACAAACTCTTCCAGAAAATGAAAAGAAGAGACTACTTCCCAATTTGTTCTATGAAGCCAGACTTACCATAATACTAAAGACGTTACAAGAAATGAAAACTATAGAGCAATATTTTTCATGAACACAGTTTTTGTTTCAAAAGCAAAAAATATTTGTTTTAGCTACATGTTTAATTTACTGCTGCCATTTTTACTGTCTCAGGTCAACTGGACTTATATCACACATTTGCTACAAATGGATACAATATTTTATGATTTCTGTGGTTGTGACAATTTTACAAGTTACCCAACTCAACCTGGCTCTATATGATTTTTGTTAAGCACCAAACTTAAAAGGAAAAGGGAAAACCAGAGAAATAGAATTAACTTCCCTAAATCCTCACACCTTAATTCTTAGTCTCATAAATAAAAATACAAAAAAGTCTATAAAGGTTTACCCTGTGTTATGAAATGATAAATATGGATTATGTGTAGATTCTTTTGATTATGCTCCTGGCTTTAGCAAATGCCATAGAATTATATGCAGAGCAAAATGTTCCTTTATTGATAGTTAGGGAGTTTGGGATGGGCATGTACACACTGCTATATTTATAATAGATAACCAACAAGTACCTACTGTATAGCACAGGAGACTCCGCTCATGTGGCACTCTGGATGGGAGGAGAGTTTGGAAGAGAATGGATACATTTACAAATATGACTGAGTCCCTTTGCTGTTCACCTCAAGCTATTACAACATTGTTAATCGTCTATACCCCAATACAAAAAAAGTTTTTTTAAATGCTCCTTTATTTTAAAAAAAAACAAAGACATAATCTTTGTTTAGAACATTTAAGTCATCTTTGAACTGATTCATGAGATTTTGCTATTCCTCGGTACACTTAAATCGCTTCATTCAAAATATCAGTAAAAGCTGTCATTAATTTCAATGATTATTATTAATTTAAGCATCTTAGTTATTCTTATAACAACCATATGAGCAGTTTTTATTTTCATTTTTATAGAAGAGGAAACTGAAGTTTAAAGAAATCAAGTAACTTTCCAAGCTCACAGATAGTAAGTGGTAGTACTGAACCTGAACTGCGGTCTATGCAGTTTCACAGCTGAAACTTGAGTTTTTAATAACAGTGCACATTTTGCCTCCTCAAACGTAGCTATCTTACACACAAGTGAGTTTTTATACTCATACCATCTTGCTCCTGCTAAATGGAGGGGTTTAAAATAGTCTTTCTGCTATCACAAGGCAATGAACTTAAGATACTTTTCCAACGTGCAGAAAATAAGCCAAATTCTAAAATAAATCTCAAATTACAAAGTTCAAGAATTTTAATTCAATAAAAGATATATCTCTTTCCCAATTTGTAAACAATTTTCAATTATCTCTATTTCTATTCCTTTTAGTCACCTGTATAACTTAATTTCAGCATATTTGGAGCATACAAATGTCTTTGAATAAGCAAAAACAATGATTATTCATTGGAAATTGAAAGAATTTCATGTCATGACAGTAATCAAAATCAAAATAAAATTTCATTAAGCTTCACACCTAAAATATCACACATTTTATAAGTTCACTGTTGACCTGTGATATGGCAATGTGTAAACAAATAATGTGATATGGCATACAATAAAATGAGAGGCATTTTTCTGCTATTCTAGAAGCTAACAAATTGCACACTAATTGCCAAAACACCTAATTCCTTTGCAAATCAACCTTTATTGCCTCTGCTGCAGATTTAGTTTGGTTAACAATATTGAAAATTATGTAGGTAAAAATAACAAATGATATTTGGAGAAGGAAATGGCAACCCACTCCAGTATTTCTGCCTTGAAAAATCCCATGGACAGAGGAGACTGGCAGGCTACAGTCCATAAGGTTGCAAGACTTGGACATCACTTAGAACAAAATAACAATATTAAAATTTAAAATACCAGGGTAATATCATCAGTAAAATATGTATTGATTTAAAATGTAGTTGCTTTATAGGACAAACGTATTTCTTAACCATGTTCATGTATGCATATCCAATTTTTCATATTTCAGGTCAAAGGTATCATCAGATAAGTCTAGGAAATAAAAAAGAAGAACAATTCAATTAGGGGCCTGAGAGAGGGTTAAATAGACCTCTCCATCAATGTACAATTCAGTCATAGAGTTTGCCATTTTTCCTCAAGTGCTCTCTCTTTTGGCCCCACTAATGCTAAACACCACTGCTATTGGCAGCCCAGCATTTACTCTCTCAGGAGGAGAACTGCGATATAGTTGGCATGCCAACTTACCCTGTGGATTTTCTAAATTCCAACTGAGCCATGCTCTCTAGACCGGGCTTTGGAGACGTGAACTGTTATCAAGTAGGAAGTAAGATAAAACACTGGGCTAAGTTCACTTTGGGCCACTGACTTATCTGAACCCCTCTTCCCAGAAAAGGCAGCACAAGGCAATTCCACTCTTCATTTTTCTCAGGATTCTTACTTGAGTTTGTCATTTTATCGCTCCTTGGCTACTAAGCAACATGAAATCAGTAAAATTCCCTGAAGTTTCTTCTACAGCATAAACAGACATCTTCAGAGCCTAGACATCTGCTTTACTGAGGCAATTTGAGAAAAAAGGAAAGAAATGAGATGATAAATATGTCAATATGATTGACAAGAAGCTTCATTTTGTAAAGGTCTAGGGACCTTCAACAGAGAAGGCAATGGCACCCCACTCCAGTACTCTTGCCTGGAAAATCCCATGGATGAAGGAGCCTGGTAGGCTGCAGTCCATGGGGTCGCTAAGAGTCGGACACAACTGAGCGACTTCACTTTCACTTTTCACTTTCATGTATTGGAGAAGGAAATGGCAACCCACTCCAGTGTTCTTGCCTGGAGAATCCCAGGGACGGGGGAGCCTGGTGGGCTGCTGTCTATGGGGTCACACAGAGTCGGACACGACTGAAGTGACTTAGCAGCAGCAGCAGCAGCATTATCTAGAATTGGGGCTCAAATGTGTGCCCTTATAGGCACATCTCTAGAACCAACATCTAAAGAATATGAGAGTATTCATTTTAATTTCCTGTCCTGTGTGAAGTCAACATAAAATGAAAAGGCTTTGTCCTGAATGAAAAGGTAAGTAATAACAGTCACCATTTTTTGAGTGTTTACCACTTGCTAGGAACAGATCTACAGAGAAGGCAATGGCAATCCACTCCAGTACTCTTGCCTGGCAAATCTCATGGATGGAGGAGCCTGGTAGGCTGCAGTCCATGGGGTCACTAAGAGTTGGACACAACTGAAGTGACTTAGCAGCAGCAGCAGGCACAGATCAAAGCACTTTATCTACATTAACAACAAAACTCGGTAGTTACTTGTGTCACCACCAGTTCACAGATGAGAGGTTGGGGCTCAGAGGGAGTAGCCAACTTGTCCTCACTATCAGTGACTGATTCAAGCATCTTCTCTTAGAAACCTTCTGTCCATGGCCTTGCCCCCTCCAGGCTTCCTGGATCACTCCCCCCATGAAGCTGCACTACACCTGCCACATTCCCCCTCCACAGTACCCATCACACATTGTACTATGATTATCTGTCTGCACATCTGTATCCCCAGCAAGACTGTGCCCCAGAGGGTGGCAACACTATCTTGGGCTTTTATATTTACAGTATCTGTTATGCTGTTTGATATACATCATCAGTTCAGTTCAGTTGCTCAGTTGCATCCAACTCTTTGCGACCCCATGAATTGCAGCACGCCAGGCCTCCCTGTCCATCACCATCGCCCAGAGTTCACTCAAACTCAATCAAAGGGACCCAAAAAATGCTTATGAGCGAATGATTAAATGAATAGATGAGCAAATCATTTTAAAAATTAAACATCATTGGAAAAGGACCTATCAATGAAGCAATACCAGAAAAATGAAACAGAGCAGGACCCTATGGGGCTACTGGGCATGGAAGACTTTCCAACAGTTGCTAATCAGGGAAGGGAGGGGACATAGAGAAAAGGGAGGGTCAGCCAAGGGACAATAGTGCAGCCTGGGGCGAGGGCTCTGGTTCCACATCAAGGGATACATGTAACCATGCCTGTGAGATCTTTATAGAACTAAACCCCCCAACAGATGGAAGATATTAGCATTCTTCATTCCAGAGAAAACCATCTGAGGGCAGATTACAGGGAACCACAGAAGCTCATCAGAGTACTGGAGGTCGGATGAAAGGAGTATAGGGCCTGCACCTCTACCTACAACACCAGAGAAGACTCTCCATGTGGACATCACCAGATGGTCAACACCGAAATCAGATTGATTATATTCTTTGCAGCCAAAGATGGAGAAGCTCTATACAGTCAGCAAAAAACAAGACCGGGAGCTGACTGTGGCTCAGATCATGAACTCCTTATTGCCAAATTCAGACTTAAATTGAAGAAAGTAGGAAAAACCACTAGACCATTCATGTATGACCTAAATCAAATCCCTTGCGATTATACAGTGGAAGTGACAAATAGATTCAAGGGATTAGATCTGATAGACAGAGTGCCTGAAGAACTATGGATAGAGGTCAGTGACATTGTATAGGAGGCAGTAATCAAGACCATCCCCAAGAAAAAGAGATGGAAAAAGGCCAAATGTTTGCCTGAGGAGGACTTACAAAGAGCTGAGAAAAGAAGAGAAGGGAAAGGCAAAGGAGAAAAGGAAAGATATACCCATCTGAATGCAAAGTTTCAAAGAATAGTAAGGAGAGATAAGAAAGCCTTCCTCATTGGGAGAATGGCATTGAAACATGTAAAATATCATGTATGAAACGAGATGCCAGTCCAGGTTCAATGCATGATACTGGATGCTTGGGGCTAGTGCCTGGGACGACCCAGAGGGATGGTATGGGGAGGGAGGAGGGAGGAGGGTTCAGGATGGGGAGCAACAATGGATTCATTTTGATATTTGGCAAAACTAATACAAAAAGAAAAATAAAATAAAATTAAAAAAAAAAAAAAGGCTTCCAAGTGATCAATTCAAATAGAGGAAAACAACAGAATGGGAAAGACTAAAGATTTCTTCAAGAAAATTAGAGATACCAAGGGAACATTTCATGCAAAGATGGGCTCGATAAAGGACAGAAATGGTATGGACCTAACAGAAGCAGAAGATATTAAGAAGAGGTGACAAGAATACACAGAAGAACTGTACAAAAATCTTCATGACCCAGATCATGATGGTGTGATCACTCACCTAGAGCCAGACATCCTGGAATGTGAAGTCAAGTGGGCCTTGGGAAGCATCACTACAAACAAAGCTAGTTGGAGGTGATGGAATTCCAGTTGAGCTCTTTCAAATCCTGAAAGATGATGCTGTGAAAGTGCTGCACTCAACATGCCAGCAAATTTGGAAAACTCAGCAGTGGCCACAGGACTGAAAATGTCAGTTTTCATTCCAATCCCAAAGAAAGGCAATGCCAAAAAATGTTCAAACTGCCATACAATTGCACTAATCTCACACACCAGTAAAGTAATGTTCAAAATTCTCCAAGCCAGTTTCAACAGTATATGAACCATGAACTTTCAAGATGGATTTAGAAAAGGCAGAGGAACCAGAGATCAAATTGCCAACATATGTTGGATGATCAAAAAAGCTAGAGAATACCATAAAAATATCTACTTCTTCTTTACTGATTATTCCAAAGCCTTTGACTGTGTAGATAACAACAAACTGTGGAAAATTCTTCAAGAGATGGGCAAACCAGACCACCTGACCTGCCTCTTGAGAAATCTGCATGACAGGTCAAGAAGCAACAATTAGAACTGGACATGGAACAACAGGCTGGTTCCAAATTTGGAAAGGAGTACATCAAGGCTGTATATTGTCACCCTGCTTATTTAACTTATATGCAGAGTACATCATGAAAAATGCCAGACTGGATGAAGCAAAAGCTGGAATCAAGATTGCCAGGAGAGATATCAATAACCTCAGATATGCAGATGACACCACCATAATGGCAGAAAGTGAAGACCTAAAGAGCCTCTTAATGAAAGTGAAAGAGGAGAGTGAAAAAGTTGGCTTAAAACTCAACATACACAAAACAAAGATCATGACATCCAGTCCCATCACTTCATGGCAAATAAACAGGGAAACAATGGAAACAGTGACAGACTTTATTTTGGGGGGCTCCAAAATCACTGCAGATGGTGACTGCAGCCATGAAATGAAAAGACGCTTACTCCTTGGAAGGAAAGCTATGACCAACCTAGACAGCATATTAAAAAGCAGAGACATTACTTTGCTGACCAAGTTCTGTCTAGTCAAAGCTATGGTTTTTCCAGTAGTTATGTATGGATGTGAGAGTTGGACTGTAAAGAAAGCTGAGTGCTAAAGAAGTGATGCTTTTGAACTGTGGTGTTGGAGAAGACTCTTGGGAGTCCCTTGGACTGCAAGGAGATCCAACCAGTCCATCGTAAAGGAGACCAGTCCTGGGTGTTCATTGGAAGAACTGATGCTGAAGCTGAAACTCCAATACTTTGGCCACCTGATGTGAATAACTGATTCCTTGGAAAAGACCCTGATGCTGGGAAAGATTCGAGGCAGAAGGAAAAGGGGACGACAGGATAAGATGGTTGGATGGCATCACTGATTCAATGGACATGAGTTTGAGCAAGCTCCAGGTGTTGGTGATGGACAGGGAGGCCTGGTGTGCTGTAGTCCACAGGATCACAAAGAGTCAAACATGACTGAGCAACTGAACTGACTAACTTGGCCTGCACACAATCTAATCCTTATCACCAACCGTATCCTTGAACCATCACTATAAAACTCCACACCAAATCCTCCCAGGATGGGACACACAGTTTTCAGGGCACGAGCCCACTGTGTCCCCCTTTGCCTGGCAAAGTGATATTCTTTTTTACTTCATCCAAAACTCTGTCTTCAAGATTTGATTCAGCAGCAGTGCACAGAGATTTCAGCATCAGTAATGTGAGGAAACACATCCAAGAGTTATTCTAACATTTAGAGCTGATACTCTCATATTGCCCTCTCCTCATTCTCCTATCTGTTGGAATAGTCAGTAAGTAACATGCTTCTCAAACAGAATGGCACAGGCTGAAAGGCAAGGTGGGAAGAGTGCCAGATTTAGAGACCGACTTGCGTTTGAGACCTGACTCTACTGAGCTTGGTCAAATCAACCAACCATCTAAGCTGCCTATTTTCATCTGTGAGATAGGATCACGCCCACCCATGCACCTATCTCACAGACCATTTAGTGGTTCAGAGAGATCATACTATATATGTGAATGAATTCAATAGGTGAAAAGAATAGCACAAAAGTTAACGACAATAATAGACAGACATTATGGTCTGGCTAACTTCTATGCATGCAGCATGGGAAGACAGATGAGAACTAGTTTCTAAAGAGCAACCACTCAAGCTAGGCACTGTGCAAGCAATTTAGGTACATAATCTCACTTAAGCCCCCACCAGCCCTGGGGAGTATAGATGCCATCAAGTCAACTTCACAAATGAGAAAAAAATGAGTGTTAGGTGGCTGAGTGAATTATCCAAAGCTATTTGTACAGGGCCAAGCTGAGAACTCGGAGAAGGCAATGGCACCCCACTCCAGTACTCTTGCCTGGAAAATCCCATGGACGGAGGAGCCTGGTAGGCTGCAGTCCATGGGGTCTCGAAGAGTCAGACACGACTGAGCGACTTCACTTTCACTTTTCACTTTCACGCATTGCAGAAGGAAATGGCAACCCACTCCAGTGTTCTTGCCTGGAGAATCCTAGGGACGGGGGAGCCTGGTGGGCTGCCGTCTATGGGGTCGCACAGAGTCAGACACGACTGAAGTGACTTAGCAGCAGCAGCAGCAGCAAGCTGAGAACTGGTGTCATATCTCATTGATTTTGAAGCATATCATTTCATCACCATTCTGCTGCCTTCATGGAGTATCAGTTGTCATTATACAAAATTACCTGAAAATTTGCACTTATAGTTAAAAGTTCTATTTGTCATAATGCAGAAAAACTTTGAATATTTGTTAAAACCTATTGGCACCTTTCAGACTGGAGTCTTTGAGACTGAAGCAGTCCTTTCATCTGGAGTTTAAGAGGAGTGATAAATGACAGCACTCTGCCCTGCACGAGCTCGAATGCACAGAGCAACAGACACAGGCCTGAGATGGACAGAGATCAGGATACACTTACTGACACCGTGGGACTGAAGGATGTGTCTGGCTCCTTACGTTCGACCTCATTAAGCAGCCTTCTCCTCCCCAGCCACTGGCATCATGCAACATCTGCAAGCCATGCCAGAGCAGACAGCTCACCGTGTGGCAGAGAGCAGGTGAGACCACACCCTTTAGTGGACAGACAGACAAAATAAGAGAGACACGGAGGAGCTTAGCTGAGCTCTGTTGGTTCTTCCTCTCAAATCGGCTAAGCGCTGCTGTGATGAGGGGGAGTGGAGAGAGAGAGCCTGGAAGCATCCTACCCACTGTCTGCCTTCCTAGACCTCGAGTGAATCTCCTGTCTCTCAATGGAAATATGAGTGGGGAATGGAATCACTTTTGGATTTGGGGGTTTTCTATTTTGAAAATCGGAGGGGGTCTCTTCTGGAAATGTAGGCCAATAAAGACTAATTTACTCTTTTAGTTATACCAGTTGGAAATAATGAAAAGACAGCTCTTAGGGCATAATACACAGAAGCTTCAAAACTCTATTCAATATGACAGTCCTATTTAGGAGCTGACTCCTGCACTCAAACATCAAAGGCAAATTTTCTTAAAGGATAACTAGGTTCAGACAAATTATTTCCCTGTCTACACCCACAAATGAATAAACTTTTTCTGAACATCCCTTGTGCTACTTTCCTTTAGCCAGCCAAGCCTGTAGACAGAATGTGGCTGTATCTCACTGTGTTGTAGAATGTTGGCCAGGCAATGCATATGTATTTATTAAACACCTACTATTTGTCAAGCGGTGAGAAAACAAACAGGGGCTATCCAGGAGCCTCCATTCTTGTGAGGGAGAGATGGACTACAAGCGTGTAAACAAACAAGATATTTTATGATACCGATAAGCACTGTGAGGAAGAAAATAGGATAGTATGGTAAAGAGGGGCCTTATTTGTGATATGCACAATGAGAAGTTGGCAGTATGAGGATCTGGGGAAGAGCAGTCAGGAAGAAATAGCAATCCTTGAAATGGGCGTGAGCTTAATGTCTTTTCAAGGGATGGGGGAAAAAGGCCAAAATTGCCAAACAGGCAGGAATGAGAGAGAAAACAGGATGATAAGGCCAGAGAGGGAGCCACGAACTGGACTCTGTAGACCTGTGGACAGTGTGAAAGAGTTTCAGTTTTACTCTCGGTATGACGGGGAAGCTACTGAAGGGTCTGACCAGGAAATGGGTGGGTCTGACGTGCACACGATCGCTCGATGCTGTGACAGGACCGACTGCAGGTGGGCAGGGTGGACAGGATCGACTGAGACACCCGGGCAGGCTGAGCCAGAGCTTGGAGTTGATGGGAAGTGATGCGACTCAGGATATACTAACATTCAAGAGGTGGCATTGATGGGAGATGCTGACACAGATTTAATGTGAGTGTGAGAAAGAGAGGGGAAGAAGGACGGATGAATCTTCAGTGTGGGAATTAACAGTAAACAACAGCAAACAATGGGATTATTGACCACCATGGCTGGGGGGCATGGGGGGGAAATCTCTTAGTTTGGGGCCACATGAAACTTGAGATGACCGTCAAACACCTAAGAAGAGATGTCAGGAGAAAAATGAACATGTGAGTCAGACTTAAGGAAAAATTCTGGGCTGGAAACATATCTGTGAGAGTCACTGGGATCTGGTAAAAATCAGTTCAAGAGAGAAGAAAGCAAAGAATCAGCTCTGGGAAACTGCAGTGTTTACAGACTTGTGAAGAAAAGCCTGCAAGACAAACACATGGAAAGGTCTCTTTGAGTTTGGTGATAAGGAGCCCTAGACCAGGTTATGTTCCGAAGACAACGCAGTCAACGGTGTCAAGCGCTTCAGTACCGAGGAGGGCAGATGACCGGGTGCACAGACCTGCTAACCCCGATGGGGACTGTTGCAGTAGAGTTTCGGGACACAGGCCACTGGGCTTCTAAAGTCTTTTCCCATCTTCAGGGCCTGTGATTTTCATGACCTGCCCCAACCTATCAATATTTCCTCCTTCATTTCTCCCTGAAGCTTTCTTTGGCGGCTCTTTTACTTGTCCTCACTTTCCCAACTAGTTCAAAACAGCCAGCAATTTTACCTGAAAGAAAGTTAAGTAAAATGAAATAGTACAATCCATGAAACTTATGCCTAGGTTTTCCAAAAGGTCAGCAACAATTCTCCTAGGCGCCGTAGGAATGCCTTGGTGGAACGAAGCGTTTGTGTTTCTTTCTTTCTCAGATTGCACTCCATGAATTACTTCACTCCACAGGAGGCCTTGCAGGTCTGGTCTAACAACTTATCTTCAGCTCCAATTATAATCTGCCAGATCATTCCTGGTTTCACATCGCTCTTGGAGATGAATCAGCTTTTTAAGTGGAGGGGAGGGAGCATCATTTTATTAAGTAAGAGTTAGTGTTACCATTCCACTTATGCAAAGTTTGCTATGTGTCAGGGATTATTAGTATCATGCCCTGGAAAAAGGAAGAAGGGTATGTGTATGTGTGTGCACATAGGCACATATAAACTCTCATATACCTGCAACTCCATATGGATGAGTGTGAATCTGATGTAGTGGTTCTCAGTGAGAGAGGAGGGCAATTCTGTACCCCAGGGGACATTTGGCGACAACTGGAGACATCTTTGGTTGTCATATTGGAGGATGCAACTGGCATCTAGTAAGTGGAGGCCAAGGATGTTGTTAAACGCTCTATAATGCATAGGGCAGTCTCCTCAACAATAGAGAATTGACTGACCCCAAATGTCAGGACTGCTGGGACTGACATCACGCTGGAAGGGCAGAGAGCACTAATCTGAATGGAATATTCCATAGTCAGTGCGCATGGTACACCAACTTCATTGACCTGGCCAGACACATCAATATAACTGATCTATAATGTAATCATTGGTCTGCTACGAACTGTGGGTCTGAGACACCGACAATGATATACTTCACTAATTTACACAGCTATCTGTGTTAGCTGATGCCTACAGAAAATCATTTTCTAAATTTAAAATGTCAATTTCATATATCTCATCCTAGCCTAGCTTGCCTCAAACCTCAGGAAATGGAGTGACCAGCCCTGCTTTGGACTCAGTTCGCTCTTCTCTAATTCAGATGATTTTCTGCTATTACCTGCATGCCCTGGGGCTGGTTTTTTTCTGGACCGCTGAAACACCAATGAAACACCACCACCTCCACCCCTCTCTGCAGGCCTTTAAGGAGTCTTCTGTCCCCCCACCCCATGCCCGACAGAGGAGAGACTGAACATAACCGTGCCAGATTAGAGAACAAGTGACCAGAGTAAACAAGTGATCAGCCTAACACACAGAAGGCCTGACGTGAGATTACCTTCTTTCCAGAACCTATCAGCGACTGTATTTGGCAACATCCACAAACGTTTTCTTTTTTTAATGCCTCTTGAGACTCAAATCCCAGTCAAAAATCAAACTGACCTAAATTTAGTAGAGTCAATTCTCTAATCTTAAGGTCACCTGAATATCTAGCCTTCCTTCTACAGTATGACCAAGGCTTTTATCCTCTACTTGGTGGGGAAGGACTTATTTAAACAATACTTATATTATATTCTTAAAATAGATCTGAGCCTAGAGGAAAAAAATACAACTCAACCTCCATAGCAAGACACTGCAGAGCTGCTGGGTGGAAGAGCTTACCACAATCAGAGAAACGTCTTGGGTTTCCATTTAATTCTTATTTGCTCAAATGCCAAAGTAATTTTTCTATGAGGAGAATGAAGTCATTCTTCACAGAAAGGGATCACTGTCTCAAAATTCATATGACCAGGAAACATAAGGCTAATATAATGAGCGGTTTCAGAAATGTGAACTAAAATAAAATGGGCTTAAGAGATGACAAATCCGTACACGCAACTTAAGCACACAGAGATATATTGGCAGTACTGTGGATTCTTTGCTTTTCTTCCAGGAAAAGGCGTTTTCTCATACTTAAGCGCTACCCCATACCACACTGCCCCAATGCTGCACACCATGGGAACCCAGCAGCCTGATTCTTCAGGACTTGCTCAGGGCCACAGGGGAGGCAAGTGCCTGCGTGGTGGAGTCCTGAAATGGACTAGGGCATATACACCAAGGCATCACGAACACAGCGAAACAGATGAAAACACACACAGATACCACGAAAACCATCTGTTGATTTGCTTCATCTTGGTTCTTTCTTGCCCTTCTTTCTCAGCTCACACCAGTGTGCAGTATAGCACGGAGATAGAGAACATGGACCGGGTCAAACTCCAGCTGCACCTTGGCCCAGCCACTTGACTGCAGGCAATTCATTTGTCTGTCTGTCACTTGGGTTCTCCATCTTTAAAATGATGACGAATAACGATAAGGGCCACCTAGGGCCACTGTGGTTGTTTAAAAAAAAGGTAATACTAGTTTGCGCTTAGGAGAGAGCCTAACATTCGGTAAGCTGATGAATATGAATCATTATGGCCCACAATTTGGATTCTAAGATTCAAAAGAGCAAAATTTTAGAAGATCTCAAAGATGATCTAACTCAGATCCATTTTAGGAAACAGGAGCTTAGAGAATTTATGTGATGTATCCATGGTTACACAGCTAGTTAGCCATGGGATGAAATTAAAATCCAAGTGCCCTGACCTGGACCAGTGCTTTTTAGGGGAGGGGGGAGATGGGAAGAAGGATGGTGAAGAAATATACTAATAGGTTCTCCTGCCAGAAAAATTATGAATACTTCCATGCAGTAGAAATATATCATTTAGTCTGCTGTCTGCATTCATTCAGCAAGACCACACTTTAGTTGCAGGCAAAACAGCTGGTCCAGCCCAGACTTGTCACACAGTCACCCTGAGCCTCTAAACAAGCCATTATCTGGCAACAGCAGATTGGGACCATCTGTCACTGCAGGGCACATATGGCCCCATTAAATTGTAAGAATAAGGTTGTCACAAAAGGTCATTAACTATGTATCACTTTTCTGTGATGAGCTATAAGCAGGCACAATGATCTTCCCACTTTACCTCAATGTCTCTAACTCTCTCCAGCATTTGGAGAAACTGAGGCCAAATAAATCAGGAATCTTCCTGTGGTGATCCCTGGTCAGTCTCAGAAAGGATTCCATTCATTTACATTCCCTTTGGTGAGTCTGTTCTTTTTAAGACATGTTTCACATGTTCTTCATAAAGAATCCCAGAAGGAGTGAAAGTTTGTAAATTATGTCTAATATAACATAAAGATTGGGTTTGTATTAAATACACATGAGAAAAGTATAAAAACAAGCGTGAACTAGACCAACAACTTGCAGTGGATTACCCTGGAATAACAGAAAACACAGTCAATAAAGAATCACACCCTTCTTATTTACAAGGACAATTACTAAGCACTAAAAACAAAAAAGCTCAGATACATGGATAGTGCTTTTAAAATATGACAGGAGATCTTTTGACATTTCTTTGATTGCAAGGTAAGGTCTGGGCTTCCTTGGTAGTTCAGTCAGTAAAGAATCCACCTGCAACGCAGGAGATCCGATTTCAATCCTGGGTCGATAAGATCTCCTGGAGAAGGAAAAAGCAACTCACTCCAATATTTTTGCCTGGAAATCCCACGGATCTTGCTCCCACAACTTCACTCAGCAAACTCATCCTTGGAGGCCTCACTGTTTCTCTGTGTGCTGTGACTTATACCAAGAAGGATCTTCCCACATGGACCAGTCTGGTGAAAGTCTCTCCTCTTCCAGGAGCTGGCCCTAACTCTCCTCATCACAAACATCCTCGGAGCCCTTTTCCGAGTCCCTGTTGCTCCCTGTATCCACCTCCAATCACTTAACTCACGTCTAAGTGATGTGCTAAAGCCAGGGACTCAGACTTACTCATTTTAGAATCTCCACTGTTAGCACAGTGTCCCATTTATCAAAGATATTCAACAAATGTTTGCTGAATGAATAACTCAATGTGTTTTGTTTCAGTTTTAGCTGCCAAGAAACAAAGCCAAATCCAGTTACCAAGTATAGCAGTTAACTCATCCCAGGTGTCTGGTAACATCTGCTTCCTAACTCTTTGAGATGACCTCTGTTCTCTTTTTAGACATAATTGTCCTATTTTACATTAGGTTTAATATGTATGCTGTTTCAAATGCTTTTAAAAAGAAGGTGGGATATACATTTTGAATAAATCAATAGATACATGAGTAAGGGGGGGAAATCACTGAAAAATATGCTACACTTCTCAAATCTAATGATGGACACTTCTTCCTGTTTTCTTGAATGAATGAAAATAGAGAACTATAAGGAAATATCCACTCAGATGAATGTTTATTCATTCAGCAAATAGTTACTGAGCATCTATTTTGTACAAGGTACCTTGGGTGACATGGGCAGCAAAGACATGATTCAGATCCCAAAATCAACGAGCTTCCTGTACTGTGGGTTAGATGAGACTGGTATATAAACGCGTGCTCGTGCTGAGTTGCTTCAGTCGTGTCCAGCTCTTTGCAACCCTGTGGACTGTAGCCCACCAGGTTCCTCTGTCCGTGAGATTTTCCAGGCAAGAATAACGGAGTGGGTTGCCATCCCTTCTCCAGGGGATCTTCCCAACCCAGGGACTGAACTCATGTCTCTTACATCTCCTGCATTGGCAGGCAGGTTCTTTACCACTAGCTACCTGGGAAGCCCTGGTATATAAATACAGTGCTGCAAAGTAAAAAGTGTTACTGTCTCCACTAAGGACGCAAGAGAATATTTCTACCTGTAGGATCAGAAACAGCTTTGTGGGAGGCTCTACCAGCTCTGACCTGGGCTTAAAGATGATCAGGATTTAGATACATAGAGGGAGTTAGACAGAGGCAAGCAATCCAGGATGAAAAAAATAACATGAGAATGTACAACAAACCACGAATTGGCTGGATAGTAGCATCAAACACTTCTTGTGCTCTTACTGTGCACCAGTATTGTATTACAAGGCTTATTTTTTTTAATCTTCAAATAAATCTATGGATTAAGCAAATAAAGAAACTGAGGTTTAGAAATTAAGTGACTTAATTAAGGTCACACAGTCAGCAAGTAGCAGAACTGAAATTCAATCAAGGCAGACTCTAGGGTTTTATGCTTATAAGCTCCAAGACACTAACTTAAGGAGTAAAGATTTATACCTGGGAGTAGCGGGGGATGACTAGAAAGAGAGGATGGGGGCAGATAGCATAGGGCTCCCAAACCACGATAAACAACATGATCTTGATTCTGTTAGCAGTACAGAGAAACAGATGACATTTTAAGAGGAAAAAAATGACACATTTTACAGGATTTATGTAGTTATTGTATGAATTAATAAATGAAACAATGAACGAATTTTTTAGGTTAAATTAGTCAAGCAGAAGTATATATAATAGATTGAAGGAGAGAGAGACTAAAATAATGAAACAAACAAAAAAAAATAATGAAACAAATAATTTTTAAAAAGAGGTATCAGGGACTTGAATAGACAGTAATCATGGGAGAGAAAAGAAAGAAAAAATACTCAGACTGATCAGACATGGATTAATGTCTTGTACCTGAGAAACTGGAAGGACAATCGTGTCATTCAGAGAAAGAAGCAATGAAGCTAATCCGGTAGGTGTGTGAGCAGGAGATTCAGGGGCTGGTAGGGACCCACACCCCAGTGGAGCTGTCTGCAGGATGAGGACTCAGAAGCGACGTCAGAGGACAGGATGGAATTGGAAGTCATCCACGCAGAAGAAATCATCAGAACCTTGACACAAAGAAAACTCTCAGACCATGTATATGAAAGTGAAAGGATCTTAGATGTAACATTATGAAACAGTGTTTAAATGGTCAAAAGGCACATGAAAAAATGCTCAACATCGCTAATTATTAGAGAAATGTAACTCAAAACTATAATGAGGTATCACCTCACACCAGTCAGAATGGCCACCACCAAAAGTATACAAATAATAAATGCTGGAGAGGGTGTGGAGAAAAGGGAACCCTCCTACACTGCTGGTGGGAATGTAAATTGGTGCGACCACTATGGAGAACAGTGTGGAGATTCCTTAAGAAACTAGAAACAGAGCTTCCATACGATCTTGCAATCCCACTGCTGGGCACATATCCAGAGAAAAGTGTAGTTTGAAGAATGAACATACTCCCCAGTGTTCACTGCAGCACTGTTTACAATAGCCAAGACACGGAAGCAGCCTAAATGTTCATCAACAGGTGAAAGGATAAAGGAGTACATATTTATACACACACACACACACACACACACACTCAGCCATAACCAAAGAATGAAATAATGCCATTTGCCACAACATGGATGGGCCTAGAGATGATCATACTAGGTGAAGAAAGCTAGACAAAGACAGACAAACACCATGTGATACAATTTATATGTAGAATCTAAAAAATAAATGATACAAATGAACTTATATACAGAACAGAAATAGACCCATAAATATAGGAAAAATCTGATGGTTACCAAAGGGGAAAAAGGTGGGTGGGGATAAATTAGGAGTTTGAAATTAACAAATACACATTAGTATATATGAAATAGATAACCAACAAGGACCTACTGTGCAGCACAGAGAACTATACTCAATATTTTCTAGTAACCTACAAGAAAAGATACTGAAAGAGAACAGATACATGAATGTATGCCTGAATCACTTTGCTACACACCCGAAACTAACACAACCATGAAAATCAACTATACTTCAATTAAACAAATAAATGGAGGAAAAAAGACAGTGTTGGAGGTAAGAAGAGGTCTCAGGGGATTCCAGGGGATGTCAGTTCAGTCACTGAGAAAGGCAGTTTAGGATGGAGCAAAAGTGAGGGGAAAGGGCAGGTAGACAGGCTTTGAGAAAGACAACCAGCAAAAGGCCATCGGATCTACCAAGTGAGAAGTGACCGTTAGGACGAGTGACAGTGGATGAAAAGGAACAATTTAACAACGAGCTGAAGAATCATAGAGGCGGACAAAGTGTGGTACAATTCAGGGGCTGCAAACCCACATGGCAAAGGAGCCAAGCAGATAACACACAAAAGTAAAACAGCTGAGTACAAGATCTGCAGCCCTCTGGATCGACATTCTACTTCCCATAGTAGACAGAAGCATTGGTACAGATAGAGATTTCTGTGTACAAGGAAAATAAGATCGCAAGGCAGTGATACACAGTAACGGACACGTCACCTAAGAGCTGCAGACAACAGGGAGCAGGGGGAGTGGATTACAGGGTCTGCAGAGAGCCCACACCCTGTCCAAAGACAGAAAAACAAACTCAATTCTAAGAGACTGCTGTCATGTACAAATGTGGCCCAGTGTTGCCAGTTCCCCAATGTGTTAAGAGAAAGAGAAATACAAATTTTTATGCAAATCTCCCAATGTTTAAATATTCGGGCAGGGAGGAAACACGGTATGGGTCAACAAAAAGGTTTGCAGTCAGAAGCCAGCTCACTAATAGTCTGAGACCTCCTGAATCCACTGCTGCTGCTGCTCCCGTCCCTGGGATTCTCCAGGCAAGAACACTGCAGTGGCTTGCCATTTCCTTCTTCAATGCATGAAACTGAAAAGTGAAAGTGAAGTTGCTCAGTCGTGTCCGACTCCCAGCAACCCCATGGACTGCAGCCCACCAGGCTCCTCCGTCCATGGGATTTTCCAGGCAAGAGTTCTGGAGTGGGGTGCCATTGCCTTCTCCTAGGCTTTATTAACTCTGACAATGAAAGAATGAGAAAAGTACAATGGTAATAGGACAGGTCAGAAGAATTGAGGGAAGAGTTTGCTTATTTGCTTGCTTGTTTCAGGATTCTGAAGAATTAAGCATTTTTATTGGCTGACAGGAAGGTAGCCTAGTGATCAAGAGCAAGAGATATGAAGCTGCATGTAAGGGAGTATAAGCTAAAACAAGAATTTTATTTTGTTGGATTTTAGTATACTTTGGAACTAAAAAGCCTCTTGATGAAGGTGAAAGAGGAGACTGAAAAAGTTGGCTTAAAACTCAACATTCAGAAAACAAAGATTATGGCATCTGGTCCCATCACTTCATGGGAAATAGATGGAGAAACAGTGGAAACAGTGTCAGACTTTATTTTTGGGGCTCCAAAATCACTGCAGATGGTGACTGCAGCCATGAAATTAAAAGACGCTTACTCTTTGGAAGAAAAGTTATGACCAACCTAGATAGCATATTCAAAAGCAGAGACATTACTTTGCCAACAAAGGTCCGTCTAGTCAAGGCTATGGTTTTTCCTGTAGTCGTGTATGGATGTGAGAGTTGGACTGTGAAGAAAGCTGAGCGCCGAAGAACTGATGCTTTTGAACTGTGGTGTTGGAGAAGACTCTTGAGAGTCCCTTGGACTGCAAGGAGATCCAACCAGTCCATTCTGAAGGAGATCAGCCCTGGGATTTCTTTGGAAGGAATGATGCTAAAGCTGATACTCCAGTACTTTGGCCACCTCATGCGAAGAGTTGACTCATTGGAAAAGACTCTGATGCTGGGAGGGATTGGGGGCAGGAGGAGAAGGGGACGACAGAGGATGAGATGGCTGGATGGCATCACCGACTCAATGGACATGAGCTTGTGTAAACTCCAGGAGTTGGTGATGGACAGGGAGGCCTGGTGTGCTGTGATTCATGGGGTCACAAAGAGCTGGACACGACTGAGCGACTGAACTGAGCTGATTTTGATAAATAATCATCAGGGAAAGAAAGATCTTTGTTAAGTACAATTCAGAATTAATTGATGAACCAGATGTGACAGCTGTATGATAGACATTGCTACCATCTTATTTTGTAAAGAGACAGTGTCTATAAGAGATGGACAGCCCCACAGGTAAGAGAGGCCCCACCAGCAGCCAGGATAATTTCATTATGCAAACGAGAGTTCCCGTGTCTGTGATAGGGCAATGGGGCCTGTCACCATGGAAACAGAAGGTGGCACTGAATGGCTAGCACTCTGCCTTTCAAAGAACGGAAGCCCCCTTCTGGGAAAAGGAACTTGGGTTTGGCCTTCAAAATCCCTAAGTTTCTTATCATTTGGAAGCTGGTTAATGCCTTCAGTGCATCACCAAGAAGAAAAAAGCCAGCGTTTGGCCAGCTATCCTGGTCAAACTGCCAGCATTTGTCGTCCAGCTCAGGGAAGGAGAAGGAAGAAGCAGAGCGCCATAGACAGCCTGTGGTTTTCAGAAACCACAATGTGTGGGACATGATCCTCAGGCAGGGGGCTGGTACTGGGTTCTGAAAAGCCCATCGATAGCTCCCCTTTCCAGGTGAAACTAATGCAATTCAAACAGAGTGGTGAGATTGTCAGATTATTAATAATTTTATGTATTTTTCATGCCAGTGTCACAGGAAGACTGGAGATCTGGGGAGATTTTTCTGTTTTTTTTTTTTTTTTTAAGAGGAAAGAAAACTGCTAGGAACAAGTGCTTCTTAAACACCTTTTCAAACGTTTGAAAAGAACAATTTAATACCTTTAGTATGACAGTAACTCTGATACTTTGACTTTCTTCTCCTGGCTTCCGATGCCCTTCAGGAATAACCCCACCCTACAAACTCAGACTAATTCCCCATTTCCCAAAGTATGTCCTTACAGACCAGCTGCCCCAGAATGGTGACATTCCACAAAACATCGCCTGTTTATTTAGCAAACACTGAGAGAGCAGCTTTCATGTGCAGGCACTGTGACAGGTGGTGGGGATCTGTGCTGGCCGGCGTGAACATGCCCCTGGTCTCACCGTGCTTACCAGGGGCGGTTCCACCTCTACCTCATGCATCCTCTCCTCTACAGGAATGCTCCCCTTCCTGCTCCCTGCCTGCAAACTCTCCCCATCACCCCTCTTTCAGAGAAACTTCTCTATATTACAGATTGATTCATCAACCTCTCCTTTGAACTGCATCAGTTCTTTTGAGCCTATAAAGCATTTAATGATTCCCAGGTGGCACTAGTGGTAAAGAACTCGTCTGCCGGTGCAGGAGACATAAGACACTTGGGTTCAATCCCTGAGTTGGGAAGATCCCTTGGAGGTGAGCATGGCAACCCACTCCAGTACTCTTGCCTAGAGAATCCCATGGACAGAGGAGCCTGGTGGGCTACAGTCAGTGGGGTTGCAAAGAGCGGACACAGCTGAACAACTCAGCACATAGCACTCACTCATACCCTGCACCCCCTGCTCGTGTCTCATGAATGCCATCTTGTCTCCCCAGCTATGACAAAAAGCTCTTGAAGGAAAGAACTACATTTTTTTTTTCTCCTCTGCCTTCCATGTGGTCTAACACAAAACTCAGTACATTGTGAGAATGTGTTGCAGATGACCGCATCTCTCCAAACCAAATTGAAGAGCAGCTCATTTACCCTTCAGTATTAGTTTCCTATGGCCTCTGTAACAAATTACCACAAGTTTGGTGATTAACTTGGATGTCTTCTTTCTCAGTTGTGAAGGCCAGAAGTCTAAAATCAATATCACTGGGATAAATCCAAGGGGTTAGCCAACAGGGCCAAGCTCCCTCTGGAGACTCCAAAGCAGAATGTGTTCCTTGCCTCTTCCAGTTTCTGGGGGCTGCCGACAATCCTTGACTTACAGCCACATCATCCAATCTCAGTTGCTATGGTCACCTTACCTTCTCCTCTTCTATCTGTGTCAAATCTCCCTCTGCCTCTCTCTTGTAAAAACACACATCACTGCATTTAAGGTCCTCCTGGATAATCCAAGGTAACCTCCCCATCTCAAGACCCTCAACTTATTCACATCTAATAAGGCCCCTTTTCCACATAAGGTAACAATTACAGGTTCCAAGGATTGGGGCTCAATATATTTTGGGGCCATTATTCAGCCCATCACACCCTTAGATTAAGGCCCTTTGATTTAATAAAGTTGTAACAATCAATCAACTAAAATCATGAAGAATACTGTCTCTCATCTAGGGCTTTCAACAAATAGACAAGAATCAGAAAACAATGAAAAATAGATATCACAGCCTACCAGTAGAAAAATATTGCACAGTTAAAAATTGTCAGAAGTATTAACTACTGGAAAAGCAATAATTTGAAATAAGTCAAAAGTATTGATTGTATCCCATAGGATCAAAAGCAGATTATTTCAAAGCAGAATTGCTGGAAAGATGACAAATTCAGGTTACTTTTTTTCCTGGGGAAGAGAGGTTTTTGCAGTGGCATTCAGCCACAAAACCAATTTTCCCACCCAAAACTGCAGATGGAAATAAATCTCCATTCTCTTTATTATTAAAGTGTTAAGACAAGTAAGGTCAGGTAGCCCACAGGCTACATGTTTTCAGGGCAGACTGGATCCCAACATCAGCAGAGTAATTCAACTCGGGGGGTTACTGATTATGTGTTTGGGAAGCTAGGGAGGTGGAAGGTTCACCCTTCATAAGGCAGAACCCTGAAGGAGACGGCAATAGTTTGAAGACAGTTTAAAAGAGATAAATGATTGTTCAGTGAGTATGGTGAAAAGCAGCAAATTTCTGTTACAGTTTTTAGGGTCTGTGTTGTCCTGGACTGAGTTGTATTGTAATAACTAGACATTATGCAAACACAGCAGCGATGTTTAAGGCCCTTGCTGCATGTATATGAAGAGCAAATAGTGAAAAGTGCCAGGTGACAGGAATCTCTGAGGTCCCAAATCAACTCTCTAGTGAGAAGCTGCATGCGTGCTGTCACTTCAGGCCTGTCCGACTCTTTGTGACCCTATGGACCGCAGCCCTCTGGGCTCCTCTGCCCATGGGATTCTCCAGGCAATGATAGTGAAGTGGGTTGCCATTTCCTTCTCCGGGGGATCTTCCCGACCCAGGGATCAAACTCACGTCTCCTACATCTCCTGCATTGGCAGGAAGGTTCTTTACCACTAGTGCCATCTAGGAAGCAAATAAGAAGGTAATACTGGTCAAATCAATCTCATTGACCTATTGAAATGCTAACTTAGTTGACTTGGTAAATGATTATCATCCCCATAGCAGGATTTGGGTACTCTCAGATACTGCCTTTAAGATTCTAATGAAAATTCCACTCATAGTCCAGAATAAAAATACAAATCTCCAGGGACATCCAACCATCACACAGCCAACCTGCAGCTTCCCCCGCAGTGAACTTGTTCAGTGACGGGCAACTCAGGAGCCCTGAGAGGTCCTTACAGTAAAGCCAGAGGAGGCAGTGAGTACCCTTGGTCACCAAGAGGGCCTGCTGCGGTCTACACTCTTTGTTGATAAGGCAAGGAAGTGTACAATACATTGTCAACTGAATTTCTTTTAAAGCAATCCTAAAAGCATTTCTTTGGAAATTCCTTATCTGGAAAATTTTCCTGGGAAAAACATCTCTCCCAAAGAAGCTAGATGAGAGGCAGTTCTTCACTCTCACCAGAGTGGCTCAGAGCCGTTTCCTCCAACTCCTCTAGACCCCAGTGGGTTCCCACCCAGGACCTCCACTTAATTCTCATCTCTGCGTGGCCTCTGAATCATTTCACATCATAACATGTCAATCGCTATCTCCTCTCTTCAGGCTCGGTCTTGGAGTGAGAAGCATAAACATCCTCCACGGAGGCAGCTTTGTTTGTCCAGACCCTGTCCCCTGGAGAAGTTATGATCGGCAGGAAATGAAAACAACCAGCATGGCTTTTGTTCGCATTGATTTCAGTGACATTTTGAAAATGGAGCACCTAAGCCAAACCAAATCCCAGGCCTTGTTCTGACCAAAATCCGAAATGAGGAACTTCACGCGGAACATTAAAAACTCAATTGTCTCCGGCCACAGCTGAATGAAAAGCTCAGATTAAAACTGGCAACGATTTGCTTCCTACAAATGTGCTTTGTTCTTGGCTAACTTGTCAGCTCATAAAAAACGCCTCTGTACAAGCAGCTGTCTCATTCAAGACGCTGAATCTTTTCATGGCCGTCAATAAGAATGTGTTACAGGGAGCCCAGTCTAGGACCCTTGCTATGGGTCCGCAGTGTGGGCCTCCCCGCTTCCCTGGTATGCCTTTCTTCTAACTTGATGACTTGCATTTTTAATAAAGGGTTATAGAAAATGCCATGCTCTTCGTGGAATCCCCTCATCATTCAGTTTCCCAGAAGCCTGATTGTGGAAAAAGCCAGCCCCAGAGGCAAAAACAGAGGAGGTCTCTGAAGTTTCCGATTCTTAATCCTAGCTCTTGCTCTTAGCCTCCCTGGGCACATTTATTTAATACCTTTATATCTTTAAATGTTTCCTTGGTGAGCTGAGTAACTTGCGGTGACCGCCCTGAACTAGTTTGCTAGAGAGAAATCAAATCAAAATGAGGGCAAACCATTTTACAAATATCAACTGGCTGGTGAATAATCATTATGGCTTTCCCAATGAGCCAGTAAATAAATTGATGACACATCCAAGACACCTTATTTTTTTCCTGGATTATCTAGAGAGGCACCTTCAGCCCAACCTCAACATGAGGACTCGTGGTGAGCCCTCACATGGACCATCACATGCAGCGTCCTACAGATTAGAGGGTGGGCGAACCGTGGGTAATGGTAAGGAGCCCCTTCACCCTTCCTGAGTCTACCTTCGCTCACGCTGCTCCATGTACTTGGAATGATCTCTTCACTCTTCCCACCCATTCTGCTAATCTCTGAGAACCTTTCATACCCTCTCTTCCATTTAAAGCCCAAATTCTATTAGTGCAGATTAGCTCCAACCTAATGGAAAGACATGGAGAAGGCAATGGCACCCCACTCCAGTGTTCTTGCCTGGAGAATCCCAGGGACGGGGAGCCTGGTGGGCTGCCATCTAGGGGGATGCAGAGAGTCGGACACGACTGAAGCGACTTAGCCACAGCAGCAGCATCGATGGAAAGACAATTCCAGGTTCTCAGAATTCATAGATGCAAATCAGCAGTGTAACCCAGGATAAGTCACTTAACATCTCTAAGTTCCAGTCCTTAGCTATTAAAATGGAACTCGGAGAGGACTTCTCTGGTGGTACAGTGGATAGGAGCCTGCCTGCCAACGCAAGGGACATGGGTGCCATCCCTGATACCGGAAGATCCCACATGGCGTGGGGTAACTAAGCCTGTGCCCTGCAACTCCTGAGCCCACGGGCCTACAGCCTGTGCCCTGCAACGAGATAGCCCAAAAGCAGCAGCAAAGGCCCTGTGCAACCAAAAAGAGAAAACTGAACTAGTAGGGACCTCCCTTGTGGCCCAATGGCTAAGACTCCGAGCTCCCAGTGCAGGAGGCCCAGGCTCTAGCCCCAGTCAGGGAACTAGATCCCACATGCTGAAACAAAGATCAAAGATCCCACATATAACAACTAAGACACAGTCCAGCCGATAAATAGTTTAATGGGACTAGGAGCACCCTCCTCACAATTCCTTTAAAGTTCTGTGCCACCCAGGATCATTTGGAGTGGGGTGAAAAGACTGACGAAGCACTGCAGTTGCTCTGAGGTAGAGGCTTCTGCGGAGAAGGTAATGGCACCCAACTCCAGTACTCTTGCCTGGAAAATTCCATGGACAGAGGAGCCTGGTGGGCTGCAGTCCATGGGGTTGCTAAGAGTCGGACATGACTGAGTGACTTCACTTTCACTTTCATGCATTGGAGAAGGCAATGGCAACCCACTCCAGTGTTCTTGCCTAGAGAATCCCAGGGACGGGGGAGCCTGGTGGGCTGCCATCTATAGGGTCGCACAGAGTCGGACACGACTGAAGTGACTTAGCAGCAGCAGCAGCAGCAGAGGCTGCTGAGGGTGCCTGGCCAGAGTGAAATATATAGGACATGTTTGGCTGAAGCAAAACAAGCAAGTCATTATTTGAACCGTTTTCTGAGGATACATTATGTAACAGGGATTATTCCATAGTTGTTATGGGCTGAATTGTGTCCCCAAAATTCATACACTGAAGTCCTAACCCCTAGTACCTCAGAATGTACCTGGAGATGGGTCTTCAAAGAAGTACTTAAGATTAAATGAGATCATTATGATGGGCCCAAATCTGATATAACTGGTATCATTATGGAAAAAAGTAAAGGCCATTAGGGCACAGACACATATAGACAGAAGACTGTGAAGATGGTCGTCCAGAAACCAAGGAGAGAGGCCTCGAAGAAACCAGCCCAGCTGATACCGTGATCTTGGACTGCTAGCCTCCAGGACTCTAAGAAGACAAGATTAATCTTCTGTTGGTTAAGCTACCCTGACTATGGTACTTTGCTATAGCAGCCCAAGCAAATTAAGCTATTATCTTCAATTCTTCAGAAATTATCCACCACCTAAAATGTGTACACAAGTTAAAACATGTTCACCGGTTAAAAATACCAACAAAATAGATGAGTTGTTTAGTTTCTACATTCTTTCTTACTCCAATCAGGCCTTTCTCCAGTCTTTCTCTTCCCTATGAACACACCTTTTGAAATCATGAATAATAGGAAAATTATTTCCTGCTTGTATCAGTCAGGACAGGTTAGGCTACGCTGCAGTAACAATCTAAAATCTAGGGGTTTTAATAATTAAACTGTATTATTTCTTACACTAAATGAATCGAGGTTCCACTCTGTGTTTCCTTCCTAGTTTCAGATACTTTACCAGCTGGAGGGCTAACAGTGGCCATTAGAAGAAACTGTGGTGAATTTCTCATGGGCTCTTATATACTTTTACCTAAAGGTGACACCAGCCACTCACGCTATATTACTCAAAATAAGTCACCTGGCCATGGCTATCTTCAAGGAGTGGGGCAATCCAAACTTATGTGGCAGGAGAAACATCAGAATATCAATGAGCAGGGTCATTTGCAGCCACAGTGCCTTTGGGTAAGGATAAATTCTCACAACTGAAGCAGCAGAGGAATTGAATTTAAAAGACATACCTTAGCCTGATTTTCTATACATGAAGCTAAAGAAAAAGCAGACTTCAGAATCAAACCTGTGTTTATTCATCTGAAAGTTTTCTCGTAATATTTCTATGCGGATTAAATAAAAGTGCATTTGTAAAGTACCCTCAATGGTGTCTTAAAATGTCCTAGATCCGCTGCATGTTTGATATTCAGAGTGACTTTTTATTTTTACCCAATTTCTAGTATGAATCCATGACACTCAGCTGTTTCACCTGGCCCCAAACAAGGCTTGGCCTTGCCAAAAACACCAGGTACCTGCCTTCCAGAGAGTCTTCCTACTTCTAAGACACTTAGCCCACCCGGACAGGTACCCTTCTTAGCATACTACATTCTCCCATATACATTCTCTGTCTTTTCTCCTCTGTCGAGTCCTGTGCTGACCTTCAGCCTCCAAACCATCAGCTGAAAAATGAGGTCGAATGAACATGGCGCGTGAGATGAGGATGACGTTGATCCAGTGGTTTTCTCCAGAGTTCGGGACATTGAAAGCGTCTCTATGCTCAGGGAAAGAAAGCCTTGGGGAGAGCAAGTGTCTCTTACTGGTGACTCACGTCACCTTGCACTCTCCCCGCAGTTTCCTGAACTGGAGGAGGAGGAGCAGCAGACCTCCCACCTGCTCACCCCTCCTCCCACTGCAAAGCCGATCAGAGACCAAGCGCAAACAGCTGGGTAATTTGAGCGACTGGCCCCTTTTAGACTGAGGCAACAGGGAAAGCCTGGCCAGGCCAAGCACTTAGCCAGCTTCTCTCCTCCGGTTACACTGGTGCCCTGTCTCCCCTTGGGCTTTTCACCCTCAGCACACGGCCCCAGGGCACTAATGGAGTGAACCGGCATGCGTGCTCACCTGCTGTGCCCGCCACAGCCACTTCACCCCAGCGGAAGTCTGAAAGCACGCAGTGCATTTGCTGGATGTGACAGACTGCAGTGTGCCTTTGCTCTGATTATAAAGCAAGGTCAAGCGCTCTCCTCTTTTATTAACATTTAGGTGAGTGTCCCGAGGCCACTGAGCAAAGCCGAACGAAAGCAAAAACAAAAATCATTAAATAATTTTTATTATCATTTTCAACTGAAAGTGGCTGCAATTGTCAAATAGTCACCACCATCTATGTACTATTATACAACTGTATCACTCTTTACAGTTTAGAATGCATTTTTCATATATTTTCATTTGATCTCCCTAACGATGCAGCACGGTTTTCCTCATGTGATCGATGAAAAACTGCAGTTTGGGGAAGTCAATGACATAACCTGCTTGAGGTGTCACAGCTACTAAGTGACAGAGCTCAGACTCCACCCCAAGTTTTCTGAGGCACAATTCTATGTCTGTGACGCACAGCGAGACCCAGAAAACAGATACGAGGAACCGAGAAACACCTGCGCTCTGCTAGACATGGTAATGAACATTTTCACATATGCAGCATGACAAACGTCACCGCAAACCTGATCACAGCACTTCCGTTTATCCAACAATGTCTGTGTGGTGTGGAGGAGACTGCAGAGGGCAGGTGGCAGTAAGAAATGACTCCAGACAAAGATGACTAGACGAATGGTTATTATTCCCATTTAACACAAAAGAAAAAAGGAGCATGAAGGAGGAGGTGAGGAAAGCTAAGAGGAGAGTTTTAGGTAAAACAGAAGCCAGGTTTAATATCTCACAGCATCACAGCAGACGGGTGGACCGAAGGACGGGTGGACGGGGAGTTCACTACCTACCGGGAAGTTTTCTACACCGAAAGGAATGGTTCGGCTTCTCCAACGCCCGCATAAGCTCTTTTGAATCCTACCATCTGTGCTTTTAGGAAAAGGAGGTGACAGAAAGATAAGAAAGACCTGAAGATGACTGACACACAGACCCAAAAGTACCATAGGTACATCTTCACGCGTGAACGATGACAGACCCAAAAGTACCACAGGCACAGCTTCACGCGTGAACGATGACAGCAAAACATCCCAAGTCTGGTAGACTGGACCTCATGCCAGCCAAGGGGGCAGCTTATAACTCCTTCGGTCAGAGATTTTTCCAGATGCAAGAACTAAAGACAGGCCCGAGTCAGAAGAACAATGAGACAGGTAAAAACTTGTATTGAACAAAGACAGAGACCCATTCCTGGGATAGGCAAGCCATTGGTGATGGTTCAGTCACACAGAGATGGTCCTCTTCTCTCTGTGACTCACACGATTCTCTCCCGGGAAGACTGACAGCCAGGATATGAGCAGCTAGCTCAGATAATTTCAGGGTTCTGTCTGCCACCCGGGCTCTTGTTTCCGTAGAGATCACACCTGCCCCTAATCCAAGGAGGGTCTCCACATGACGCAGGCACACAGCCCTGGCTTTGACATCTCAGGCAAATTCAGGGGGGATTTTGAGAAGAAAGTACAGGAAATTAAGATTCTGGCAGAGCTGGTTGAATTTTCTGAGAGGGGACTAGAAATACAACAGCTAACTTAGCACCGGCACAGAACTAAGTCTTTGCCTGCCTCATCTCAATGAATCCTCACAGCAACCCCGTGAGGTAAGTACTATTATCATTCTTTTTGGGGGCAGGGGGCTTGCAAATGATATTTCTTTTTTTTATCCTTTTTTATTATTATTATTTCTTTTTTAATTTTACAATACTGTAGTGGTTTTGCCATACATCAACATGCATCCACCACGGGTGTACACGTGTTCCCCATCCTGATGAGGAAACACACACACACAGGTTAAGGAACTTGTCCAAGACCACACAGCTAATAATGGCAGAACCAGAATTCAGACCCATGTGGATCAGGCACCAGATCTTTCACTTCTCATTCACTACTTCATAATGTCTGTCCTTAGGGGAACAACTGGGAAGACATGGGCATGAAGATGCTTTTTGAAAGCATAGTATTAGGTTGGCGGGAACCCAAGGGAACTTTTTGGCCAACCCAATATTTTTATTTCATAATGTCAACTTGCCTAATTATAAGTAATCTTATATTCTAATGTTCCTGTTTCTCACAAAATCATAGAGGTTCTTCATCCTTCAAATCTTCTTAAAATACTTCCATCTCATCAGAAGGAAAAGGAGTTTCATTTTCAGAGTCATTTGCTTGACATCTAGGTGCTAGCAAGGGCAGCTCAATCACTTCAACGAATACTGAAACTTCATCAAACTCACGTAGGGTGATATGAATGTAAACATCTGCTTGAACCACGAGTGACTGAATAACTGAATGACTGTATCTATGGGAAACAAACAATATGACATTTTACAAGCAATTCACAGTTTTCAGTAATACAACATGTCACAAAACACTTTAAGAATCAAATTTAGCACTCGGCTCAATTTCACCCAGTCTGGCACACTCATCCACCAGCTAATGGGACTCCGGCTGCACCAACACTTCATCCCGGACCAGAGTGGGAAAACTTTTTCTATGAAGGGTCAGATAGTAAATGCTTTTGGCTTTTTGGGTCAGATGATCTCTGTCACTACTACTCAGTTTTGCCATTGTTAACAATGCAGAAAAAGCCATAGACAATATGGAAGCAAATGGACATGGCTGGGTTCCAATAAAACTTTATCCATAACAGCTGGCAGGCTGGATTTGGCCCACAGACTCTAGTTTGCCTCCCTCCCAACTCCTGTCCCTGACAAAACAATGATGCCCTCACTCATCCCGGTCTCTGTTCTGACGCCCCACCTGAGCATCATGAAGGCTTTTAAAAGTCACCAAAATACTGTGAACAATGGCGAATTATGAGAGCTGCAGACCACATCCAAAATTAACAACTAAAGAAAGCTGTCAAAGAGACAAACTGGGCCAGCACAGTGACCACAAATAGAAAACTTTCTTCTGTCCCTTCTTATCGTAACAGGGAAAAGAAGCATGTGTTTGATTATTTGGGGTTTTAATTTAAGCTTCCTGCATAAATCCTGTATTTTAAAATCACAGTCATTTTATATTTTTCATTGAAAAAAAAACAATTCTTAGTGAAGATGCTTTGTTTATATTCGTTTTTAGTTATAGGTTGCTAGGCAAGAAAGCAGACCCTATTTATCACAGCATCACAGGCCATCACCCTAGAGCTAGGGTCTCTGATGAAGGACAGGGAAGAGACATGTGCCAGGCCTTTCCCCCATGGCACCTTGCCTTCCCCTAGGACGTCTTTCTATTGTGAGCCTTTTGGAAATGCAGAACAGAAAGAAAAGCAATCAGAAATGGACTACATCATGATATGACAATTTTAACTCTATAAATTCATTTTTTCCCCTCTCTTCCTGTTTGTCCGTATTTCCAGAAGACAGAGAGAGGCTAGAAATTTCTTCTAGGAATCTGTAGTTGTAAGCAAGAGGGAAGTAGAAACTGTATGTTTAATGAGGTGACCTCCATGTCTTCACGGGCTACCTCCCCTATCCTCAGGACTCCTGTGTCTTAGACTTTCGGCTTAAGTCAGCTCATGCAGAGATGGCTGTTCTCAGGCTATTTCTATAGATTTCCTACTTGGTTTGCATTTATTTTGCCTACTTGTCAGTTTCAGTAAACACTTTAATTAATTATATATCTTAAAGTGCTTGACGTACCATGTAGTGAAACGGTACAATTTTTTAAAATCAATGAGGGGAGAAAAATCACTATAGGGCTCATCAGTGGAACTTCTGGTGTTTCACATAAAAAAGAGGGGATGGGAAAACAATTCTACAAATCAGGAATTCTACAACTTCGCCTAGAAAGGGTTCCACCTGGCAACGAGATTTGTTGTGAAAGCCCCGAATGCGTAAGAATGAGTCTAGGTCAAGCATGGAGACCTCAGGATAGTAGGAGGAAGTGACTGAGCCCCCAAGAGCAGCAGAGCCAAGGATATCAATCAAATGTCAGCTCATCACATGAAGAAAAGGGGCGGGGCCACTGAGCTCTCTGGGTTATAGAAAGAAGCAAACTAAGAAAGACAAAAAAAAAAAGGGAAACGTGTGCCAAGGTCACAGCCGACTTGATCAGTCCTGGTTTCCTACAGACAAGTCTGGGTATCTGGTAGGCTTTGAGGTTTATGCTCTTAAGCAAAGAGAAGAGGAAATGTGACCATTCCAGCTTTATATAAAAGAAGTTTATGGAAGGAGAAGTGGGAGAACTACCCCAGCTGCTCAACCCAGTACTCTGCACTTGGGCTTCTTGCCCGCTGACTGCACAGAAGCTATGGAGGAAATAACAGTGGCAGGTGGCACACAGAGGATGAAAATAACCACAGCAACAGATACCATTTACTGAATACCTAGAATCCCTGGTGGGCTGTCGTCTAAGGGGCCGCACAGAGTCGGACACGACTGAAGCGACTTAGCAGCAGCAGCAGCACTCTGGTGACAAGTCTTCTGCTGGGCATTTTTACACCTATTATATTTATTCCTCATCATTTATAAAATAAATAGTGTTACCCCTATTCTACAGTTGAAAAAACATAAATCAAGAATTAAAAAAAAAAATCCTAACCCAAGGTTACATAGTTTTTAAAAATGAAGAGTCAGGATTCGAGGCTAGGTCTTGGTGAATCTAAGGTTTAAGGCGAAACATCACTAGTTCTCGGGTTTGCCTTTGCTTTCAGAGAAAGAAGAAGTTGCCTGAATCCCGAGGTAACTATAATCAGTGATGACAGCTACCAGCAACATCACAATAATGGTGCCCAGGGTGTCACCTAGAGGTTGCTGCAAAATCTCATATCCAGTAAAGCCCCCGCAGCTGGAGGAACAAAGTGTGTCATTTCTACCTCCAGGTCTCTCACAAGTGCCGCCCAGTGACAGAATCTAACTGGGACCCTGCGGCAAGGGATTCTGGAAACGTTGTTCCCAGGTTTCTAGCCCTGTGATAGGAGGCAGTCATAAGAGGGAGCAGGAATGATTCTGCATTGCCCAGAGGAAACTCTGGCACCGTCACGGGTGGGCCCTGCAATAATCTGGAATTCGGGAAAAAATGTGGAGTAACTCTGTGATTAGGTGGGAAGGGTATAAGTGGCCACAGTTTAATGGTGGGATGAAATCCACAGAGTAAATATTTTGACCACTATTTTGTCCTCTGACTATATTCTCCAGCTCCTGAGATCTGGAGAGATGTTTTTCTGCAGATTTCAATCTTGAACAGCCTCCAGAAGAAATAACATGCTGCAGAAGTCACTTCCCAGTCCTTATTCTCCCCAGAATCCATTTTTAGTTGACTGTGCTCCAACAGCTTTAATGAATGGTCTAGTAACTCTGGACTCTCTTTTCCACCCTCAAGGAAAATTCTTGCTTGGTAGCTGCCCTGTGTCTCTGCCTACCTTGATTTCTTCAGGAAAGGCTTTAGTTTTAAAAGCCGAATTAGCTGAAATGACTAGAGACAAATTTGGGGTAATTTTTAACTTAATTTCAATGATCAAAGTTATACTCTCATCCCTATTTCCTGAGGGCAATTACTTTCAATTCTTGCAGCTCTTTCTCACTCCATATCTCTAAATGTTTATACTGCTAGTTCTTGATTTTTCAATTTAGACCCTACTAGATTTTTCTAGTAGATTAGATTATTAGATTTAGATTAGATTCAATTTAGACCCTATTAGATTTTTCAATATTGACACCCTACTATTGAAAATGAGAAATTAGCTTTCATATAATTCAACACTCAGGCACATGCACACACACACACACGCTTTTCCACTCATCTTCCCACGATCATTTTTTGGGTTAGATCAGTATTCAGTATTATATTATCATGATGGTGTCATATTTATTCACAGCTGCATCATGTAGTTTTCTGTATTTTTTTTTCTTGTAAACTTTTTGCTTTTTGTAGAATCCGTCATCATTTTATCCCCTTGCTTACTTTTTAAGTAATCTCTAATTCATCCACAAACTCTCTACCAAAAGAAAAGAAAATCATCTCCTTTTCATAGACTGAACACATCTCTCCATTTTATATTTTCTCAGAGACATCCTGGCCTAGGGTTTCCACTCTTCTGCTCCAGTACAGAATGCCTCCTCCCTGGGCTTGCTGCCCACCACCGTCCTGAGGCCGCCGGCCACTGCAGCCAGGGCGACACTGGGCCCTGTATCTTCTGGGGGACCCCAGGCAGCTCCCTTGCCTCTCCCCCTCTCCCGTAACACCAGGTGATGGGAGGGGTGGCGGTGCTGGTGGTGATGGCTACATTTCCCCCCGTTGAGCCAGACGCTATATTTAGCTTCCCCTCCATATCATGACCCCCTCCTTCCCCTTCCAGATGATCCCACGTGTGTCCCCGGCATGTGAAAGTGGGAGGCAGGCGCATTCCAGAGCCAGAGAGTCTCCCAGTGCTCAGTCTGCCTGAGTGGGAAATAATGGAGAGATACCAAAATACAAACGCGTGGGAAGGGTTTCCAAGAAGTTATCCAAACCACTTCTGGAAATAGATGATAACATTATTTCCCTAAACACAGGATGCCACAAAGAGAGCAAAGAGATTCTAATAAATGGTGCAATGTAAAAATGAGTTGCAAAACACCAGTGTTTGTCTCATTTTTAAGCCAATTGCTTTGTGCTAAATGTTGTCAGTGGGGGTCTATGAGTGAACACTGCAAGGGCCAGGGTCTAAAGGCTTTTTCCAAAATCATTTATCAGGCCAGTGATCCACAGATTACAGAATTTCGCCACCTTCCTCAAATCCAAATATTAAATAATAATTAAACTACCACAAAACCTTGGTTTCCTGCGGCTCCCAGGGAAGCCAAAAAACAAGATGCAAAAAAGCAATATTTTGCCAAACATTTCACAGAAAATACAAAATGTAACTGATTTATACCTTGAATATACATTTCTCCCCATTGCACATAGAATACAGCAGTGTTCATTACTCTGTAAATAGAAAATACGTATTTGTTGTTGTTCAGTCACTAAGTCATGTCTGACTCTATGTGACCTCGTGGACTGCAGCACACCAGGCTTCCCAGTCCTTCACCATCTCCGGGAGTTTGCTCAAACTCGTGTCCATTGAGTCAATGTGTGTCTGTATATGCATACAGACACACATATAGTATTAGTATGAATTGTAATAGGCTGAGTGTTTTAATTACTAAACACTCTAATAAATGGTTTTGCTCGGGACTTCCCTGGTTGTCCAGGGGCTAAGACTCGACTTTCCCATAGCAAGGGGCCCAGGTTTCATCCTTGGTCAGGGAACTAAACACTGCATGCCACAGCTAAAGATTCCACATGCCGCAGCTAAGACCCAGCCCAGCCAAATAAATATACAATTTTTTAAATGGTATTTCTTCCCTAAGAGTAAAGTAGCAACAGAGTCTATGATTATGACTCCTCTCCTGCTTTAAAAGAATCATATAAATCAATATAAACAACTTTTATGTTTGAATACTTTGTAAAGTTGCAGATTAACTTACATGCAGTAAAATACATAAATCTTAAGTCTATAGCTTGGAGAACCCCTATGTTGCCATTAGGCCCTCGTGGCACAAGGGTAGCGTGTCTGACTCCAGAAGGCCGCATGTGCAAATCATGTCAGGGTTGTGGGTTTGACTTCCCTGGTGGCTTAGATGGTAAAGAATCCGCCTATAATGCAGGAGATGCAGGTTCGATCCCTGGGTTGGGAAGACCCCCTGGAGAAGGAAATGGCAACCCACTCCAGTATTCTCATCTGGAGAATTTCAAGGACAGAGGAGCCTGGCAGGCTACAGTCCACAGGGTCTCAAAGAGTCAGACACGACTGAGCAACTATCAAACATTATCCAGACCAAAATATAGATTTCCATCCCCAAAAGTTTCCTCTGCCTATATGCTGTTTGATACATTTTTAATGGAAAACATACTTTATTCTTTAGGAGAAAGTTATCAATTGGTAATGAGAATATTTGATTAAGTGAAACCTGAACACGGCAAGGGGAAAAGAAATGAATATTTATCAAGCAAATGCAGTTTGCCAGGTACTTTGACATATCATGCTAATCCTGTCAGGCAGGTGTAATTATCTCCGCTGAGGCAGAGCAGCAGCTTGGACTCTCAGAGTTTTAAGGACCTTTCCAATACCTTACGGTCCATAAGCAACTTGGAAGCTTTTTCCATTTAATCACACTGCCAGATAATACAGCTCTACTACACTTTGCAACTATTAAAAAGTTGTGGGGGTGTGGTTTGTTGGTTGGTTTGTTTTTGCCAACTTTAATGCCCAATAATGAAACACGTAAAGGATAACTGAAATCCAAAGAAAAGAAAAATGTTAAAAACACTTCTCTTAGGTAACCTTAAAAATAGGTTCAGGGACTTCCCTGGTAGCCCAGTGGTTCGGACTGCCTGACGGTGCAGGGGACACAGGTTTGGTCTCTGCTCTGGGGAGAGTCCACATGCCACAGCGCGCCTGAGCCCGTGGGCCTCACTGCTGAGCCGGTGCCCTAGAGCCCTGCTCCTTAACAGGAAAGGCCCGTGGCCGGCGAGGAAGACCAAACCCCACTCGCCACAACCAGAGGAAACCCGAGCGACAGCAAGACCCAGGGCAGCCAAAAATAAAATACATAAAGAAGGAAATTTTTTAAAAAATAGCTTCAGAATAGAAGAAAAAGATAGTGCCCATTCTAACCATACTTTAAAAGCAAACAGTATTGCTTTTTAACCTCCTTGAAATGGGCACCTTTGTCATTGATTTTCAGGTCAAGTTCAGGGCCAGGAATAAAGGAGCAGTGTTAACTGGATTCCCTAAACTCCCTGCAATGCACCTGATCCCAGGGACCAGGGACTAACCGGCCAGATTATGGGAGCCGTGGTCTGGATACCCTGGAGAGTGGTCCTCAGGGCCAATTCCTGTGATGTCATGCCCGCATGGCTGACTGTCCCAGTTTCCCTGAACTGCTGCAGTTTTAGCACTAAAAGTCTAGGGCCCCAGGAAATCCCTCAGTCCCAGGCAAACCGGACTGCTGGTCTTCCTACTGCCCAGCCACCACTTATCAAAGCACCTTAACAACACGTTGCTTTGGTCTTAGGGATTCCAAGGATGACTGGGAAAGTGAGTAAGATCATAAGGGCAAATTGTTTCAATCTGTTCACCAAGAAGAACAAAAAAGAACAGATATGCATTTGCTTACACACAGATAAGGAAGGACCAGAAGGTGAACAGGGAAGCGTAGTCTCATTGCTTCTGGAGAGGGAACTCGGCGCTGGCTGATGGGGAAAGAATGGCTGTCCCCCACTGCCTGCCCTTTCAGAGTCATCTGAGTTAAATGGATGCAGATATATGATTACATCCATGCAGCGTTGCTGGGCTGTGCTCCTCAGCTGGCTTCGAGGGGCTGCAGGGGTGGAAGGCAGGGGAATAATGGAGACGACTGCAGAACCCCTCCACCTGCTTAGACCAGCTTTGTACTTTAGCCATTGAGCTCCCCCATAAGACTTCACTTAAATAATAGACTTTATGATTTTATTTGAAGTCTAAAGATCATAGCATTGATGCATTGATCTTTTTGCTTACAGTGGGTAGACAGCAACAGTCCTTTACAGAAGAGGAACACTTGTGGTCTGATGGCAAGGAGATGCTGAGTCAAAGGCATCAGGTTCAAATCCATGGTCCACACTTGTCTCTGTAACCAGGAGGACATTTCTTTATACCTTCTGATCTTTATGTCTTTATCTGTTTAAAAATAATGTGTGTGTATATTAGCTCAAAGGACTGTTGTAAGAATTAAATATTATGGTATTTTTAAAAGTAGCACTGAAGCGGTATACAGCAAACATTCAATTACTGGCTAATCTGCAACTGAGGCAAAGTGCTATAAAGCGTTAATGCAATAACACACTTTAGAGCTCACGGATGTTTCAACAGTGACCTCCCCTCCACCCGAGCTCAGTGCTCAGTTACGGACCACACAGAAGAGTATGTAGCTGAAGGTCAGACCTTCCAGATGCCAGAGTCTGGAGCCAACTCTAGGCTTAATCCATTCTGAGGGATGAGCTGTCCTCCAGGCACAGAGACCAGCGTAGAGGACCGGGAGGCAAAAGGTAAGTGCATATGGAAGGAGGGAAGAAAGCAGAGGCAGAAGTGGTGGGCAGGGTTTCCCTTGAATCGGCGGGCTGGGCGGAGCGGGTTGGCTCTCTATAGGACAGAACACACTGGTGAGGAGCACCCTCTCCAAGATCCTGAGCCAGATGAGGAGGAGGAGGAGGTGCTGGGAGCACGCAGAAAGAAGAAGGGACTGAGGAAGGAAGAATGCCAGAAGGTGACCATGGAGGTGGAGAAAACGGATACGGTTGGTGAGACCCAGTGCCAGAAACACTGCCAGAAAGTAAAAAGATTTCATTTAATATTACTTCCAGTTAATGAGATTTACCAATGCTTACCTCCGCCCCCCAAACACACACACACAGAAACTTGGTGCACTTTCGATTCTCACGTCAATGAAAGTCATCTTTGGTGCTCACGAACATCGCTCATTCCTAATCCCTGCCTATCTGAATGAGGGGCTCCCCCAACAGGAGCCAGGGAGTCCCGCTGCGGCGGCATGCCCCTGGTGAGCCCTCCACACGGCTTCTCAGCCGCCACCTGAGCTACTCCATGCCCCATTCCCAACCTCTGTCGTCTCTACCATATGATCCTGCAATCCCACTCAGAGAAAAGCGTCATTCCAAAAGACACATGCACTCAATGTCCACTGCAGCACTGTTTCCAGTAGCCAAGACATGGAAGAACCTCTGTCCACTGACACAGCAATGAATACATGTATACTATAATATATATAGCATGTTGAATAATATATACTTTGGCTAATTCATGTCAATGTTTGGCAGAAAACAACAAAATTCTGTAAAGCAATTCAATTAAAATTTAAAAAACAAGATGGTATATATATACACGATGGTATGTATATACATGATGGAATATTACTCAGCCATAAAAAAAATGAAATAATGCCATTTGCAGCAATATGGATGGACCTAGAGAGTGTCATACTGAGTGAAGTCAGAGAAAATGAAATATCTTATGATATTGCTTATCTAAAAAAAATGATACTGCAGAATCTAAAAAAGTGATGCAAATGAACTTACATACAAAACAAAAATAGATCCACAAACAAAGAAAATAAATGTATGGTTACAAAGCAGGAACGGAGGTGTGGGATAAATTAGGAGCTTAGGCTTAACATAAAAACGGTGGTGGTTTAGTCGCTCAGTCGTGTCCAACTCTTGTGACCCCATGGGCTGTAGCCTGCCAGGCTCCTCTGTCCCTGGGATTCTCCAGGCAAGAACATTGGAGTGGGGTGCCATTTCCTTCTCCAGGGGATCTTCCCAACCTAGGAATCGAACCCAGGTCTCCTGCACTGCAGGCAGATTCTTTACCAACTAAGATCTGAGGGAAGCCCACAGCTGTGGGATTCGAACCCACAACTCCGAAGAGACTGGAACCTCAATCCAACGCCTTAGACCGCTCAGCCACACTACCTGCGTAACATAAACATACTGCTATACATAAAATAGATAACCAATAAGGATCACTGATTAACACAGGAAACTATGCTCAATATTTTATAACATAAGGAAAAAGAATCTTCATATATATATAACTGAATCATTTTGCTGTACACCTGGAACTAACACAACATGGTAAATCAACTATACTTCAATTAAAAAAGAAAAAAAAGGAGCTCTACCTTCTCAAAAATTCTACCAACCAGTTGGCAAGCATTTACATGCATTGTCACGTCAGCTACAATGAACCTTTAACCAAAGTCAGTAAAAGTTCTCTTAATCAACTTTTTCCTCCATTTAAACAGACTAACGGGATTAACCAACACTCACGGAGACCATGTAATTCATTACCCAGGACTCTGGAAGCATGAAAACAGTGCTTCTAACAGTTCAGTCACTCAGTGGTATCCAACTATTTGCAACTCCATGGACTGCAGCACACCAGGCCTCCCTGCCAATCACCAACTCCCAGAACTTGCTCAAACTCATGTCCATCAAGACTATGATTACCATCCAAATATCTCATCCTCTGACAACTCCTTATCCTCCTGCCTTCAATCTTTCCCAGCATCAGGGTCTTTTCCAAGGAGTCAGTTCTTCGCATCAGGTGGCCAAAGTATTGGAGCTTCAGCTTCAACATCAGTCCTTCCAATGAATATTCAGGACTGATTTCCTTTAGGATGGACTCATTGGATCTCCTTGCAGTCCAAGGGACTCTCAAGAGTCTTCTCCAACACCACAGTTCAAAAGCATCAATTCTTTGGTGCTCAGCTTTCTTTATAGTCCAACCCTCACATCCATACATGACTACATGAAAAACCATAGCCTTGACTAGATGGACCTTTGTCGGCAAAGTAATGTCTCTGCTTTTTATATGCTGTCTAGGTTGGTCATAGCCTTTCTTCCAAGCAGCAAGTGTCTTTTAATTTCATGGCTGCAGTCACCATCTGCAGTGATTTTGGAGCCTAAAAAAATAAAGTCTCTCCCTGTTTCCATTGTTTCTGCATCTATTTGCCATGAAGTGATAGGACTGGATGCCATGATCTTAGTTTTTTGAATGTTGAGTTTTAAGCCAACTTTCTCACTCTCCTCTTTCACTTTCACCAAGAGGCTCTTCAGTTCTTCTTTGCTTTCTGCCACAAGAGTGGTGTCACCTGCATATCTGAGGTTATTGATATTTTCTCCCAGCAATCTTGATTCCAGCTTGTGATTCATCCAGCCCAGCATTTTTCATGATATACTCTGCATATAAGTTAAATAAGCAGGATGACAATATACAGCCTTGATATACTCCTTTCCCAGTTTGGAACCAGTCTGCTGTTCCATGTCCGGTTCTGTTGCTTCCTGACCTACATACAAATTTCTCAGGAGGCAGGTCAGGCGGTCTGGTATTCCCATCTCTTGAAGAATTTTCCACAGTTTGTTGTGATCCACACAGTCAAGGGCTTTGGTGTAGTCAATAAAGCACAATTTCCTGGTGGCTCAGTGGTAAAGAATCCACCTACCAATGCAGAAAACATGGGTTTGATCCCTGGGTCAGGAAGATCCCCTGAATACTGGCAACCCACTCCAGTAATCTTGCCTAGGAAATCCCATGGACAGTGGAGCCTGGTGAGCTATTAGTCCATGGGCTTGCGAAGAATTGGACATGACTTAGCAACTAAGGGCTTCCCTGAGAGCTCAGTTGGTAAAGAATCCGCCTGCAATGCAGGATACCCTGGTTCGATTCCTGGGTCAGGAAGATCCCCTGGAGAAAGGAAAGGCTACCCACTCCAGTATTCTGGCCTAGAAAATTCCATGGACAGTCCATGGGGTCACAAAGAGTCGGACACGACTGAGCCACTTTCACTTATTTTATTGGGGCTTCCCTGGTGGCTCAGAGGGTACAGCGTCTGCTTGCATTGTGGGAGACCTGGGTTCAATCCCTGGAGAAGGAAATGGCAACCCACTCCAGTATTCTTGCCTGGAGAATCCCATGGACGGAGGAGCCTGGTAGGCTACAGTCCATGGGGTCGCAAAGAGTCGGACACAACTGAGTGACTTACTTCACTTAGCAACTAAACAACAGTTAAGCCAGGACAAAACACACAAACCAGGAGACGTGTTTACACCGAGCCAGCTCTGTTCTTCTTTAACCCACCGACCGATAGTCAAGCACAGACTGTTTTCCAGCAGCCCCTGCACTTTGGTGCCCATCAGCTGAGCTCCTAAGAATCACCTGTTAGCAATCTCAGACATGTCTATGCCCACTGCATTTGTTATTAGAATTATGTCATTAAATACTATGTAAACCAATAAAATAGAAATGTAAAAGGAAAAGGTTTCTGTAAAAATTTAGTTAAATGTCTCAAAAAACTAAAAAATGAGTTGCTTTAAAAACTGCTGCCTATTTAGGTATGGGTAAGCCAACTGTAAAACATAGGAAGAAAAATACAGGAAAACTCACGTCTAGACAGAGACAACAGTCAGTTTATTTTAAAGTGTTTTTAAGATCTTGGCCCACTTTAAAGAAATTGAAACTGGATGTGGTTAATGATGCATGACCAAAGTGGTTTATATAAGAATGAGAACATGGAACCTCAAACAATGAACTCATAGCAAGGAAAAGCTGGACCTTACAGTAAGAGATAATCTGTACCTTTAAAATTTACACTAAAATGTTTAAGACATTTAGATACCTAAAAACCTCTATCTATATATTTATCTATCTTTAATTCTCAGCTTGAGAAACTTCTTCAACTGACCGACCAACCTCTGGTCCCTACCTTGATTCTTGCCAAAATTACAGCAGGTCCTCTGTCTTCCTATGTAGACCAAGTCTTAACAGTAAGAGGTCTTTTGTCAACGTAAGATGTTTCATATCACACCTCAGAAATTATTTCAAGGGAAGGAACTTCCCTGGAGTCCAGGGGCTAAGACTCCACACTCCCTGTGCAGATGGCCCAGGTTCGAGCCCTGGTCAGGGATTCCACAGATGCAGCCAAGGTCTCACGTGCCATAACAAGGATCAAAGATCCCTGGTGCTGCAACTCAGACCCAGCACAGCCAAACAAACAAAACCAGCTTTTTAAGTTATTTCAAGGAAAGCTCATTGATCACATTTTATTTATGCTATGATTCTCAGGGAGGAAGATTTACCTCAAACTGGAACAAGACCTAGGGGTAATGAAACTAAAAACGTCTGCTGTTCTACAAACAATGCTCCTGGGCAATGTGAATGTATATAAGAGTTTATACGACCATACCCTATCTTAAACAAATTATGGCACAATAAGCAATTTTTACGGAAAATGAAAGTGCAAACCTCCTGTGTATGCCTCTTATCCCAAATTACCGCCAAAACATACATAATTTAATAAGAAGAAAAAGTACTCAGCAGTGACAAAGAAAAGAGGAAAATAAAACTTGGAGGTCATTTTCCTTGAAAACAAATTCAAAGTAGGTGATTTAGCTGAAGTGTATGAGGTTGAGGGTTGGGAGACATGAAGGAGGAAAGCAGACGTCAGTGCATAAAGAGGTAAAAGGAACGTGACGATAATTGTACCCCTGTCCTCACTCTGCTCCTTGTTTGAAAAATCACTAGAGAAATAAGTCTACGTCTGTTCATAATACTATTAGAAGGATGTAGAGAAAATAATAATAGAAAGAACACCTACATATGTTTGTGTCAGGCTCTGTTCAAAGTGCCTTAAACTTATCAATTCAGGTAAGAAAAAAGTGTGAGAGCTTTGAGATGGGTAAGAGACTATTAAAGGAATGGAAATGGGATTCTATGAGGATATTGGTCCTCAGAAGACCAGATAAGGAGATAAGGATTTTGTTATGACAAAAGAGACCTCAGTTGAACATAAGGGAAAACTTACTTGGTTATGAAGCTGATCAAACATTGGAAAAGTTTTGGGGCGACTGGGTCTACAACAGGCCACTTGCCTAGGGAAGGAGCCTAGATACAAGGGAGCTGGGAGACGGCTAAAGGGACTGACAGATTAAATCCAAGCTGGCAGGAGCCCCAACCCTGGAAGGAAGGCCATCACCAAACTCCCACCCCAGGGGCCACAGTGAGAAGCCTGCCAGGTCATCGGAGCCGAGTCATGAGATGTGGCGGAACCCACTGAAAGAGCCTGCCAGAGGCAAGAAGGCAGGTCTGAAAAAGCCAGCTGCACAATATTTCGATTTCAGCCGATTCTCCACTGCTCTGTCTCACATCTTTTTCAACCGCGTTGTGTTTATTGTAAAGTAGCTCCACTTGTGAATTGTTACCTGACTCTGAGACTCTGCCAGGAAAATGTATTGGGCTAAATAAGCAAGAGGTTTCCCCTAATAGTTTATTTATCTTCTCATATCTCAAAGCAGGGTTTAAACAAGGGGATCACACTATGTCTACAAATTTTAGGATTCAATGGAAAATGTGGAAGAGATGAAAGAAAAGAGGATGGGACAAAGGAAGGGGAGAAGAATTTTAAATTGCCATTAATGTACATCTATGTTTAAGGCTTAATATGAGCGATCCATCTGAAATTGGAAATAAATGAGACATCTACATTTAACCTGGTACAATGGTTTAGAAACAGCAACCCATTGGCAGACTGCTGCTGCTGCTGCTGCTAAGTCCTTCAGTGGTGTCCGACTCTGTGCGACCCCATAGACGGCAGCCCACCAGGCTCCCCCGTCCCTGGGATTCTCCAGGCAAGAACACTGGAGTGGGCTGCCATTTCCTCCTCCAATGCATGAAAGTGAAAAGTGAAAGTGAAATCGCTCAGTCATGTCCAACTCTTCGTGACCCCATGGAATGCAGCCTACCAGGCTCCTCCGCCCATGGGATTTTCCAGGCAAGAGTACTGGAGTTGGGTGCCATTGCCTTCTCCGATTGGCAGACTAGGTACATCAGAATCACCTGAGAAGCCTTTTTAAAAATATATCCCCAGTTGTCACCCCCAAACCTATGATCTCAGAATCTGCTGCGACGAGACAGATTATCTCTATGTTTCAAAGCTCCTCAGGTATTTCTGATTCACAAGGAGACTTGTGAACTTCTGAGTTTGCAGGCCCTCTTAGCGTTTAGGGCTTTGTACCAAAAACAAGTGAGGACTTCTTACTCAGCGACATGCTTGGGGTGCTAGACCATCAGTGTTGGTCACTTCCACTGGATTTGGGTACTTTCCAACCAGAAAAAAAAAAAAAAAACTTTTTATAACTCAGGACCTGATGAGCAAAATGAGACAATGTTTAAGAGAATACAACTCCCTATGAGGGAAGGAACTAAGTATATATAATTTACTTTTGGTTTTCTTAAGTAGAAGTATGTACAGTAAAATATAAATAATTGCAAGTATAAATGCCCTCCTCCCTAGAACACTGGTGAAGCCTTCAGCCAGGGCCGCTTAGAAGAAAAATCCTGTTCTCACCCAAGTCCAAATCTACATCTTCTTTCACCATGGTGTTCACACTGAGGCAGGTCTTTTTCGGTTGTTCCTTGCCGTCAGTGCTAATATGCTCATCTGAAAGAACTCTCAGCTTTTTCTGTCTGCAATTACCCAAAGTTCATTGCCTAATATACATGCCACCATCTACTTAAGACATCAACTATATTACTACCGCTCTTTCTATCTGTACTCTTAATTGCTTTTCTACCAAAGAAACTTCTAAAGATACGGTTCTCCCAAACAACTTCTTTTGAATGGAATTGTATTATGCTCACGATTTCTGATCTTTCCAGTCTCAAAAGGAAAAGAATAAATAAACAACAACAACAACAAAAAAAAAAAAACAGAGGGAAAATAGAAGAATACCAGCTCTGAACTGAGTATTTTATCTTTTTTTATTTCGATTTCATTACTCTAGCTCCTTTCCTTAATTCGATTTCATGTCACAAGGGACTATAAATTGTTCCTTTATTGTGCCTTTATCACAATGTACTATAAACGTGCTTAATTTTTTATCTCTACTATGAGTTTTAACAAGTCCAGGAGGGCAGAAAGCATCTGCATTACCATTGTTGAATCATCTATATCTAACTTAGTACCTGGCTTCTATAAATGCTTCATTAATACTTATTGAATTGCTGAATAAATGATTGTTTCCTGCTGTAACCACCATATTTTTCTGACAAAAGTATTCCCTGCCACTTATCCCCCACAGAGCAGAGATGGTATCACATTCGCTTGTGTGTCTGAAGCACACATGTTTGAAGAATGACTGAATAACCTAGGGCAGAACTGACCAAGCCACGTGATTCACCGTTTCGTTGTTCAATACCTTTAAAAGAGTTGCATAAGCTTGTACGTTATCTGAACCAAATCAGAGGATTTGGTAGTCATTCTCTGCACATGAATAGTCTGGCTTGTGAAATACTGAATATCTAAACATTCCCAAGTTTCTAAATTGTATACAGACTAAATAATTTACAATCAGGAATTGTCCTTATTAGGGAGATTAGTGCTCAGAGAATCCCAATCCATACACTATTAAATTCAAGAAACAAATTATATGTTCATTTACCGAAGCCACGGTTTCCTTATGGCATCATCTGAAATGAGGAGCAAAAAAGTCATCAGTGTCAGCAATGTAATCGCTGGCTTCCTGTGCAGTTGAAAGCTAGAAAGGAGACTTAGGCATCGGGACTTAGTGTGTCTCCAGTCTCAGTCCTGTCAGACTCTTTGCAACCTTGTGGACTGTGGCCCGCCAGTCTCCTCTGTCCATCGAATTTTCCAGGCAAGAATACTGCAGTGGGTTGCCATTTCCCACTCCAGATGAACCCAGGTCTCTTGCATCTCCTGCATTGGCAGCTGGATTCTTTACCACTGTGCCACCTGGGAAGCTAAGAATCGAGATTTACCACCCAAATATTCCTTCCTTCACCTCACTTCCCTCAAATGCACCCAACCAAGCAAAATTTGGTTATTTGGACAGACTATGAAAAGTAAGATTTTCTTGTTTCCACTTTCAAATATAAAATAGCCACCTACAGTAAATAAAGCCTGAGTCACAGTTAGCTAAACATCTTGGTGTTAGTGAATCAATAAACACAGATCAGCTATATACCTATAAAGACTACTGGAAGGAATCTGAGGTGCAGAGTAACAAATAAAAATTGAAGCCACTGTCTATTGAGCATTTGCTGTTTGCGAAACACTGGGTAACTGGGTAACTGGTTTGCGAAACACTGGGTAACTACAGTTAACCCTTGAACAAAGTGTGGCAAAAAATTTGTGTTTGGTTAGAAATTACCTTTATTCTATCCAAACTGTTTCAGGTTCCTGCCCTTAGTAAATCATTTATCAATTTTTTTGTTTTTGAGGCAGAAGCAGATTTCAACTGTGGTAGTCAGTTCCCCTAACTCCAACATTGTTCAAGGGTCAACCATACATAGAATATCTTATTGAATCTCCATGATAACCCAGGAAGTGAAAGTGAAAGTGTAAGTCGCTCAGTCATGTCCAACTCTTTGTGACCCCATGGACTGTAGCCTGCCAGGTTCCTCTGTCCATGGGGTTCTCCAGACGAGAATACTAGAGTGGGTTGCCATTCCCTTCTCCAGGGGGATCTTCCTGACCCAGGGATCAAACCCAGGTCTCCTGCATTGCAGGCAGATTCTTTACCATCTGAGCCACAAGGGAACCCAGGAAGTAGATTCTATTATTATCACGATTTTATAGATAAGGAAACTGACACCCATAGAAGTTAAATAACTTTCCAGAGATTGCACATTATGTAAAAGATGGAGCCTAGATTCAACTCCAAATAGAGGAAAAGGTAAAAACCCAAGCCAATCATTTAACAGTTAAGCTAAGAAACAGAGAAATAAAGGACTTCCCTGGTGGCCCTGTGGCAAAGACGATGCACTCGATCCCTGGTCAGGGAACAGATCCCACACGCCACAACTAACGACCCTGCGTGCCACAACCATGACCAAAGGTCCTACATGCTGCAACTAAGACTCAGCACAGCCACATAATTTTAAAAAAAAGTGTATAAGCTCTCCCTACTGGAGAAATATTTATTAAGAAAGGAAGGATGGAAGGAAGGAAGCAACAATGAAAGGAAAGAAAAAGTGAACACCTTTGAAAGTTATTTTTGAATCAGGTTCTTTTGGAATTGAGTATGGAAATCATGTAAGACTTTCAGTTCCATGAAGTTCAAACAGAACAAGAGACTAACTATCCATGTGAAGGGGGATGAATGGGAATACAACCAATCCCAAAGAGGAAGGAAATGAGAGTACAGATTAATAGTATTATCTGTTTTTCCCAAGGCCTATTCCAGAGAAATTGCCAAATTTTTCAGACTTTTGGTCAAGGGTTACTTTAAAACACTGGTCCTTGGAGGTTCAGAAGAGTAGATTTTTAATATCATATAAGCACTTCCCAGGTGGTGTTAGTGGTAAAGAACTCGCTTGCCAATGCAGGAGACGTAAGAAACATGGGTTCAGTCCCTCAGTCAGGAAGATCCCCTGGAGGAGGGCATGGCAACCTACACCAGTATTCTTGCCTGGAGAATTCTATGGACAGAGGAGCCTGGCGTGCTACAGTCCGTAGGGTCAAAAAGAGTTGGACATGGCTGAAGTGACTTAGCACATACACAGCACACACGAGCATCTTAAAAGAGATGACTTGTTTACTAATCCTGTTGCCTTTGGTGGGTAACAAAAATTACTCAGCAAAGGCATGTTTTTTCTTTATGTGTCTACTGCCCAGAAGCCACCGACTTTTTATGATATCCTTGATTTCCATTAACACTGCCCTGCTCAGGAAACAAGGTGCCTAATCATAATCTCTTCTCTGGCTGTCCCTGGCAGGTAAAATTGTGTTCCAACAATCCTCATCCTGCGTAGCTGGATGGAGCCAGCATCTGTTACTTGTTCCATCAAGCTCACCTAAGCAGTGGCATACAGTAATATACCTGCAATCTTTTCTTTGTTCCTCAAATGCTTTAAGGACCCAATTTAGCCTTTAAGTTCCCTCTGGGAATTGGGTACTGGGCACAGATTAGATACATCTTGGATAGCTTTCTTCAGAGCAGGTCGCTCCCAGCAAACAATCTTTATGCACAGCCAAGTCAGAACTCAGTCTCAGCTCCCAGGTGTCAACTCCAGTCTACACAGAAGCTTCCCATCACAGTTCTAACTAGCAGACTCGGCTTTGTGGGGGGCAGGGGGTGGGGGGCGCAGTGTGTCCATGGCTAAAGTGAGAGAGTTAGTCACTCAGTCATATCCAACTCTTTGCAATCACATGGACTGTAGCCCCCAGGCTCCTTTTTCCATGGAATTCTCCAGGCAAGAATACTAGAGTGTGTAGCCACTCCCTTCTTCAGGGGATCTTACCAATCCAGGGATCGAACTCAGGTCTCCTGCATTGTAGGCAGATTCTTTACCATCTGAACCACCAGGGAAGCACCAACAAAGGCAGGAGCTAAAGTGGGAACTTGGAGCCAGAAGGTCAAGGCCAGAAGAACAAACTGAGCCAGCACAGAGAATCTGGAGTAAATGGGTCAGTTTCTAGAGGAGCCTGGTGGGCTACAAGTCCATGGGGTCGTGAAATAGTCAGACACGACTTAGCAACTAAACAGCTCTATGATGGTTAATTTCAAGTGGCAACTTGACTGGACCACAGAATGCCCTGTGCCCAATCAAGCATTATTCTGAGTGTTTTGGGGTGAGAGTAACACTTAAATCAGTAGACTGAATAAAGCAGATTGCCTTCCCTAATATAGATTGGCCTCATCCAACAATTGAAGGACTAAATAGAGCAAAAATACTGACCCTCCCCCACTTAAAAGGGGGAATTCACAGAAGAGAATCCTCTGCCTTCAGACTTGAACAGAAGTATTAGCTCTTCCTGGGTCTCAAGCTTGCCAGTCTTGAGACTGGAACGATTCCTTGGGCTTTCCTGGTTTTCAGGCCTGTGGACTGGGATGGAACTAAGCCATCAGTGTTCCTGAGTCTCCAGTCTGCTGATTCATTTTGCAGACCTTGGGACTTCCTCACTTCCATAATCACATGGGCCAATTCCTTAGAATAAACCTCATTACATAGGTGCATAGACAGACAAACAGACACAGACATAGAGACATGGAGTATGGAAGAAATGGAATACCCAACACCCTAAGATGCATGTATTCCATTGGTTTTGTTTGTCAGAAGAACCCTAACTGGTATACTCCCTTTGCAGCTCTGCGTCTCACACCCATGACCACTCCCTTAGACCTTATAACTTGACCTGAAATTCGGCACCCCATTCTGACCACAACTTCCTATCCCTTCAGCTCTCCAAGGTCTTTTCAGCCACCACTCCCCTCTCTCTGACTCAGCAAGACCTCCCATCCTTGACCAACTCACTTCCGGCCCTAACTGCTGAGACTTCAGGTCCCTCCTGCAGCCTCTCTCATTCTAGCTTCAGCTTCCTTGCTCTAGTCCGCCACGTTTACCTGGCAAATCCCATGCATTGGCTCCACCCCTGCCTGGCCTACCTTTCCCATTTTGAGAGCCAGGCTGCTCAATACTATTGAAGAAAATCAGAAAACCACACCTACTGAAGCCCCTGCAAATGTTGATTTCACTGAAAGAAACCAGTCTTTGGTTTCTCCCCCTCTGTGCCAAGCCACTCATTCTCATTCTCTGATCCGAACTATTCTCTCACCTGCCTTGCAAGGCCACCTTCCAGTCTCTCTCTATCTACTTTTCCTGGACAGTCTCATCCCCTGCCTCCTTCACCTCCACCAGTCCCCTCATTACTTACTGCCAGGTCGTCTTCTTTTCCACCTTTGTGCCTTTATGCACTCCTGTCCCTGGACCTCTGGAACCTTCCCTATGTCTGCAAACAAATACACACAGCAACACCCGGAGAATGCCTACTCTTTCTTCAAGGCTTGGCTCACACGTTTTAAATGACACAGGTCAGGCAATACCTTCCGCAGGAAACCATCCGTGACGTCTGACCCCTCTTCGGTGTCCTGTCTACAGTCTCCTGTTAGCTAACATCTATTGCTGTGGCCCTTTTAGCCACCGTTCCCTTAGTAGTACCTTCAACTCTTTCTTTTGGGAATGACTCCTCTCCTAATACCCATTCTGTGCGAGTCTACAGTGTCTGCAATCACAGTTCGCTGCCCTCCAGCCACATTACCTAGATCCAGAATACTATGATAACCCACGGCCCTGGTGACAGTGGTTGGTCTAAGGAGCAGAAATGTAGCACAGGCTAACCAGCAGGGATCTTTGCCTTGGATTGTTCTAAATGAGGCTAGAAGGGAAGGTTTCTTGTGTCTGGGGTCATGGAATTAGAAGGCTATGGCACGAGGGTCATTTCTGATCACATTCTCCACTAAATTCTTACTTAGAAATTCTAATATATTCTTAGAACACACTGGGCTTCCCTCCACCAAAGCCTACCGTCTCACTGATTGGAGTTATCTATTTAGCAGATGGTCAACAAATGTCTGTTGAATGACTCTCACTTTGGGTGCGGCTCATCTCTTAAGGGAATACGGAAATTGACTACAGACAAACCCCACCTCTGGCTGTACTTGGTTTTATGACTCATCTTGCTTTGACAGCAGAGATGGGTTCACTTTGTTTATTTGAACTTTTGGAGGAAGAATGATCCTTCACACACTTCTTTTTTTTTTTTTTTTTAATTTTTGGCTGCACCCATGACATGTGGGATGTTAATTCTCTGCCCAGGGATCAAACCCCCTCCCCCTGCATTGGAAAGTGGAGTGTTAACCCCTGGGCCACCAAGGAAGTCCTCACATGCATCTTGAGGGGAGAATCTGTCCATACCTTGAAACCTAGAGACAGAAAGCTAGGCTATACTTGGCCACAGCTCAAATCTTTCCTTTAAAATGAAAAACCTTTTTCCACAAGAAACCTTAGAGTTAAAACGGTAGAAGTCATTGAGGAAAGCAAAACAAGGGTTGGTTTGTTTGTTTATATAGAAAAGAAAAGAAAGAAAACAATTTAGTAAAGTTGGAAAATAACTTATGCAAAATAAAAAAACTGCAGGCTCCAATCCGTGTTTAGATACTGAGTCACCCAGAATACAGTGACCTGATTATGTAGCCTCTCTTCCTCCATAGCCAGATCTATAAATCAGAAATAACACTCTGTGTCCTGGCTGGGCTCACTAGAGCGTAATGAGGTTATTTCTAGGAAATGCTTTGACTTCAAAAAAGTCAGATGAAAATTCAAAGAACTTTTATTATAAAAGGTTTCAATTTGATTAAAAAACCTTTGATGTCTCCCTTGTGAGTCATGCATATTTCCCACTGACTTCCTATGTATCTCTATTATCATCATTAAATATTTATTGTAGGTCTGTTGAAATACAAACTTGTTCTCCCAGCTCTCAGCCCAAGGTGATTTCTAATGACTATTTAGCTTTTATGATGATGTTTTAAATTCATGTTAATAAATGGAAGAATCTAATGTGAAATTGAAGGTTATTATAATCAGTCTCCTTTCAAGGTAACTGAATGTTGAAAAGATCTTTTTTTTTTCCTTTTATCATCCTTTCCTTAATTACATGAGAACTTTACATTAATTGTTGTTTAGGCTTTCTAGAGAAAATTTGTACAGGCAAATACAGTGTTGTTGCATATGGAAGTCATCTGATTTACTACTGCCTTCTCAACATCCACTTGTATGTCTAATATACAACTCAAATTCCACATATCCCCCCAGCATGACTGACAGTCACTCCTCCGCACGCTGCCCTTCCTGTAGTCTTCCCCAATTCAGTTACTGGCAGCTCCACTATTTTAATTGCTTGGATCAAAACCTTGGGGTCATCCTTGGCTTCTCTCTTCTTCTCACACTTCACATTCAATCAAATCTTGTCAGCACCACTCTCAAATATACCCCAAATCCGCCCCTAGCCTGGTCCCACTGGCTCTCATCCTTCGCCAGCATCACTGCCGCAGCCTCCTAACTGGTTTCTCTTCCGCACCTTTGCCCCTTGGGTCTCCGTCCAGCACAGAAGCCAGAGTGACTCCACTGGACAAGTCAGAAGAGGTCTTCCTGCCCTTCACCACCGCCCTTTCCCACCACACTGCCCAATACGCAGAGCAGAAGCCCAAACCAGTAAATGAGCACGAGGGCCTTTCTGAACTTTCTGGTCCTCCAGTTCCCAGACCTGCTCTGCTCCTTCTTCAGGACTTTGTCCTCTGAATTCTGTCTGCATCCTCCTCCCCCAGATATCCGCCTGGCACCTCCCTCACTGTCTTCCGGACTTAACCAAACATTACTTTCTGAGTGTGGCCTTTTCTGATAACTGTATCTAAAACTGTAACTCCCCACCTCCTATCCATGCTTTCCCACTTCCTGCCTTACTCTCCTACCCTCTTTTTTATTTTTTTCACATGGCATGTGGGATCTTAGTTCCCCAGAAGTGTTAGGAGCTCAGTTGTGCCCACCTCTTTGCAACCCCTTGGACTGCAGGCCGCTAGGCTCCCCTGACCATGGGATTTTCCAGGCAAGGATACTGGAGTGGGTTGCCATTTCCTTCTCCGGAGGATCTTCCCGACCCAAGGATCAAACCCGGGTCTCCTGCACTGCAGGCAGATTCTTTACCAACCGAGCTACCAGGGAAGATCCCTAGGAGTCCCCTGGACCAGGGATCCAAACCATGCCTCCTACACTGTTAGCCAGGAGCCTTAACCACTGAACCACCAGGGAAGTCCCCCTCCTACCCTCTTCAACCCTGTATACAACCTCTTGCTATAATTTGTAATCTAAGACAATGTTATTCAGCATCTAACTACCTCTCTAGGATGTAGAACACAGCAGACTCGACGAAGCAGATGTCTTTATCTATTTTATTCACTGTCTTCAGTGTCTGACACAGGGTGGGGGCCCAATAAATATCAGTTGTCTTAAAAACATGTAAGAAAACCTTTAGCTCTCTTTGCTATAACACCAGGAATGACTCCTCTGCTCTTAAACTCCTGCCTTGTCAGGCACAGTATTCTTTTTCTAGAGGACATTTCAGACCTCGAGAGCAGAAGAGCAGCTGTGGCCAAGGGCAGTTGTGTGGGGATACAGACGGCGCTTCGGCTTACATGTGGTCCCTCCTGATGGCTCTGAGTCTCTGTTAGGCTAGAACAAACCCCAGCAACTTTATGGAGAAATAGGAATACCCAAGCAGGCCATACATGCCAGTGAAAACTTCCCAGAGGAGATGGTTCCAGGACCAACTAAGATTCTGTTTTGATTATTGACTAGAAGGGAACCCGCCTCCAACGCACAAAGGATGAATCCAAAAGCCTTCACATTATCTTGAAGGGAATGCTCATCTCAGGGCCCTGGTGGTAAAATGAAAACGAACTATTCTTCCATCAGGCAGCAGCTACCATCTGACGTTAAACATGCTGGATTACCAGATCTTCTGATTTTCAAGAAAAGTCAGACTTCAGATTTCATGAGGAATCCCTCAAATGTAAAAAGCTGGTCCCTAAATTCAAATTAAAAACCACCACCACCATATGCTGGGAGCCAAACAAAACAGCTTCTAACCACACTTAACTGGATTTCAACCTCTGCCTTATAGGCTGGGGAAAACTAAACCCAACTCTGAAAAGAGAAACCTAGAAAATCTGAGCTTCTGCTTTCATTAATCTTCTATTAAATTCCTTTCCCACAGGAAACTGTCTTTGCAATCTTCATGCGCAGGTCAGAACCACTCAGCCCTAATGACTTGACACTCTCATCTTAAAACTCAAACATCTATGTGAAATTGTTCCTTCTATCTTTTGACTTGCTGGGCAGAGCGAGTGGGGAATCCAGCCCTGCCCCCCACCTAGGCCAGATTCACCATTGCTTGGCAGGGTCCTGAGCATCCGCAATGGGAAGAGTGGAGAATACCAAGAATGGTAGCGAAATTCTCACCAGCAACAAGGGAGGAAGAGAATTCTGTAGCTACCAGAGTAGGAAGGAGTGGGGTAGCCTATTTGCGTGTAAGGAACACAGTCTCAGCTAAGAAGTGAGAGGTTAATTATTACCAAAATCAGTAGACTGAGTCCCTCAAAAAAAAAAAAAAAAAAAAGCTGGGACTATATCTGATCCATCTTCGTATTCTTAGACTTGATCCACTCTATGCCTGGCACATCATAGGATCTCTACTGGGGGTCGGACAAAGGTAGAGAAATCACTTTTTTTAATCATACGACAGAGAAAGGGAAAGGTTCTGAGTCCAATCATAAATTAGTGGCCGCAAAACAGCCCCAGGAAACTGTGAGATGAAATTTAACACTTTGAGGCAGCAGCCTAACTTGCAATGTCAGAAGCATAGATTTTATTGTTCTTCTTTAAATCATAATGGAAGGGGAAACAATGACAATTTTAAAACTAGGGCTCATATTTTATCAATTTTAAGAAGAAAAAAAAAAAAATCAGTCCCAACTAGGAGTAGGTAGAACAGTTGAAAACCCACAGAAATGTGGAAAAAAACTGTTTTACGGTATTGTTTCCCCCCAGACACATTTTTTTAATGCAATGATTTTAGCCAGGATCAGAGAACTGTTATTTGTTAGATGAAGAATATGTAATTAAAACCACCATTCTGAAAGAAAGGCTTTCTGAGTACTTTTTTTTTTTTAACCTTCTGTGACCGGCCTGGTAATTTTTTCCTGTCTCACACCTACTCAAAACCCAGATGATTTGTCCTTGATGCTGCCATGAATATAATTACAGTACAGTTCTCTAGTGTATCGTTCAATCACAGCAGACAACTATTGATTTCTCTTTAAATTGGAATACACATAATTTTCTCTGGTCTAGGAATTGTTAAAATGCACTAAGAGACTAGGGTTTCATGTTTCAACTATGGCAACGGTGGGGGTGGAGTTTGCTTTCCTTTGTGCTTTTTAATTTTCCTTTTTCCTTTTCCCTCCAAGAACTGCGATAAGCCCTTTCTGAGCTGGAAAGCTCCACTGACTTGTTCCGACAAATTCTCGTTCAATTTCACACTGGGTCACACACAATCAGAAGAAAGACATCCCAGTGACCGCAGGAAGAGGGAGAAGTTTCAGGCCGCTGCACAGAAATCTCTCTCTCTGCTTTTACACAGACTTAGCTGAACCAGGCTTTTACTTCTTTGGAGATAACTTCTGGGTACAAAATCTTAATGATCACAAAAGATGTTTTTTCCACACGTTTTTCTTTCAGTAGCAATAGTATTACCACCAAGTGTTTGCTTCCTCCTTGTTTATACAAAAACACCCTCTGACTGCTAAGAGACCACATTTTCATGGAAAAGGGCAAAAGCAGGCAAATGAGAAGGCCTCGCTGTGGTCCTGGCTGTGCCACAGTCCTGGGAGAGTCACACACCTTCTCTGGGTGGGCTCAGGTTTTCTGTCTACAGAAAGGGGACTAAGCGTCAGTGGTTATCAAACTGTGCTCCATGAAAGTTTAGGGTGTAGAGATTGGAAAATACATTAGTCCCTAGGACTCCCATTCCTCCCACCACATTTTAGCCTCAAGTCAGTTCTTAGTTTATATATTGGATTTCCACATCAGATTTTCCTTAGAGAAAGGGTTTTATAGCTTTATAAGTTTGATAAAGAGAAAATCTGTCTTTGCCTATTCTCTCCTTCTGTAATTCTGTGACTTTTCCCTCTGATGATACACAGCCGCAAGCTCCACAATACACGTGTTCATGAGAGTGGCTGCTGCTAACTCGCTTCCATCCTATCCGACTCTGTGCAACCCCATAGATGGCCTCCTACCAGGCTCCCCCGTCCCTGGGATTCTCCAGGCAAGAACACTGGAGTGGGTTGCCATTTCCTTCTCCAATGCATGAGAGTGAAAAGTGAAAGGGAAGTCACTCAGTCGTGTCCGACTCTTAGCGACCTCACGGACTATAGCCCACCAGGCTCCTCCGTCCATGGGATTTTCCAGACAAGAGTCCTGGAGTGGGGTGCCATTGCCTTCTCCTCATGAGAGTGGACCACTGTACAAAAAAGGAGCCTGGTGCATGCGTGATGCTTTTCATCAGTGTAATCACCTCCACTATCAAAAACATGAATTTACTAAGCCTCATTCATGCACAATGCCACATGCGTTACTTATTAGCACAAAGTTGGCAAGTTCCATTTCCAATTTGAGAGACAGTGATTTTGCAGATTTTGAAAAGGAGAAACCTTGATAATTAATTCTTTCAATGTGTTATAGCTATGAAGCATCGGAGGCACAAATGAAAAAGGACAATGAATTTGATAACACTATTATAATGCAAACAATTAATACAAAGCAAATAAATAATATCTGAAACCACTGTCTCCAGAGGCTATTTAAGCCTTCCCTGTAAAACCAAACAGGAAATTATCATCGCTTTATGAAAAAATAAGTAACCAGATTTTAGCACCCATTCTGGGTGGGAAGTGCCTCTTCACAGGAAAAATACCTACCACCCATTACCACAGGCATAGGAAAGAACACTTATCCCTGAGAACATTTAGAATAGGAATTCCAAAGAGCAAGCAGCATCTGGGGTAAAAAGGGAAATAGAGCTCAGAGTGGAAAAACAGCATTGCATATCCCTGGTAGAATTTTCAATTCACACTGGAAGAGAGCAAAGAAAGCTAACTGATGAAAACCCAGTATTCAAATGCACTTTGAGAAATATCCAGCAAAGACTTAGCAACAAAAATCATAAAACAAGAACAATCTCTGTTAGACCAGACCACAAAGAAGTAAAAAGGGCCCTGTTACCTTAGGCATACCAGTTGGTATTATCACTAGGTCCTCTTTGAGAAGGAGCCAGAGGTCAAGATTGGAATTAGCACGTCGTCTTTTTTTATGCCATTATTCATCTACCTTGTTTGCCAAACATTGTTACCAAGGCCAGAATGCAGTTTTTAAGAAGCTACAAAGGCTGTGCATCTACCCTTCCTTTTTCTCTCATCTAGTTCCCCCTTAATTTATCTATTTTGTGAGCTGGTATGGCTAACAAATTCAGAATTCAATTCTCCTCCAAGTTGTCAGATTCAGTACAATTCTTGATCTGTTCACACATCCCAAAACAAAAAGCCCAAAATGCCTCAAAACTAAGACAGAATGTGAGAAGATGCCTCCTGCCAAAAAGAAATAGCTCAAGTACTCAAGTTTACATAACTTTGAACGCTTTGATGCAATGATTTAGAACTCTGCTAATCACATTGAACCACAAATAACACAATTCGATTTTTCAAATGTCTAAGGAACTGCTAAGAAGTGATCTTATAGTTATTTAAAACTTATCAAAAAAATGATAACACTTATCATCTTCATGAGAATGAAAAAAAAAAGATGTGCACCAGGTCACATTAACTAGCATAGTGTGGCCGTCCTACCAGGAGCGTATGTGGCAAAAGAAACGGCACCACAAAGAAGGCAGCACGTGGGCTGCGGTCTGGCTACCGCTGGCAGTTCTGTGGCACCTGGAACCAACCAGAAAACATCCTGTGGGGTCCACTGTATCTGAAGTCACTTGGAATAGTTGTTAGTACTGCTTGCCAACTATTTCTGGTTCACCCTTTTACCCAGACACAGGATAGAATTGCCTTTTCTGGTTCCCTGATGGTGTGTGGAGCCATATGACTAGTTATGGGGAATGACTTGTAAATAGAGGAATATAATCACTTCCAAAAAGGAGCATTTAATTGATCATACAAGACCGTTAAAACTTCTCTTTCCCCTCTGACACAGTGGCCAGAAACATCAGTAATGGAGACTGCTTCAACTATCTAGGCCCCAGAGTGACTCTGATGAACAAGGCCCCTGTCTCAGATGTGACATGAGATGAACGTAGAGCACAGCAGAGAAGTAAACCATTGTTGCGTTAGGATGCTGAGACTGGGGGATTGTTTGTTACTGCAGCATAACTTTCACTATGCTAACAATGTTTCACAGAGTTGGAGCTCCTTGGTTCAGCAGGGGCATGCATGGGAAAGGACTACGAGAGAATCTGGGAACCGACTCAGTCATCACTGGAAATCCTCCAAGGATTATACTAGATCTCACAGAGGGTTGGGGAGGTCACTCTTCAATCCCACATCCCTATAGAAAATTCTTCTTTTCCTGTGGCTTTTTTCTTTTTTAATTGAAGTATAGTTGATGTATAACAGTATGTAAGTTACAAGTGTACAATACAGTGATTCACACTTTTCAAAGATAATACTGTAACCAAGCTGGACCCAATGGGGCCTTCCCAGGACAGACACCTCCCCCAATCCTCTGCTGTAGCTCCTCTCTGAAGCACCAGATAACAGTATCTATGCACATCTCCTGAGTTTTTCAGGTGCTAAAGTGAAGTGAAAGTCACTCAGTCATGTCCGACTCTTTGCAACCCCAGGGACTACATAGTCCATGGAATTCTCCAGAATACTAGAATACTAGAGTGGGTAGCCATTCCCTTCTCCAGGGGATCTTCCCCATCCAGGGATCGAACCCAGGTCCCCCACATTGGTGGTGGATTCTTTACCAGCTGAGCCACCAGGGAAGCCCAAGAATATTGGAATGAGTAGCCTGTCCCTTCTCCAGCGGATCTCCCCAACCCAGGAATCAAACCGGGGTCTCCTGCACTGCAAGCAGATTCTTTACCAGCTGAGCCACCAGGGAAGCCCTTTCAAGTGCTAAAACCCACCATCAAATGAAAGAAATTAACTACTTGATGATCCTGAGTACACAGCCTCCAGAACTTTCTGATGCCTAAGGATTGGTAGCGTTAACTGCCTGTTACCTCAGCATCAACCAGAGAACTGTGCACTAGCTTATCACATACCCAGGGATGCGACTCCCTCACGTGGCCTTTAAAAATACTCTACTTTGACCCTGTGGGGTTTAGGGGTGGGGGATACTATGTATAGTGTTAGTTCTTCAGTCATGTCCAACTCTGCGACCCCATGGACTGCAGCCTGCCAGGCTCCTCTGTCCATGGAATTCTCGAGGCAAGAATACTGGAGTGGGTTGTCATTTTGATTCACCCATTCTCCTTGCATGGTCCTGCAATAAACCTTTCTCTGCTCCAAACTCCCACGTTTCAGTTTATTTGGCCTCGTTTTGTGTCTGGCACACAAACTCATGTTCAGTAACCGTACTCCATTTATAGTTATTATAAAATATTCGCTATATTCCCCACATCGTACAATATATCTGTGTAGTTTATTTTCTCTCTAATAGTTTGTACCTCTTAATGCCTTATTCCTATACTGCCCCTCCCTCTTTCCAATTTCTGTGAGTCCTCTAAGGCAAAGGGACATTCAGGCGTCTCTAGGTCTTACTAAACCCATTGTCCTATTAATTAAACTGCTTTGTTGGGATGCGTTTACTCCCTGTCTCCTTTCCCCCAAACACTCTGGACAGTAGATTCAACTACCAGAATAAAAAACAAATCCTGCAAAGTGCCTAGAGAAACTCTGCAGTAAAAGTTGTTTGTAGCTTTCACAGAGTAGAGAGTTTGACAGCTTAATTCCCTTTACAGGACTCGAGACTGACATCACATGAGAACATCTTAGCATAGCATATTTGTCCTCACAAAACATTTATTTCAGGCTGTTTACAGTAGACTATTCAAGAATTGTTTTGAAAAAAATAATTTCTTAAAGCTGATGCTCATATTTTGATGAGGAGGGGAATTCCCTTCATTTTCTGTTTATAGTCCCTGTCCATTTATCATAGCACTGGGTTGTCATGATACCACCTCAAACAGCAAGCCTCCTTGACAATTCACCATAACCTTGGAGGATGTGAGATTTTTACACACTTTCCCCCCAAACTCTAAAATTTCAAGTTATTTCAAAGAACTTTGAATGTGTATTTTAGAGAAAAAAAAAAAAAAACTCTTCCAGCAAACTAGAAACCATCAAAGTAGAAACTGTTTCACAGAGAACATTAACAGAAAGCTGCAAGAAAAACAAAATGAGAAATGCTGAAATACTGTTTTCATTTCTTTTCCTTTTTTTAAGCTGACAGTGTAAACGGAAATAACTTAAGTAAGACAATCAAGTAAACCTCTTACCTCGAGCATCCATGAGCTTCAAAAACTGTTCTTTAAATACAGCCATTGGAATAGGGTTTTATATTTAGCTTCTGCTTCCCTCTGGGTCTCCTCTTCTGTTACTAATATGTTTTTTAAATGCCTAAAACCTTTCTTATTACCTAAGAATTCCCCCAGATTTCATGAATTAATGCAAATGGTAATCACAAGTGCAAATGAGTAATTGGTAACACAAGCACCCATCTGTGCATGCAATTAACTGCCTTGAGCAAGTAATTGCCTGCTTTTACAAGAGCCTACTTAGAAATTTCAACTTAAGCATATATTTCAGTGAGTAATTCTGCCTGTAACACTAAAACTTTTACTTGGGACAAATACTTTTAAACAGCAGCCAAACAATCATTTTAGTCTTAGAAAGGTCATAACCCAGGAAGCCACCCCCATGGTAATTGATTTGGTGAGTTTCACAGTTCCAGATGCACAAGAGCAGGGCATTTCCCAACAGAGCAGGCCATGTGTTCAGGAGAGCCCAGCACAGCTAATCCGCATGATGAGCGCTCTCTGCAACTTTAAATTTCCGAAACTTTTGATAATTTACTAATTAATTCATTGAACAAATATTTGCTGAACACTGTATTATATACAAAGACCTCTGTTCTAAGCTTATGTCTATGCAGATTAGAATGAAAACGTGGTATATTTTTCTCATAAGGAACTTACATTTAGGAAATAGAAGGCTTGAAGCTAATTATCCAAAACACAAGCAGGTTTGTAAATCAAAGGCTGTAAAGGTGTACCTGTTACCTTACCAAGCCACACCTGCCTGACAAAAAAATTGCAACAAAAAGGATCTTTGGGTCTGAGCCTTCACCAAGCTGTGTCCTTGGCCTCCTACTCCATGAAATCAACCAGTTTGCCTCCTCTTTGCAAGGTGACCCGGTTTCCTTGACAGTCATAACATTTTTCTTCATCAGCTACTGACTGTGTTCCCCCACCACCACCTGCTGCCAAAAGCCTTAATCCATAGCAGTTTTTGGTCCTATGCCAAGCTGCTACTTGCTATTGCCAAAGGCTCTGTTGTTCCTCTCATCACTGCCCCTTTGCCTTTCAATATCACCCATATACTAGCAACTTCCAAATTGAGATTTTCAGCACTAACTTCTGCCCCAGAATCCCATGCTGATGTATCTAACTGCCTTGTCAGCATTGCCACTTAGGAATCTAATAGTCATGTCATACTGCATTTCCTAAAACCAACACAATCCTGTTCTTCAAACCATTTCCCTGTCTTGATGATGGGAAGTCCCAAACTTTACAGTCATCCTTTCCTCCGCTCTTTCTCTCCATCAGACATCCCACCCATCAGCCAATCTTTTTACTCTACCATCAAAGGGATCCAAATTCCCCCCACTTCTCACACATCATTTCCACCCTGGTCGAAGCTGCCATCACCTCTTGTTGGATTATTCCAGTTGCCTCCCATCTGGGTTTCCTGTATCCAACCCTCTAAACTTATCCTCTCACTCTGTCATTGGAATTGTCCTTTTATTTTTTAATAATTTTATTTACTTATTTATTATTATTAGCTGTTCTGGGTCTTCACTGCTGTGTGCAGGCTTTCTTTAGTTGCAGAGGGCAGAGGATACTCTGCACTGTGGTGCACGGGCATCTCATCACAGAGGCTTATCTTGTTGCAGGGCATGGGCTCTAGGTGCACAGGCTCAGTAGTTGTGCCAAAGAGGCTTAGCTGCTCCACTGTATGTGGGATTTTCCTGGACCAAAGATCACACTGGTGTCCCCTGCATTGCAAGGCGGACTCTCAACCACTGGACCACTAGAGAAGCCCCAGAATGACCCTTTTAAAAGTCATATTATGCCACTCTTCTGATCAAAACCCTCAAATAGCTTCACACCTCACAGTCAAAGCAGAATGCTTTTCAAGAATCTACAAGATCCTTCATAATCTGCCCCACAACTTCATCTTTCTTTTATCATCTCCTCCACCACCACCACCCCTCCTAGTCATTATGATTCAGCAGAGCCAGCTTCCTTATCACTCCTTGCTCACACCAAGTTCACACCTGTTCTCACCCCCTGAGATGCCCTTCCCCGTGTGTCTCGGCCACTCCCACACTTCTTTCAGTTCTCCTTACAAAGAGATCTTCCCTGAGTTCCAAGGTAATATAATCCCTGCCCACTGCCCACTACCATGCTGCCTAGCCCCTTTTCCTACTTTATTTTTGTCTATAATCCTTCTTTTATATGATGCACATTGACTTTCTACCTCCATATTAGAACTGCAGCCCTCTATGAGGGCTGAAGTTTTGATCTGCTAAGCTTTCTAGCATCTCAGTACCGCCATGTCACTTCATGTGTGAATGAATGAATGAACAAATGAACATCCCTAGGGTGGAAGAGGCTCCTCTCCCCGTCAAGAGTATGACTCTTATAAGACTTTCAAAAGGGTGACCTTGCTGTCTCAGTTTTCCCCCTCTCCTGCAAAAAAAACCAAATGGGACAATGTCTCCCAGATCGCCACAGCTTGGAAAGTTACTCTCAAAGACTGTAAGCCAGCGTCCTAGGATGTAGTCTGGGTTCCTCAGACCTCTCCCTCCAGCTGATGTCCTTGCCTCTAAAGGAAGCTCCCCAAGAAGCTGAGAGAGCTCATTCTTTGAGGCTTAACCTCAACATTCTGGTGGTCAATTTCGGTCATCATTCTCTTCTTTTTCCCTCCCAGGCCAACCATCAGGTTTTCATGTGGTAAGATTCCTAATGAGCCCAAATCTCCTGCAAACCTGATTACACAAATGAGAAGACAGAATTTTGTACAAAGTAAAGTCTTTCACTCAACCTCTCACACTAACCTATCACCAGATTCAGGAAGCAACACCTCAGTGAACCCTGAGTTCAGAAGCTCAGATACTCGGTTTCTTCCCTCGAAAAATGAAGCACCATCTTCTTCATTAAGTGAAGATGCTGAGAAGGTGTGACTAAGTGCTTGGAAGAAATAAGAAGGAGTAAAATCTTCAGAATCCAACCACTTTTTTAAAAAGCGTGATTGAAAAGGAAACTCTCCCACATGCTAAAAGGAATATTTTTAATGCATGAATGTGTGTGTTAAATAGACTATGCTTTGCCAGAATCAGGGTACCATTCTTAAAGACTTAACTTGATTTATTCTATCATTTAAGGGAAAGTTTCAATCATTATCAAACTTCAGCAAATGCTGAATAAATTCAGTATGTGACTTTCAAAAATGCCTCTTACATCTAAGTTAAAAGTTTACTGTTTAAAATTATGATTCAAAAGTTTAATTGGATAAGCATGTTACATATATTCTTTAATACTAATAAAACAGTCTGATACATTTTAAAGATAGATCTAGTAAATCACAGAGCACAATCTTGACATTCAACAAGACTTGAGGAAGAAGACGATAAAGATAGGATAGAATGACCATCATCAAAAAATCAACAAACAATAAATGCTGGAGAGGATGTGAAGGAAAGGGAACACTCTTGCTCAGTTGGTAGGAATGTAAATTGAAATGGCCACTATAGAGAACAGTTTAGAGATTCTTTTAAAAACTAAGACTAAAACTACCATATGACCCAACAATCTCACTACTGAGCATATACCCTGAGACCATAATTCAAAGAGACCCATGTACCCCAGTGTTCACTGCAGCACTGTTTACAGCTGCTTGGACATGGAGGCAACCTAGATGGCCATCAACAGATGAACGGGTGAAGAAGCTGCGGTACATATACACAATGGACTATTACTCAGACCTGGAAAGCAATGAATGTGAGTTAGTTGAACTGAGGTGGATGAGCCTAAAGCCTGTTATACAGAGTGAAGTAGGTCAGAAAAAGAAAAACAAATATTATATATTAACACATATATATGGAATCTGGAAAATGGTATTGATGAACCTATTTGCAGGGCAGAAATAAAGACACAGACGAAAAGAATGGACTTGTTGGCGCAGAGGGGGAAGGAGAGACGGGGATGGACTGAGTAGCACCGACATAACCACACTGCCGTGTGTGAAATGGATACCTGGTGGGGAGCTGCTGTATACCACAGGGGGCTTAACTCTGTGCTCTGAGACAGCCTAGAGGGATGGCATGGCAGGGGGATGGGAAGGAGGCGCAACAGGGAGGGGATATATGTACATAAATATATATATATTTATGGTTGATTTGCATTGTTGTATGGCAGAAAACCAACATAGCATCATAAAACAATGATCTTCCAATTTAAAAAAAAAAAGATGGGATGAATTATTAAAATAGGCAATATTCTGTGTCATAAGAGTTTCTCTTCTAGAGCTTAAATTCTGGCCCTATGCAAAAACATAAAACGTTCTCAAAATGAAAAAATAAAGCTATCTAGGAAAAACAGAAGTAAGAAACAATAGGAAGTTCTTTTGCAATAATAACCCTATGGTTTCTGCTTCTGTGCTAGAAAATCAGATAGTTGCATAAAAGCACAATTTACATAGGGTACTCTGAGCAGTCAAATCACAGATTTTTCCCTTGAATTTTGGCTCTACAAAAAGGACATTAAATAAAGTTCCACATGTTCACATTTTCAATTTAATTACCTCTTTAAAATGCTAGAATTTTTCAGCCACGTGGGACTCAAGTACATTTTCAATCACGTAGAACTCAGCATTTTAAATCATTAAATTCTCATTACACCTCCTATCCTTTCTATATTTAATATGATGTGTTTAACTAACTTGCCTAAGATCATTTTAGTCGTAAAAGAGCAAAAATGAGAATTGCAACAGCAACTGTGCACACTAGCTGCGTGACCTTGCAGCCTAAACCTCTGTTGCTGCTGCTGCTAAGTCACTTCAGTTGTGTCCGACTCTGTGCGACCCCATAGATGGGAGCCCACCAGAATCCCCCGTCCCTGGGATTCTCCAGGCAAGAGTACTGGAGGGGGGTGCCATTGCCTTCTCCAAAACCTCTGTGAGGTCCCTGTACAAGGAGAAGGTTGGTCCCGAAGATCACAAATCTCTTCCAGCCCTAAAAGTCAATGATTCCCTACTCTTGATTTTAGGCTTTAACTTTTATATCTCTATTGTGTTTCAGTTTAAGACTCTCAAAATTCAGTATCATTAGTTTCCTCTCAATGTACCTTAAAGATAAGCCCCTAAAGTTTTATATCAATAGAAGTCCCCAGTCATTCAAGTACTTATTTCTTTTACAATTTCTTAGAGGAACATTTTGGCATCTGTGAAAAAGGACACTCTTTCTGAATAACCATACTATAACTCTATAATATTCGGTCAATTATGGAGTGAATGTTTGTGTCCCTGCCCCCAAACACCATACCATTAATGTGGTGGTATTAGGAGGTAGGACCCTTAAGAGGTAAGTAGGTCATGATGGTGGAACCCTCATAAATGGGCTTAATGCCCTTAAAGGAGGAGACATAAGAGCTTACCCTTTCTCCTCCTCTGTCTCCTTCTCTCTCTCTCTCTCTCTCCCTCTCCCTCTTTCTATGTCTCTTATCTCTGCCATCTGCAAATTAGGAAGTGGGTCCTCACCAGACACCAGCTCTGCCCACCAGATCATAGTCTTCTCAGCCCCCTTGACACTGAGAAGTGTCTGTTGTTCATGCCACCCAGTCTATGGTGATTCGTAACAACAGCCCAAGTCCTGGAGAAGAGAATGGCTACCCATACCACTATTCTTGCCTAGAAAATTCCATGGACAGAGGAGCCTGATGGCCTACATTCCATGGGGTCACAAAGAGTTGGACATGACTGAGCGACTAATACAACAACAAGCCAGCTAAGACACCTGCTGCTGCTGCTAAGTCACTTCAGTCGTGTCCGACTCTGTGTGACCCCATAGATGGCAGCCCACCAGGCTCCCCCATCCCTGGGATTCTCCAGGCAAGAACACTGGAGTGGGTTGCCATTTCCTTCTCCAATGCATGAAAGTGAAAAGTGAAAGTGAAGTCGCTCAGTCGTGTCCAACTCTTAGCGACCCCATGGACTGCAGCCCACCAGGCTCCTCCATCCATGGGACTTTCCAGGCAAGTGTACTGGAGTGGGGTGCCATTGCCTTCTCTGGCTAAGACACCTACTATTCTTCAAATCATGGAGCCTTCTTCTTTGACCTCTCAGCTCTCATTAAGCCAAACAATTCTGATTCTTTTTGTCTGTTCTCCATAGTTTGCTTTCCTACACTTCTGTAACTTCCCTTCACCTTTTAAATTGCTCATTTCTTAAAAGCCTCAAATAGCATGGTAAGACAGAAGACTGATTTACACTAAGTGGAAAATTCCCTTGTTCTTCCTGCATATTAGGAATCTCTTTTTCATCTGAGGTAGGGAAATGTGGTTGTTTTGTTTTGCTTTGTTTTAATTAAATGCACTCAGCTATATTATTGCTTCTTAGCTTTACTTCAACATCAACAATTCTGGTTACTTTCAGTTATCATCAGTAGTTTTTGTTCTCTATTTTCATAGCTTCAATTTCCTCCAGAGGTAAAATAACTTATATCCAATGATAGAATAAGGAGCTGGCTGTTATTTCTCTGTTATGAACTCAATTATTTCCCCCCAAAATTCATATGTTGAAGCCTTAGCCCTTTCAGTACCACAGAATGTGACTATATAGACAGAGCTTTTAAAGGGACAATTAAGGTTAAAAGAGGGCATTAGGGAGGCCCCTACTCAATACAACTGGTGCCCTTATAAGAAGAGGAAATGTGGACACAGGACACATAGAGGGAAGACACAGGCGGAAAATGGCCATCTACCTGCCAAGCAAAGGGGTCTCAGAAGCAACCAACCCTGCCAGCACCGTGAACTCAGACTTCTAGCTCCTAGGACTGCGAGAAAGCAAACTTTTTTTGTTGTTGTTGTTTTGTTTTAAGCCATTCAAGCTATAATACTTTGTTATAGCAGCCCTAGAAAACCAACGCAGGCCCCTCTCATGGTTATGACCTTGGAAGAGAGAATGACCCTGGTAACTGTGGTAACTGCACACACAAACAAAACCAGTAGCTGGCACAGCATTCACCATCTTCTCCATCACGTCCAGTCCCACTGGTGCAGGAGGACAGACTCGGGTCTTTCACAAGAAGAGAAGTACCTTCTTCAGTAGCTTAAACTAGATCTCCAAGGTTTATCTTTTTCTTTGAACTCAAAGAAATGCTAACAGCCTAGTAAATCCTAGGTAGGCAGCTAAAGTGCAAAAGATTTTCCTGAGGAAAAATGGGGCCAAATTTACTCTGACCATCTTTCTCCTAATCTTACCCCCAGTGGCCAGTCCACTGAACAGAGAAGACTACTATTTGAGCCTAGTATCAAGACCAGAATAATCCTGAGGAGAGAGGATTACTCATCAGAATTTCACGAAATAGTTTAATATTTTGACCTTTTCATTTTTCTATTCATTCACTTCTTCTGGGAACACTTATTGAACAACTACTATATGTAAGGCTCTGCATAGGGGCCAGGGCTACACATGCTAATAAATCACCAATATGTCCAAAAGCCGTACAGAGTTCCCCAGGAAGCTGGATTATAAAGACTTCTAAGAGAAGAGTGAAAAATCACAGAAATCAGAATTTAAGATTCCAAAGACAAGATGCCCTACTATTTCAGGAAATCCAAGCAAACATACCAGATTGATTGGGCAGAGAACTCAGATGTGATGGGCAAACTAAAGTCATGTGATGCCTCACAGAGAGAAAAGATAAAGGGATTTCTTTTCCTCGGCCTCCTTCCCTCTCTGACAAATATGCTGATCCATTCCTTTGCAATCCCCGCCAAACAGACACCATCAATGCAGCCAAATTGTGTTTTTAAATGTGTTTCCATTGTTTGAAGCTTCTAAGGCCACATAATCTCTGTTATTTTCTTTGAAACAGTGTCCGCTGGACAGAGGGAATCCATGGCCACACTGAGCTGTTAGCAGCTCCTCTCTGCTGTCTGGGTAAAGGGAGCTGGAGGCCGTGGTGGCCGCTCTGGTGGCAGAGGCACCGCTGGGAACACCGCTGCTTTTTCAGGCGGGGCTGTGAGAGGACGGGGCGGGCTGCTACAGGAAGGGGGGCGGTCCTGAACCCACTCAAGAGAGCGCCTCAAGGGCAGTGGTGTTCTCTCTGCAGGCACGTGATCAGGAACAAAGGAATCTTTATTCATCTCTTTCTGCTGCACTGGTTTGCTTTTTATTCCTTATAAGCAGCTGAGAAAGACCATGAGCAGCCCTTTTAATCAGCTGTGGAAGAGATGAAAAGGTTCAGAAGAGAGAAGCTATCATTTCTAAGAAGGGTTTATTCACACTGTAGAATAATCTTTAAAGAAAAAAAACTCTACAAGACTGATCTTTTAATTATAGAGGAATAAATACATCTGTGAAATCTACCAATTTCACTTTGGATTAAATACTCTCTCGTTTAAAAGCCAGATACGCAGTAAACAAAGATTTCCGTTTGGAAATGACTTCTCTCCCTAATGTAAGACATGGCTTCCAGCTCACCCGCTTCTCCACCCCACCCCCAAAATCCAGTCACTCACTATTTGAGAAACAGCAGGGACAGAAATACATAACATCTCAGAGATCAGGTTTGGGGTTTTTGTATATGTTGTTTGCCACCAGGCACAATCTGGACTCTCAAAACATCAGATCAATTATCTGTGACTGATATTAGGATCATGCTTTCTTACAGGGTATTTTTTAGTTTATTCAAAAATTTCAACACATTATCATCCCATGCACGAATCATATCCCAGCTCTGGCTGAAGAATACAAGAGTCCTGTCTTAGCGTTTCTGGTGTCCCTCCACCGCACTGGTGACGGGCACAGATATTCAAAAACCATCTATTGACTTAAAACGTCACTGTTCACAACTCGAAGAACTCCACCAACCAAAACATTTAAATCACAGTCTCTTCTAGTTCCTTTTAGGCTAACAAGTGAAGAAACAGTGCCTAGCTGGTTGTGTCTTTGTTGACTTATATTTTATAGGGTTTCTCTTACTAAGACAGCCCAGAAGCTATTCGCCCTCCATACACAAGTGGGCCAGGGTTTTCTAAATCCTCTTTCCCATTTCTGCTTTTTCTGGACCTTGAGTCAGCTCTCCTCTTTGGGGAGTTCACAGACTGCTACAAATTTCCTTTTCAGGAAATCCATTTCTATTTGAAATTATCTCTCCCGGGGGGGAAGAAAAAAAAGAAGAAGAAAAATAGCTGAAGGAAAAGAAGATCCTATGTGTTCTTAAGAACTACTTCTTTTCTGTCTATATTTTGGTAATTTTTCATACTGGCGTCCTTCTCTAAATAGGAGACTATTTACACAATATTTTAATATAATTTAACTTTGCAAATGGAAAAGGAAATGGCAACCCACTCCAGTGTTCTTGCCTGGAAAATCCCATGAACAGAGGAGCCTGGCAGGCTACAGTCCACGGGGTCACAGAGAGTCAGACACGACTGAGCAACAAAAACACTTTGCAAGTACACAAAGATGCTTTAACTCATGATATTTAGACAGATGACTTCCCAAAGGTAGGTTGGGTCTTCCCATTATTCAGCAGGTTCTTATTCTGAAGCCTTCTCATTTGCATCTACTGACATCAGTTAACCTGTATTTCTCCAAAGGTTGATGCCAACTTTTGGTTCCTCCTGTTTGCAAAATCATCTTTTCCTCAACTGTTCCTGGGGTGGGAGGGTCCTGGAGCTCAGAGCGATACTTCCTCTATGATACAACCATGTGCCCTGGGATGAGTGTCTTTTCTGTCCCCATTGTTCATTATTCTCAGAGTCTTCCCTGAGCATTCAGGACCCCTGTTCTAGGAAACATCATCTCTTCAAAATAATCTCCTAACCAGCTTCCAGACAAGTTTCCTTCCAGTTTCTTCTAAAGTTGTCTTCAAAAACATTTTCTAGACTAACCCACCCTGTTTTAATCTAAATAAGAAGAGGAAGAATAGGAGATAGTATCAAGAAATGCTCTCTTTAGGAGGGGAAAGCATGCTTATCTTACATGTTGTAGCTTTTGCTCCTTCAGCACTTCATAACGCCTAATGGCTGCTGAGGGAGACTCAGAGGCCACCACTGGGCCAAGAGTGCCCTCTGTTTGACGAGGTGGCCTCAGTTCAGAGCCCCTGATTCGTTCCCTCCATCTACACTCCTATGTTCTGACCCCTGCCCTGCCGCCAGGTAATGACTCACACTGACCTCTGAAGGAGGTATAATCTCCTGGGACAGAACGGGCTCCACTGGCCCAGAGGAACGCTTGAGAAAAACTCGTTCATAGTCAGCACTGCAATATTCTTAATAATATCTTCTTACACTCTATTATGGGCTCCCCAGGTGGCACTAGTGGTAACGAACGCACCTGCCAATGCAGGTAGAGGTAAGAGACACAGGTATGATCCCTGGGTTGGGTAGATCCCCTGGAGAAGGGCACGGCAACCCACTCCAGTATCCCTGCCTGGAGAATCCCATGGATAGAGGAGCCCAGTAGGCTATGGTCCACAGGGTCACAGAGAGTCAGACATGACTGAAGGGACTGGGCATCCACACACATTATATTATATACACTTGCTTGTAATTGTATTTTCCCCTCTTAAAAGGTGCCTTCCTAAGAGGATGTCCCCTTCTTAAGGGAAAGACTGTTTCATTGATCGTGGCTTTCCCAGGGCCTTACACATATTGAGTAGATGCTCAATAAATAATTGTTCATCTTCGTTTATTGTTGCTTCTTTGCAGAAGCATCAGGAGTGCAGTCCAGGTACTTTAGAGAAAGGGAAGAAGGTACTGAACATACCTCACTCACAGGAATAACATTTGATAGAATAAGGCAATAGGAGAGCGTCCTTTGGAATCCTCATAGGAAGAAAACCCTGAAACAGGCTGGGGAAGGGGAAGAATAGTTGAAGAGAGGGGAAACCACAGGCCACATGCTAATTATAAGAGGTACTGGCTTAATATCTTAGTACTGACCTAAGACAAGAGCAGACATCCAAATGCCTTCCTAGCGCACAGAGCAGTCAAAGAATAGACCCTTACTGAACGATACTCGATATTTTGTAATAACCTATAAGAGAAAAAAAATAAGAGAAAAGAATCTGAAAAAAAAAAAAAAAGATATATATGCATGTATAAATGGATCACTTTGCCGTGCACCCAAAACTAAAACAGCATTATAAATCAACTACACTTCAGTTTTAAAAAGATTTTTTTAAAGAACAGACACATTATTAAGGGTCACCCTTCCTCCGCATACTCTGCTATATCACAAGCCTCCCTAGGGGATTAATGGATATGGGCTATCAGCCTCAATCTCCTTGCTTTCCCTGTGCTCAGGGAGCCTGCTTCTCTTCCCCTTCTTTGTAGCCCTTTAGACATGCATTCCTTGATCTAGATAGGATGCTTCCTTATCCAGTACTTTTCCTTCCTTTGAAAGATAACCTATCACTCAGAATGGCCTCTTTCTTACAACCTCATCACTCCACCACTATCACATTTGCAGTGGAGACTTAGGTCTCTGTTTTATCCCCAACCTGTAAGCACTGAGACAGGCCTAAATTTTACTGACCAGGGATGCCCAAGGAACTGATTCTAATAGCCGAGATTTGGCAAAGCTGGAGCAGCATCTGCTTAGATGCGACTGGCGACCACTGGCTCACCCCATGGCTTTCAGGAAATAAAAAGGAATCCAGTAGACCCAAGAGTCTCAAGCCAAGAAATCACTAGCTAGGATTCCGTGTGTACTCCACTCTCTATTTTACAAATGGACTCTCCAGTCCCAGGGTCGTGACCAACCCAGCCTCTGGGAGTGACAAGCTGGGAATCACCGTGCCACAGCTGACAATTCGGTGCCAGCTGCATGGGCTCCAGCTTCATGCATTTTCCTTGGGATGCTCGGAAACTCTACGGCGACTAAGGAGATCCTATCGGAATTTGCCAGGCGTGCTGGCACTGGGCAAAGCAATCCTGCCGCTGGCCTCAACTCCATACCCCTTCAGCCAGAAGATCGCAACTTTGCAGATACTAGAGAAATTCAAAGATGGCAGAGAAGTTGGTGGACGTGGAGTACATCTCTCTCCACGGATACATCAGGAATACACCTTCAAATAACCTAGATTTTCATCTCTGGCTTGTAAGGAATCTCATGGACAATCCCAAATGCTTCCTTGTTGCCGGCCGCCATGATGAATTGTCTGTTGCTGTTGTTCTGTCCTTGAGTCTTATCCGACCCTCTGCCGTGATGAATAGTTATATCTATTCTTCTGTTGTCTCCATCTGCATTAAGTTGATTTAGTGTGTTCTGGGGATCAAGCAAGATGAAAATGTAACCAAAAGAGCTTGTACAACCCTAAGGCTATATTAAAATGACAATCATTTGCTAGAACAATTACAGTCTGAAAAGTAGGGCACTCTGGCATCCGGTCTTAGATTTGAATCTCAGCTCTTTTGAAAGACTGAGCAAGTTGCTACAACCTCTGAGTCTGTTTTCTTATCTTTAAAAGAGGACTATATTACCTTCTTCCTCCAATGGTTGCCGTGGGCTTGTAACTACTCTATCTACATGACCTCCATTCACAAAATGGTCCCTGGTTCTCCCTTCACTTCTCTCTGTCAGATCCGTGAGCTCCCTGGTAACTTGGAGTGAAACCCACTAGCCTAAGGAAGATACTATACAAGTTCTGTTAGTTGTTTTAAACTATATTTAACTGTATTCGATTCTTAACCAACTGCAGCCTGATTTCTATCAGATTCAATGACATTTCTTTCAGAAAAGGATCTGTACTAATTTGTATGACTTATGTAAAGAATAAGCATTTAAGTTTAAAAAGCCAGTGGTTCCCAACCTGGCTGCACATACTGTGGAAGCACAGACATGCTTCATGTGAAGACTGAATGAACATATATGTACATACATATGTGTATGTGCACACAGATATCTCCACGTATATTCATAAATATCCAGCATTGCTATTTCAAGTGTAGATATAAATGCAATTGATAATGAAATGTAAGTTTATTTGAAAGCACGACAATTTATGAAAGCATTTATCATTGCATACTTTCTCAATCATTTGTTAATATGTAGTGATTCTAAATTTTTAATATAATAGCATTTTATCAAATCTTGGCATTGATATTATTAGTAATGTTTGATTATTAACAATAATATTCCAACATTTATTATGTGTCAGACGCCTTTCTAACAACTTCAGGCTCAAGACTCAAGAAGTGTGCTCAGCTGTGTTCGACCCCATGGACTGTAGCCTGCCAGGCTTCTCTGTCCATGGGATTTTCCAGGCAAGAATAGTGGAGTGGGTTGTCATTTCCTACCCCAGGGGATCTTCCCAGTTCAGTTCAGTTCAGTCGCTCAGTCGTGTCCAACTCTTTGCGACCCCATGAATTGCAGCACACCAGGCCTCCCTGTCCATCACCAACTCCCGGAGTTCACCCAAACTCATGTCCATTGACTCGGTGATGCCATCCAGCCATCTCATCCTCTGTCATCCCCTTCTCCTCCTGCCCCTAGTCCCTCCCAGCATCAGAGTCTTTTCCAATGAGTCAACTCTTCACATGAGGTGGCCAAAGTATAGGAGTTTCAGCTTTAGCATCAGTCCTTCCAAAGAATACCCAGGACTGATTTCCTTTAGGATGGACTGGTTGGATCTCCTTGCAGTCCAAGGGACTCTCAAGAGTCTTCTCCAACACCACAGTTCAAAAGCATCAATTCTTCAGCGCTCAGCTTTCTTCACAGTCCAACTCTCACATCCATACATGACTACTGGAAAAACCATAGCCTTGACTAGACGGACCTTTGTTGGCAAAGTAATACCTCTGCTTTTTAGTATGCTAACCTGTGTCTCCTGCATTGGCAGGTGGGTTCTTTACCACTAGCACCACCTGGGAAGCCCTCTAACAACTTAACATATATTAACTCATTAAGTTCTCACAATGAACCTATGAGGCAGAACTATTATCATTTCCAGTTTACATATCAGGAAACTAAGACACAGAGAGGTTAAGCAATTTATCATGGAGCTAATAAGAGGCAGAGTTGAGATTCAAGCTCAGGCATTCTGGTGCCAGAGCCTAAGCTCTTTGTTTCCACATAAGTAGCTGAGAATTCAGCTCTGCAATAATACACTGGTGCCACTGTTTTTGATCAGAAAATTGTATGTGACCTTGACATTGATTTCATATTCTAAGAAAACAGGCATATTTCTAACTGGGTACAGAGCAAAATGTATATGCATACTCTGGCTTATATTTGACCAGGGATACAACCAAGAAATCTATGATAACTGCTTTATGAAAAAACAATAAATTGAAATAATTTAAAAAATCCTTCATGCTGCCTGGTCTGCCTATACACTCCTGCCCAAGGAGGTCACATGGACCAGAGTGAGTTTCCATTCACAGCATTTCCTTTGATGATTATTTTGTCACTATCTTGTTGCTTTCACCTTTCTCTGCTTCCATTAGGAAACTATTAACAGTTTTCCAATATTTGCACTGTTTGATGATTTGCTAAATTAAAAGGTAAGAACAACTACAACAACAGAAGCAAAAACTACTAAGGAAGTTAAATTCTAGAAAACAGAAGGATGCATTTCAATTTTTTGCCTCTGTACTTGAGTTACATTCACACTCACACCCATGTTCCATTTCACTGAACATTTAAGAACATTCATTGACTCTCTGCCATGTCCAGGAATTGTGTTTAGAGCTATAAATATGTGAATAGAACTAGAATAATCTAAACCCTTTAAAGAACAGTCTAAAAGATTCTAGGTGGTCCATTCACTCAACTTATAACTACATTGCCAGGCAGAACAGAGGGACAAAATTCTATACACATCCTGAGCAGGAAGAGATGACCAAGAGAAAGAGTCATTGGACAGGAAGCCTCCTTGTGACTCTTTCCCAAGGGCTCACTCACTTCCAGAGCCACCAAGAATCCCCAGGCAAATCAGAAAGGCAAGACCTCATGGGGCCTCCTTGACTTCCGGGGACCACCTTATCTCAGGATACAAGATATAATGGTGACCCTCTTATTCCATATTCTCACTGATCTCTACTTCTTTCCCTCAGCTCCTCTCTTTCTTTGATCTATTCAACTTTTTTTTTTTTTTGCTATCTTCTCTCATCATTCTCCTTCTTCTCTTTTGGTATGTTATTTCCTAGGAATACTTCCACAAGGTGACTAATGTCATATTATCTTAATGCTTGGTACGAGAAAGTGGTATTTTCAACTCTGTTTCCAAATTATGAGAATTTATGATATTATAATTCCCCCTTATCTATGGGGAGTATGTTCCATGACCCCCAGGGGATGTCTGAAACCATGAATGGTAACAAACCCTATTCATATTATGCTTTTTCCTATGATAAAGTTTGATTTATAAATTAGGTACCATAAGCGATTAACAATAATAACTAATAAAATAAAACAATTATAACAACATACTGTAAAAAAAAGTATGTGAATGTGGACTCTCTCTCAAACTACTTTATTTTACTTTACTCTTTCTTCTCGTGATGATGTGAGTTGATAAATGCCTGTGTGAGAAGATGAAATGAGATGAGTGACAAATGCACTCTGATACACCTTGAGGCTACTATTGACTTTGGGTGAAACTCAGAAGGAGATTTATCTGGTTTGAATGATCTTGGATCATTGATGGCTGCAGGTCAGGAGTAGATGATGTCAATGGTTGGGGTACATGGGCAGAAAAAGCAACATGGTGTGAAATTGCATCACACTACTCAGAACAGAGCTGCAATTTAAAACTTATGAATTGCTTATTTCTGGAATTTTCCATTTAACCTTTGCAGACCATGATTGAGCACAATAACCAAAACAGCAGAAAGCAAAACCACAGATAAGGGAGGACTGAGAAGACTCTTGAGAGTCCCTTGGACTGCAAGGAAATCAAACCAGTACATCCTAAAGGAAATCAGTCCTGAATGTTCATTGGAAGATCTGATGTTGAAGCTGAAGCTCCAATACTTTGACCACCTGATGTGAGGACGCGACTCATTGGAAAAAATCCTGATGCTGGGAAAGATTGAGGGCAGGAGGAGAAGGTGACAGAGGATGAGATGGCTGGATGGCATCACGGCTCGATGGACATGAGTTTGAGTAAACTCCAGGAGATACTGAAGGACAGGGAAGCCTGGTATGCTGCAGTCCACAGGGTGGCAAAGAGTCAGACACAACTGAGAGGCTGAACAACAGCTGTGCTTGAAAACTGAAAGTCCTTAAGCATTAAAAGTTCTGTATTTTGATGGCCTTAAAACATCCTTTATTGTCCTTCTGAGTCAGAATATGAGTCAAGGATGTTGAACAGAGCCAGGTCAAGAATGACTTTGGAAGAAGTAAGGAATCTAAAGAGTGGTTTGAAGAGGGGAAAAAAGCACAAACAATAAGACAAGCATAGGAACTCTAGCAGCACATATAGGGTACATGGGCTCTTCGGGGAAACATCATCCAGACGTAGGTATACTTGAAGTGAACAGCTACAAAGGCACTGATCTGTGTTCTTCCCTCCATAAATTTTAGAATTTTTTGCTTTTCTCTAAGCACTCTAATCATCCTATTAATTCCTTTGTTTACTTTTTATGGAGCCCCAGTCTTTTGAGCTAAAAATATTTTGCACCCAGGGGTACAAGGGCAAATGTTACATTTACTTCAGAGAAATTTTCCAGCTTCTCTTTCTGTGCTTCCTTTGAGAGGACAATGATGCTGATTCTTTAACAAACTTGACAAGGTGTGCTTAGGAAGTAATTCTCATTGTCCTTTGTTTTGTGTAAAAGACAATGTGCTCAAGTTGAGAAGGTCACCTGAATCATAAAAGACTCCTGGTTCTAGATCGCACTTTCTCACTAACAAATATCATGTTGAGTCATTTCACCTCTCTGGCTTCAGTTTTCTCATTCATACTTAGCACACAGAAGGAGCTTTATAAATATTTGTTAAGAGAATGAATTAATGCTATTTACTACCTTAAAAGATGATTGTGAAGAGCTCAGTTTTTAAGCTCCCAGATATGTCTGTTTTACTTACCACTGCATTCCCTGGCACAGTGCCATGTACATATCAGAATCTCATCAAAACACAGTGAATTAGTGAAAATTAATAGATTCTATAATATCTGTCATACTTTACAAAGGTACCAAGAATAACAATTTAGGCTCATGGTGAAGATGAATTCTGTTGATTATACTCATCACTCATCTCCAATACCTAACTCTCTGGCATTTGTAAGTGTTCAATAAATAATTTTTTATTAAATAATTAATGAATGCTCAATGAAAATATATGTAAAATTATTTCAAAAAGCACAAAGCACGATATCTGCACAAGTTATTAATAATCTCTTTCTTCCACACACCTATACCAACAACTTCTATAAGAAGATGACCTCCAAAGGGATGACTTCCATGAGATATGATGATTTAGAAGAGGTGATATAGACCCTTCTGACTCACATCTGGATCTCAGGTTGGGAACAGTCATGTGGTAAAGTTCAATATATCCCAAAGATATGCAGTGACATTTCTTACATTTCTTAAGAACATAATCAAGACATTATTCTTTAGGTATATCATATACTGGATCTTCCTAGGTGGCTCAGTGGTAAAGAATCTGCCTCCCAATGCAGGAGAGGCAGGAGACATGGGTTCCATCCCTGAGTTGGGAAGATCCCCTGACGAAGGAAATGGCAACCCACTCCAGTATTCTTGCCTGGAGAACTCCGTGGAGAGAGGAGCCTGGTGGTTACAGTCCATGGAGTTGCAAAGTCAGACAGGACCGAGTGACTGACATGCATGCACATTACATAGTACATTTGCAGGTGCAAACAACAGAAAACCCTAGCATAAAGTGTTCTACACCACAAAGAATACGCATTAACTAAGCTAGATAAACAGCCATATGTAGAAGTAGAACAGCTTCAGAATGGGTAAAGTTTAGGACTCAACATTATTGTCAAAGACGCAATTTATCTCCTTCTTTCAGCTTTAATAGCCACTGAGATGCCCTCTAGAGCTGGTTCCTCTAGAGTGAAAAAATGTCTCTCACAGACCCAGGCATTATTAGACAACACATCTAGTGGAAGAAGGGAAAAGGGAAACCTTTTCTTGTAGCTTGTTCTTATCAGCAAGAAAAGCATTCTCAGAAGCTGCCTTCAATTCTTGCGGGCCAGAATTATATCATATGTCCACTCCTCAACCAATCACCATCAAGGGAGATAGAACCATTATGGTGGGCTTAGACCTGTCGGGTTCTATCCCTGGAACTCAAGACAGGGCCAGTCATCCCTAAGTTTCATGGGAGCTCCAGAAGTGGCAACAAGGAGAGAGGAGACAGAGGGGCTTGGCAGTCAGGTGGGCAACGGAGTCTGCCAAAGAGAGAAAGTATTGCGCTTTCTAAATTCTTATTTAATGTATCTGATTAAGATTCTGTAGGCTTAAGACTTCAAAAAACTATTCTGTCTTCAACAAAAACTCAAAGGAAGGCAGCTAGAAAAATTATAAGAAATTTTTCGAGTGGATAAAATTGCTCAAAAGTTGAAGCTACTTCCGTTGTATAAGGCATACCTTCTCCAGAGGCTCTCAAACATCCGCGTCCTTAAATACAGTAAACACCACAACTTTATACGTACTTCACAACCTTCAGTGAAACAATACTTATTACCTTAATACCCATGAGCATACTCATGTTTTCTATGCCATTCTATTTAACTTTTTAAAAAACTATTCATCTCAGTCCAAGAAACTGATTTCAGGACCCATAATGGTTGCAAGCCACTCTTTGTTTCAAAACACTGCTTACTCAAGGGTCTGGCAAGTCTCATTTGTTTGTTTTTGTTTGCGGCCGTGCCATGTGGCACGTGGGATCCCAGTTCCTTGATCAGCGATGGAACCCGCGCCGATACAGTGGAAGCAGAGTCTTAATCACTGGGCTGCCAGGGAAGTCCCTCATGCTGCTGTGCACACATGATACAGCATGATCTGTTAAAAGCAACAGTGACATTATTTCAGTTAACCCTGTGAGTATCCTGAAACCATGCTTATAGCTCAGAAACATACAGCATGAGAGATCTGTTAGGATCTTTCAGCCAGTAAGTGCTGGGGTTGGGGGTGGGAGGGCAGGGGAGCCATGTAGCTGACTTCAAATGAAGCTGTTCTGATTTTAAATAGGTATTTTGAAAGAAAAACAAAAAACAGTTCAGTATTCACTTGAATGAAGTCTTTAGTTTCTTCAAATGACAGCTGTAAAAAAAGCAAGCATAATACTCACACTCACTGGCATAATAAAAAATGGCCAAGGACCACTGTTCAAGGCTAATTACCTCCGCCAGGCCAAGCAGAGTTGTACAGTCCATCAGACAATCCATTACATCTAATTAAAGGAAATTATTTCGAGATGACTCTTAAGCTTATTAGAGAATGTTCTGTGCTAAGTTTTCTAAAATGTTTAGAGAAGTTTATGAGCCATAGAGAGTTTGTAAAACTAGAACTCTGATCTAGAGAGATTAAAAACACTTGACCTGCCCTATCTCCTCTCTTCTCTAACTTCAGGAATCAGGTTGGCCCTAAAGGTTTTCTGTCAGCCATTGAAGAGTCCTTTCTATACGGTATTAAAATTATTATTTGCACTATTTAATCCTAAGTAGGAAAATTCCTTTTAGCTTCAAGGGTAACATTTACTTTCCTAGCTCAATGACAATATCAGCTAAAAAACTGTCAGCCCAGAGACACAAAGAAGATGAACAATGAACTCTCTGCTTCTCAGATTAGACAACCAGAGCAGCACAAGCCAGACTTATATCATGACACAATGCCCAGCAATGTCCTTTCTAATCTCCTTTAAAAGAACAAAGAGCAGAGGCTGTCTAGACACTCAATAACGCCTCGCTCCATCCCTGGACTCTCCAGTTCTCCAAGTGTCCCAGGTGAGGAAGTTAAATGGCAGAGGATGATGCAGTGGAAGCGAAGAGAGGAAGCAGGGGCCAAGGATACACAATGGCAGCATCACTCAAACTTTGTTCCTGGTCCCCCATGACAGATGGAAAAGCTCCCAGGGCAGCAGTCATGGCACAGAGGTCCCAGCGCACCACGATGAGCTGTGCCAAAGGTAAGGTGCCCTGCAGGAATGGCAAAGCATCATTCTCGCCTCACTGGAGACCGTCAGCCTCCCCTGCTATGCTGGGCTCTTTTTCTAAGTAACACTCTTGAGAAGCCCATGAAACCGGAGGTCTTTTAAGCCCAAAAGACCATATATTCAGAATCAAATATTGGAACTTGAAGACCATCTAGGGTTTGTTGTTGTCATTGTTTGACTTGCATTATAAGTTGTAAAAGGCTAAATAATTTAGTTATACTGCTTGTGAATTTAATAAATCATTTTAATTGAATAGAATGAAATGATAAGAGGTAGATGCTGCTGCTGCTGCTAAGTCGCTTCAGTTGTGTCCCACTCTGTGCGACCCCAGAGATGGCAGCCCACCAGGCTCCCCCATCCCTGGGATTCTCCAGGCAAGAACACTGGAGTGGGGTGCCATTTCCTTCTCCAATGCAGGAAAGTGAAAAGTGAAAGTGAAGTCACTCAGTCGTGTCTGACTCTTAGCAACCCCATGGACTGCAGCCTACCAGGCTCCTCCATCCATGGGATTTTCCAGGCAAGAGTACTGGAGTGGGGTGCCATCACCCTCTCCAACGCAATGTTTAGGAAATGGTAAAGATATTTCAGATTTGCTTCTGTGAAGTTCTAACTGCGGATTTCGGTGAAGACTATTTCTCTTCCCCACAGCTACAGAACAATCAAAATAGGATCATATACAGAGGGGAAAAAAACCTAATTTGATTTTCTGTGACTCTCCATTAAACCACAGGCTCTGTGGAGAAAAAATGTAATTTCTATTTCTTCAATAACTTCCTCCTAATATTTCACATGGTGCCTTGTACAATAGAAAATGTTATTACCTGTGTTTATTAGATGCATTATTTGAGATCATGGCAGAATTTTTACCAAAAAAAAAAGAAAGAACAAACCATTAGTATAGAAGAACAACAAGGTTAGTGTGTTTGGGTTATAAAAATTTCATTTACATACAGAGTCCCTTGGACATCAAAGAGATCCAACCAGTCAATCCTAAAGGAAATCAGTCCTGAATATTCTTTGGAAGGACTGATGCTGAAGCTGAAGCTCCAATACTTTGGCCACCTGATGTGAAGAGCCAACTCATTAGAAAAGACCCTGATGCTGGGAAAAATTGAAGGCAGGAGGATAAGGGGACAACAGAGGATGAGATGGTTGGATGACATCACTGACTTGATGGACATGAGTTCGAGCAAGCTCCAGGAGATGGTGATGGACAGGGAAGCCTGGTGTGCTACAGTCCATGGTTCACAAAGAGTCAGACATGACTGAGCAACTGAGCTGAACAACTGTAGAAATTCTATTTCTGCATGAAGGGAGATATACCCATCCATAATCCTGAGTTATTCAGGTTTCCTATTGGAAGGTAGAGAATTTGTTAAGAGATACTCAACTAGACTATGAAGTTATGAGCCAGAAAAGACACTCAGTACTCCCAAGACAGCCTATGGTACTCAAACTTGAAGACCAGTAAAAATGTAAGGACTAAGACTGGATCCTCTTGCACAGGCAGCTTTGGCTAGGTCAACTTAGGGATAAATAGCAGGACTCCAGTTCCATGGGTGCCCAAGGCTTGAGAGCTCTATTTCATGAAGCTCCTGTGGGTAATCCTGTTCACATAGTGACCCAGCACCTAAAGGGACAACTAGGCCTGTCTGCCCTAGAGAAGCTAGTGCTGCTAGAAAGGGCTTAATTACCAAAAGGAGATTCTGGTTCTTATGGCCTTAGGAATGGGCAAGACTTTAATGATCTGGGGCTGGGAGGGATGATAAATCAGTCTCTCTCAAACCTCCTGATACTCAGAAAGCATTGATACTACCAGCAAACACGCACTATAGTACAGGTAATATTATAATCATTGTACTTGTATTAATGCAGCTCATCTTCACCACTGTCCTATCAGAAAGGTAACCATTATTATCCCCATTTTGATAAAGTAAATTTTATCAAGGTCAGGTCAATTGCCCAAGTTTACAAAGCTGTGGTGGTGGCAGGAGCCCAACTCAGAAAGTCTGTCCACAGACCTACATGCTCTTACCCATGACATTATATGGCACAGTTCTGCATCTGTGCACACAGTACTTGTGTGTGTACACGCTTGCACATCCTCACATGTGTCCGTGCTATACTGATATTCAGTTGTCGGCATTTTGTCATAGAAACTGAATTGTCCTTAGAAATATTCTTTTGGCAGCAATATTTCAAGGTCATAAAAAGAATGTTAAGCACAATAAGAAATAAGAAATAATAAGGTCAAAGGATTGTCAAGCCTACAGAATGGATTAGAGAAATTCCCCTGGAGATACAGCAGGTCTTTAAAGGATTCAATATGCCTGAAACAAAGAATGCTTTCCTGTAAAGGAGTCATGAATATTAATAATCATGAGCGTGGAGAATAATTTTACTTGACCAGACTTTCCCTGCTGTATTCTTCACTTAGTGATGTGCATCCGACCAAGGCATAAAAATGAACCTCAGCTTTGTTTAAATTAGATCATCAATTTCCCTGTTGGCCAATATTTACGAATAGGAGAGTTGAATCACCTTATTAGAGAAGCAGCACCCACCCCTACCACCTGCTGAGTGTGAGCGAAGGGGCATCAATCGGGGACATGGGGAAGGAGCAGCTGGGCGAGCACCAGCACTGCTTCCTCCTCCATGTACCAGTGAACCCTGCTTCAAAAATTTAAACAAATTGAACGAGGGACTCTAGATAAATCGCCTGATTGCATTTCAAGCCTTTGGGGAGATGGCTGTTTAAACCAATAAAACTGGTATTTTTTTGCTACACCTTTTGCATTTCCTCCTTGTCCTTGGGTGCCCCTTCTAAGTGTTTTACACATGAGAGAAAAGAAATCCTATTTTACTCTCAAGTATAACCTTTAGTTTAAATTACGTCAACTCCCCTTGATTGTCCCATGAGGACAGAGAACTGTTTTGTGCCCTCCTCATCAGTTCAGTTCACTTCACTTCACTTCAGTCCCTCAGTCGTGTCCGAGTCTTTGCGACCCCATGGACTGCAGCATGCCAGGCCTCCCTGTCCATCACCAACTCCCGGAGTTCACTCAAACTCATGTCCATTCAATCAGTGATGCCATCCAACCAGCTCATCCTCTCGTCCCCTTCTCCTCCCACCTTCAGTCTTTTCCAGCATCAGGCTCTTTTCCAATGAGTCAGTTCTTCGCATCAGGTGGCCAAAGGATTGGAGCTTCAGCTTCAACATCAGTCCTTCCAATGAATATTCAGGAGTGATTTCCTTTAGGATGGACTCATTGGATCTCCTTGCTGTCCAAGGGACTCTCAAGAGTCTTCTCCAACACCACAGTTCAAAAGCATCAATTCTTTGGCACTCAGCTTTCTTTATAGTCCAACTCTCACATCCATACATGACTACTGGAAAAACCATAGCCTTGACTAGACAGACCTTTGTTGGAAAAGTAATGTCTCTGCTTTGAATATGCTATCTAGATTGGTCAAAACTTTTCTTCCAAGGAGCAAGCGTCTTTTAATTTCATGGCTACAGTCACCATCTGCAGTGATTTTGGAGCCCAAGAAAATAAAGTCTGACACTGTTTCCACTGTTTACCCATCTATTTCCCATGAAGTGATGGGACCGGATGCCATGATCGTTTTCTGAATGTTGAGCTGTAAGCCAAATTTTTCACTCTCCTCTTTCACCTTCATCAAGAGGCTTTTTAGTTCCTCTTCACTTTCTGCCATAAGGGTGGTGTCATCTGCATATCTGAGGTTATTGATATTTCTCCCGGAAATCTTGATTCCAGCTTGTGCTTCTTCCAAACCAGCATTTCTCATGATGCACTCTGCATATAAGTTAAATAAGCAGGGTGACAATATACAGCCTTGACAGACTCCTTTTCCTATTTGGAACCAGTCTGTTGTTCCATGTCCAGTTCTAACTGTTGCTTCCTGACCTGCATAAAGATTTCCCATGAGTTAGGTCAGGTAGTCTGGTATTCCCATCTCTTTCAGAATTTTCCAGTTTGTGGTGATCCACACAGTCAAAGGCTTTGGCATAGTCAATAAATCAGAAATAGATGTTTTTCTGGAACTCTCTTGTTTTTTTGATGATCCAACGGATGTTGGGAATTTGATCTCTGGTTCCTCTGCCTTTTCTAAAACCAGCTTGAATATCTGGAAGTTCACGGTTCACGTATTGCTGAAGCCTGGCTTGGAGAATTTTGAGCATTATTTTGCTAGCGTGTGAGATGAGTACAGCTGTGCTGTAGTTTGAGCGTTCTTTGGCATTGCCTTTCTTTGCGACTGGAATGAAAACTGACCTTTTCCAGTCCTGTGGCCACTGCTGGATTTTCCAAATTTGCTGACATATTGAGTGCAGCACTTTCACAGCATCATCTTTTAGGATTTGAAATAGCTCAACTGGAATTCCATGACCTCTACTAGCTTTGTTCGTAGTGATGCTTCCTAAGGCCCATTTGACTTTGCATTCCAAGATGTCTGGCTCTAGGAGGGCCTATTACCATACGCATATTATTATTATTTTGCACTTTTCATCATTTTCCATTTTTCCTGCATTTCTTGGGGACTTCTCTAAGGCTCCTGTGTATTTTTTACTCCATGTTAAAATAATTTTTAAAAATCACATTGAAATGATACATTTTCCTAGGGAAATCTAGAGAAACTCTGAAATGTCCGAAGAAGAAATTTAAGATCTGACATCTCAGATCTTTCTCAGAGCCAATTTGATATGTATCTTTCCAGTCTCATATGCCAATACACATATATGCTTTTCTGACTGTTTTCTCCTGCCACTGATTATTGCTCTTTACTATAGAGTTGTAGTCTTCAACCCAAGTCTATGCATAGGCTTCATACAGGCAATGAATTCTGTGAAATCAGTTACAAATTTTTATGTAGGTAAAAATGTGCTTTCTTCCCAAGAAGGGAATTGGCTGCTTTTATCATATTCCCAAAAGGATGTATGACCTAAAGAAACAGTTAAAATTCTCATTTAACAACAGGATTTTTGATGGTTGTATAATATTCCACCATATTAATTGATCTTGCTATTATAAATTATACTGCAAAAAGCATTTATAATTAAATCTTTTCATTCATCTTCAATAATTTCTAAATAAACACATCCCCAGTGACCTTCATCAAGACATCAGTGATCAGGAGTTTGTGATTAGTAGATGCAAATTATTATATAGGATGGATAAACAACAAATTCCTACTGTGTAGCACAGGAAACTATATTCAATATCCTGAGATAAGCCATAATGGAAAAGAATCTAAAAAAGAATAAATATATGTGTATGTATAATAGAATCACATTGGCATCTAGCAGAAATTCACACAACATTGTAAATCAACTATACTTCAATAAAATAAATTTTTAACGAAAGAAAACAATATCTTATGGACATTAACAAAGAAAGATACCAATGACTCTAAGGGTAGTGAGGTCACTTGACAATACACCCTTTACATTGATGCCAGATCACTGGAAACTGCTTCTGGGAGAGCTGTCAAGTAAATACTCTGCCTGCCTAATTGTAATAACTCTGGAAATAGAATCTAGCTGAAGAGAACATAAAATCAACAGAGATAAGAGTGACCAAAACATCCCTGTGGTAATTGAGAGGGTGAGCTCTTGCAGTTAGAGTTCCTGGGTTCACATCTCGACTCCCCCACTTGCTGTCTGTATGACCTTGGGCACACACTTCCACGTCTAAGCTTCACGACAACTTGGACTAATAAAGGCCCTGGACTGGACACCAGGAGTTTGCTTTCCTGTTGGTTGCAGGGTAGTTTCAGGACTCTTTCAACACAATATTTTCAGACTCCCCTAAATAAAACAGTAAACCCCGAGGCCCTCCCCCACACCCCCTCTCTGTCTCCCTTTTCATGCCCAACTTCTTTTTGTTACACGTCTCATATCTGACATGATACAATTGTTTTCCTCTGGCTTCTCTCACTAGGATGTAACCCCCACAAGCAGAGGACTTTTGCCCTTTGTTCTCTGCTTCAGTGCTAGCACCTTGAGAATAAAGAACAGGGTCACTGTGAGGACTGAATGATTCAAGGTGTCTATAAGGATGTATTCGTTTCCTAGGCTACCGTAACACAGTACCACAAACCAGGGAGCTTAAACAAAGGAAATGGACCATCTCACAGTTCATGAGCCTAGAAGTCCAAACAGTGGCGGGACCAGGGACTGCGAGGGAGACCCTACGGCAGGCCCCTCTCCCAGCGCCTAGTGGTCTTCTGCCACCCCGGGGATCCTTGGCACATAGACGCATCACCAAGTCTCTGCCTTCACCCTCTGTGGCCTTCTCTGTGTGTGTGTGTCTTGGTCTCTGAATCCAAATTTCCACTGGATTAGGGCTCACACCAATGACCTCATCTTAAATCAATCATCTGCAAAGTTCTTATTTCCACATAAGTTTATATTGATCAGAAACCTGGGTTAGGACTTTGACATTCCAGGGGAAGGCATGATTCAACCCATAACAAGCGGATAGCAGGATTTCCCTGGTGATCCAGTGGTTCAAATTCTGCCTGCCAATGCAGGGAGAGGGGTTCTATCCCTGGCCCAGGAAGATCCCACCTGCCGCCCGCAAATCGGCTCATGCACCGTAAGTACTGAGCCTGCGCCCTAGAGACCACCGGCAACAGCTACTGAAACCCGCCCACCCTAGGGCCCGTGCTCCGCAACAAGAGAAGCCCGTGCACTGCAACCAGAGAGTAGGCCCTGCTCGCTCAACCAGAGAAAGCCCCCATGCAGCAACGAAGACCCTGTGCAGCCCAAAATAATGAAATAAACAAAGTAATGTTTTTTAAAAAGCAGGTAGCAGAGCACCCAGCATTCTGTTGGCACTCAATAACTATTTACCCTACTTAAAGACGTATGTTATGGCATCATTATCTTACCGAGAAAACTATGTTATGTCAAGTGTGACAGGTTCTCACAAGTCACTATGACATACCTTCACTCTAAGGAGACATTAACTGGACTTGCAGTAGCCCCCATTCCCTCAGGTCTGAGTAATGACCTCGGGGGAGGAGAGGCAGCTCTGAAGTCAGTCTTGGCCATTGTTGCAAACCCATTATTTTCCAGACAAGAAAGGAGAGGCTCAAAGGCAATGACTTGAGCAAAGGTTTACAGTAAGTTAAAGCAAAAGCCGGACCGGAACCCAGCCTTTATCACTCCTGGCTCCTTGCCTTCTTTATATAAACCTATCTACATAGATTTAAAATAATAATTACAATTATGGACATATTTTTAAATAGGTTGATTATAGAATTTTTTGCTCATGGATTAGTCCACCTGGATAAACAAGTTACCTATAAACATCAACTGATCCTTGACAAAAGAAGGAGGGTGATACATGAAGCAAGGCAGTCTCTATAGCAAATGGTGCTAGAACAACTGGGTACCAGAAAAATGTAGGAAAAAAATTAATATAGACACAGATCGCACACCCAACACAAAAATTAACTCTAAATGGATCATATTCATAAATGTAAAATGTAAAGATATAAAACTCTTGGAGGATAGCATAGGAGAAAACCTAAATGACCTTGAGCATGGTGATGCCCGAAGACCCAAACCATGAAAGAAATCATCAATAAGCTGAATAACATTAAAACTAAAAACTCCTGCTCTGTGAAAGACATTATCAAGAGAATCATAAGACAAACCACAGACTGGGAGAAAAAAATTGCAAAAGAGATACCTGATAAAGAAGCATGATTCAAAATGTCCAAAGATCTTCTAAAAATCAGTAAGAAAACAAACAACATACTTAAAACATGGGCCAAAGACCTTGATAAACATCAAAGAAGTATACAAATGGCAAAGAAACATATGAAAAGATGCTCCACACATCACTTGTCATCAGAAAAAAGCAAATTAAAACAGTGATCAGGTACCACTATCCGGCTTTGGTTGTGATGGTTTAATCACTCAGTTATGTCCAACTCTTTGCAACGCCATCGGCGGCAGCCCTCAGTAGACGCCTCTGTCCATGGGACTTCCCAGGCAAGAATACTGGAGTGGGTTGCCATTTCCTTCTCCAGGGGATCTTCCTGACTCAGGGATGGAACCTGCATCTCCTGCATTACAGGTGGATTCTTTACTGCTGAGCCACCAGGGAAGTCCCAGCTTTAGAATGGCCCACGTCCAGAACGCTAACATCACCAAACGTTGATGAGGATGTGGAACAACAGGAACACTACTCATCACTGCTGAGCATGCAAAAGGGTGCGGACTCCTTGGGAGACAGTCTGGTGGTTTCTTACAACACCGAACATGCCCTTACCGGATGATACAGCAATCACGCTCCCAGGTATCTACCCAAAGGAGCTGAAACTGTATGTCCCCACGAAAACCTGCACATGGATGTCTACAGCAGCTTTCTTCATAACTGCTAAAGCAGATCTGCAGGCAACCAGATGTCCTTCGGTAGATGAATGGATAAGTAAACTGTGGTATATCCCAACAATAAAACTTTGTTCAGTGCTAAAAGGAAATGATCTACCAAGCTATGAAAAGACATGCAGGAAACAAATGCATATAAGTGAAATAAACCAGTCTGAAAAAGGCTACATATAGTATGATCCCAACCATACAACATTCTGGACAAGGCAAAACTATGGAGACGATAAAAAGATCAGTGTTTTACCCCAGGCGGGGGGAGGGAGGGGATGATGAATAAGGCAGTTAACAAAACCCTATACGATATTATACTGATGAATACATGTCATTATATATTTGTTCAAACCGGTAGCATATACAACACCAAGAGTGACCCCTCAGGTAAACTGTGGTCTTAGAGTGATTACGTGTCAGTGTGCATTCATCCTTGGTAAAAAATGTACCATTTCAGTAGGTGATGCTGATAATGAGAGAGGTTATGTATATGGGGAAGTAAAGAGTGTATAGGAAATCTCTGTACCTCCCTTTCAAATTTGGTGTAATTCTAAACTGCTTTTAAAAAAAATAAAGTTCTTATAAAACATATTGAGACACGTCTTGCCAGAATTAACTTCCCTATTTTGTCAAATCTAAGATTTCACCTATTGTGAGTGATACCATTATTTCTTATCCACCACCAAACAAACAATCAGAAGACCATTGCCAATTAAGGTGTGACATATGTAATAAGGGAAATACCTCCCAAATTCTCAGGTGCTACAGGGTGAAAATGTCTGAGTCTCAAAAGCCACAAAACATAGCAACATAGGCCCTCAGTCTTTGGACTAAACATTTCACTGATACAAATTCTCTTCCCTAGACTGTTTCACTGTAACCCAGCTTGAAAGGATGGGGGAAATAAGTTTTAAGACCCAGAATTGCTCATCTAGACCCTCTCAAACGACCTAACACACCCTCTTGTCATTCCTATCAAAGCCATGCTTGCAGTTTAAGTCTCCGAGGACAAGAGGTAAGCAGCAGGAAAGAGCATTCTGGATCAAAGAGATGAGAGCGGAGCAGAGAGGATCACAAAGCGCTTCTCTGCCAAGGCAAACAGAGACAGACAGAGGGACGTGGGAGAATGACATTTCCTTCCGAGATCTCTGAAGGAAAATCACAAAGAATTCATCCGCCAGGGTCTGGCGCTGAGACAACAGCTGGAGAGGTATGATGATTCCCACGCGGGGGGTCGGAAGCTGCGAGGTTGCTCGGGCTGTCTGCAGCCTGGCACAGCACCAGAGCTGCCTTTGGCTGCTGTTTACAAAAAACTGGTGAGGGGCCAGTTGGCTGCCAGGGGTATGCTTCTCTATCATTTATCACACACAAAGTGCTCTGCAGCTGGAGAAAGAGTCATGATCGTGGCAGTCAATGAAGGCCGGCCACGGGACTAACCTTCCCCTGTTTCTAGTCTCAACACCTCCTCCAAGAGCAGACAACCGGCCAAAGCCCCGCCGCAGCCAGTGAGCAAGGCATGGGGAGGCCGCGCCGAGGATGGTTAGGCTCGTAGAGACAGCGTGTCAGGATCGCCATCCACCAAGTGTTTACTCCACACCTGCTATGTTCTAGGTCCTGGGGATACAACGGTAAACAGGACGGCACATTGCATTCCAGTATTATTCACTTGGAATGATTTTGTGCCCTGAGCTCTTTCCATCTGCTTCCAGTTGCAAGGGAAGGAAACCGCCACAGTTTGTCCCTTTGTTCAGACTCTTGAGCTGGCTCATACGCACTCACCAGCTCGCATTCTGCTGCTAGCCTCCCAGGCTTTCACAGGATGGGTCACGGGAAGGCCGGCTCCGCAGAGCGCCCAGGAAAACCAAGAGCCCCGCTAAGTGAAGTCAGCGTTTCATCATAACTTGGGAACATCTGGAAGCAGCTCACAGGAGAAAAAGGAAGGAGGGCAGATAAGAGGGGCAGGATTGTTATTAACAAGAAACAGTAGGGCCTCACATCTTCCGATCATGTGCTGAGTAAGTCGGTGCAGTTTTCTTGGGAGGATAAACACTGATGGCCATTCAAGCTGACAGTGGGAGCTGGACAGTTGACATTTACAACAATGCTCCATGCAAATCAAGGCACTTGCCCCCAGAAATGGAATTTCATAGATTTATCCTTTGAAAGGCCAGTTCTCTGACTAGTCTGGGTCAGCAGTTAAGCTGAAAGAGAAATATTTCTATTATTTGGCAGATTTTTCCAAGGCCTCCAGTTCATTAGGCAAGGGAGGCCTTGAAAAAGTCTCATTCTGGTGTGGTTGTCAGGCAAACAGAATGAGAAAACATCAAAGAACAATCCCATTTCCAGAAATGATGAAAACAAATACTTCCTCTGAAGTCAATAATGTTCCAAAAGGGGGAGGGGGTGGACCGCGAAGGCCAGGTGTCCTGGCACCATTCCAGTTTGCAAAAATTGTTTCAACATGCTCCAATAACTCTCATGGCTTCACCCTAAAGAAGCAAAACTTTTCATGCACGCCACTGCCTCTTGCTATCCCAGAAATGCATTAAAACCCAGAGCCTCTCACCAGTTGGATGACCTTGAAAAGTCACAAAACCATAAGCAAATCTTCATTGCTCTACACCTGCTGCTGTTTCCACCTACCTTCACACTCACTGATTCCCAGATGCAATGTGCTTTATCTTCCTCGTACCAGTTAATATTTGAAATTATTTCATTTATCGATTTGCTAGTTTATCCCATCAGTTTCCCAAGATTGGAGTCAGTACCCGCCTTATTCATCTCTGAATTCTTAGTACTGAAAAGGATGCCTGGCACCTAGTAGACACTCAATGAATATTTGTTACATAAATAAATGGAATCCATTCAAATTATTTGAGCCAAAATTCTATAATAATAAAGAGTAATAATAAAAGATAAACTGTGCCTTATTGGATTATTTGAAAGATCAAGTGAGATCATGTTAGTAAAAGCAGAGCCTAGAACATTGCAAGGTGCTTAATAGATATTAATTGAAGAAGTACAGAGGAGGGGACATATGTTTACCTATGGCTGATTCATGTTGAGGTTTGACAGAAAACAACAAAATTCTGTAAAGCAGTTATCCTTCAATTAAAAAATAAATAAATTTTTTTAAAAGAAATATATTAGCATTCCTAATTCCACAAAGCACTTTTCTCAGCTTAACTTTCCAGAAACAAAAATTCTGAAATAATTCATGATGTGCTTAGTTGCTCGGTCGTGCACGACTCTTTGCAACATTTTGGACTATAGCCCACCAGGCTCCTTTGTCCGTGGGATTTTTCAGTGAAGAATACTGGAGTGGGTTGTCATTTTCCTCCTCCAGGGGAATCCTCCCAACCAAGGGATCAAACCCGCATCTCCTGGGTCTCCTGCATTGCAGGCAGATTCTTTACCTGGTGAGCCACCGGGGAGTGCTTAGATATGACTAACTAATAACTGCTGATATACCATATTTACAACATTCTAAGCCCCTACCCGCCGTCTGTGGGGTCGCACAGAGTCGGACACGACTGAAGCGACATAGCAGCAACAGCAGCAAGCCCCTACCCACTGAAAATGCATTATAAACTTAATAAAATTTAGTTGGTAAAAAAAACACTATGTAATATAGTCATCACTTTTAAAGCATACTAATTTCAAAAATGAAGAAGTGAAAAACTTTTAAAAATAGATATGGTATTATCTCTTGCTGGGAAAAATAAAGCTGAGCCTTAGGCCAAATGAGTAACTCTGATTTCAGGCACTGTGACTGGGTAATGGGAAGGTCATGGGAGAAAGCCTCCCGCACAATTTGAATCCTAGCTTGTTACTTCCTGGCCCAAGTTTGGAATGGGAGCAACTGCTCTAACTTTTGGAGAAGGCAATGGCACCCCACTGCAGTACTCTTGCCTGGAAAATCCCATGGACAGAGGAGCCTGGTAGGCTGCAGTCCATGGGGTCGCTAGGAGTAGGACACAACTGAGCGACTTCACTTTCACTTTCATGCGTTGGAGAAGGAAGTGGCAACCCACTCCAGTGTTCTTGCCTGGAGAATCCCAGGGGCGGTGGAGCCTGGTGGGCTGCCGTCTGTGGGGCTGCACAGAGTCGGACACAACTGAAGCGACTTAGCAGCAGTAGCAGCAGCTCTAACTTTGAGACTGGAAAGTGAGCAGTGTAATCAGCAGACATACAATTAAGTTTCAATTACCCTCAGTAACTGGGATCGGGAAGTGTTTGACTAGACAAACCCCCTGTGACATCAGATGACTAGAATGCAGTCGCTGGAAAGGAGAAACAGGAAGGATGCCCTCCTTTCCATGTGAGGGACAAACAGGGGCTAAACTCTCCCATTAAATAGAGTCAGATGTGTCTACTCTCTCATGGAGAGGCTTACACACGGGGTTTAGGTTTCTTTGTTTGAAATAGTCACCATGCTGTACATTACACCCCCAAGACTCATCTATCTCATGACCAGAAGTATGTACATTTTGCCCACCTTCACGCATTTGGCTCCGTTTAGTTAAGGTTTCGCCTCTCATCCTTGCAGCACAGTCCCCGGGCAGCTGGGTTAATGAGCAAATATCACAGGGGGACAAGAAGACAGAAGGCCGAGATGGTGCAGCAGGTTAACAGTGAGACCTGGGTGACCCATCCCTCGTTCCGCACAAGCATCCGGTCTCCTCCACTGAGTGAAAAGTGCCATTCAGCGCGCCTCCTCTTCTCCCATTTTCTCACTAGCCATTAGTTCAAAAGGCCCTGGAATAAAGGCTGAGACCCTGAGGACAGAGGACAGGAGGCATTGTCCTGTCGAAGGCTTGTCTCTGCCGTCCACCCTTGAAGTGAACGCCTCCCACAATGAGATGTCAGTTTGCCTTTTTTTCCTTTTTACATCTGCACATAAAAAAAGGAGCTCGACTGGCAGACAGCATATTCAAGGGGTCCAGACTTGGCATGCTCTGTCGCTCGCTGGGGTTCGGGGAGGTCACTAGCAGGTCACAACCTTCCTCCTGCACGTCTTTGTCCCTCCCTGACCTCTCAAATAATAGTAGGGGGTGGGGAGAACAAGGACAAAATTAAAAGATCATTCTCTAAATGGAACATCGATCTATTACCGTGAGCCATCTGCCAACTCCTGAGTCTAGGGAACCATTGCACTGTCGGAGGTGGGGAAAGTGTGTTAGTTCTCAGACAGAATGCAAATTCAAACAGCTTCGATGAGCTTTACTCACTGACCTGTCTAAAGATGAGCCCTTCAACCACAGGAAGAATTTCCAAAGCACTGTTTCTAGGAAAGGCAAAACCAGGTTCAGATGGAAAAGTAGAGTTTAAGTTTTGCTAGGGTTTTGTTTTGTTTGCTTTTTTCCCTAAAAGGAGTCTGTAAATCAACTGCCTTGTTTGTGCCTTCCCCATACAATAGAGGGCAGAATGCCTACAGGGAGCAGGGGAACCCCCATCCTTGTCAGGCTGAATGGCAGCTTGGGTCTGGGAAGCACAGATCCAAAATGGGGTGGCCATGTCTGGGCAACTCACAGCCTTTCCAGCCTCTCCAGCACCAGTGTCATGTCCTAAGCAGCAAGCTGAGATAGGCTCCAGCTCAACCAGCCGTGCTTCTGCCTCTTCCCCTCCTTGGTGACCACCAGCCTGGCATGCATGTCCTATGCACCCCACTCCAGAATCCGAGGGGCTCTGAAGAGACCCCATTCAGATAACCTGCTCACCAGATAAGCACGTCAGGGGGTCGCCCATCATGACTGCAAACGAGTCATTCAACTGGCTGGGACAGGGACAGAGGATGTCACGGGGAGCTTCACTCTTACACTTTTAAATTCTGTTTCGCCTCCGAACACATGTATCCAACACAATTGAATGTCCTGACCCAGACAAAATGGGTCTGTTCCAGGGCTCTCTTCAGTCAGTGTTAGTCACTCAGTCGTGTCCAACTCTGGGACCACATGGACTGCAGCCCACCAGGCTCCTCTGTCCATGGGATTCTCCAGCCAAGAATACTGGGGTGGCTTGCCATTTCCTTCTCTGGGGGATCTTCCCAACCCAGGGATCGAGCCAGGTCTCCCACACTGCAAGCAGATTCCTTACTTTCTGAGCCGCCAGGGAAGCCCAATGGACATGAATGAGTCTGAGCAAATTTCAGGAGATAGTGAAGGACAGGAAAGCTGGTGTGCTGCAGTCCACAGAGTCGCAAAGAGCCGGACACAACTTAGCGACTGAACAACAACAAACAGATATTTAAACTACTTACTTATTTAAACTACTTGCTTATCTGTGTTATCTGTTAAGATTTCACTTCTGGTCAGGTGAAGTGTTTCTCTGGAAATGTGCTAAGCTCGGTGGTTAACTGAGGGACTTAACACGAATGCCTTCAAACTCTGCTGCTGCTGCTGCTGCTAAGTCGCTTCAGTAGTGTCCGACTCTGTGCAACCCCATAGACGGAAGCCCACCAGGCTCCCCGTCCCTGGGATTCTCCAGGCAAGAACACTGGAGTGGGTTGCCATTTCCTACTCCAATGCTCAAAAGTGAAAAGCGAAAGTGAAGTCGCTCAGTTGTGTCCAACTCTTAGCGACCCCACAGACTGCAGCCCACCAGGCTCTGCTGTCCATGGGACTTTCCAGGCAAGAGTACTGCAGTGGGGTGCCATCGCCTTCTCCACTTCAAACTCTAGGACCCATTGTAAGAAACGCACTCACATGGGTATGTGACTGAAGCAGAAGTTTTATGAAACAGCGCTCACCCTGGCTCATACCTATTCAGGTTTTTCTTTTTCAAAAAAAGCTGCTCCCTATACTAAACTGATGATCCACTAATGGGTTAAGACTAGCAATTTTTTTTTAAATCTTGATTTAAATTATATCCAGAGAAAAACTATTAAAAGTCTCCTTTCTATTTCTCTAATGCCTAATGCCTCCTCTCTAAAAGCATAAACGTCCACATATTTTCTGAAATGCACTGTTACGTTTTCAGGATAAGAGAAGTGGAAAGGAGTGGGGAGAATTTAAGCAATAATAGTACAAACTAGAAAGTACCTGCTGACAACTTTTAGGGATATTGAGAACTTTTAGGGATATTGAGAAAATGGCCCCAAACCCTCAAAAGTCATCTGATGATGATGTTTCATTCAACCATCAGATTCTGAGTTCCTTCCATGGACCAGGTGCTACCGGGGAGGCTTGTGGCAGGGCAGGCAGGAGAGGGAGGTCACAGGACTCTATGCTGCCCGTGCTTTCACCACCGCGGGCAGACCCTCTGCACACCGCTGGGGACTGAAGGAACAGCCAGGTTGCAGCTGCCTCTGCTTCCAGCAGGGTGCTGAGAGAGGAGGAGACCCTCTGCACACTGCTGGGGACTGAAGGAACAGCCAGCTTCCAGCTGCCTCTGCTTCCAGCAGGGCACTGAGAGGGGAGGAGCCCCCACAATGGAGGGCTAGCCTGAAAGCACCATAAAATTCCTCTGGCCAACCCCTAGTTACTGGTCTGACAAAAGGCAGAGAAGGGAAATTGTTTCTATTTAAGAGTCTAAATTTTACAAGTGATTAATTGTAATTTATTTTTTATCCTGACAGGAATAAAGAGTTTAAGAAGCCTCAGTTTCCTAGTGTCATCTTTCTCTCCGTTTCCTTTCTTGTCAGCAAAGAAGGGAAGGAAGAAACAACAAGAAGGAAAAGGAGAAGAAAAGGAAGGAGGGAAGGAAGGAAGGAACAAACAAATGAAGGCTGAGAGGGAGGGAGGGAAAATACTAAAGCTAAGATCTAATCAGATCTCCGTCAGTTAAACCCAGAAAATTTTTCTTTGTATCTTTTCAGTGGAACCTTTACAGCCACATGGAAACAAATATATCTGGAGTCTTAGCTAGTTCTTTTTCTTTCTTTCTTTCTGGTTTTTTTGGTGGTGGTGGTGGTGGTGGTGGTCAAATCAGAGGCTTTTTAAAATTTTTATTTGAGTGTGGCTGCTTTCTTAAAAGGCAAAAAAGAAAGTGAACCTAGTGTAACTTGTGGCTCAGCTGGTAAAGAACCTGCCTGCAACGTGAGAGACCTGGGTTCCATCCCTGGGTTGGGAAGATCCCCTGGAGAAGGGAAAGGCTACCCACTCCAGTATTCTGGCCTAGAGAATTCTAGGCCATGGAGTCACAGACTCCGACACGACTTAGCGACTTTCACTTTCAATGTAATTTAGACTGAAGTGTAAAGTGCATCCTCAGTGCTTTTCCGGAAGTGATAAAGAGTAATCAATAAAAGGCGTGAGGCCTACTCAGCTCTTACCATTTTGTCTAAAATAGGCCCTACGGATTTCCTATTTATTAAATCATTTTATGGATCACCCACCTCATTGGCTCAGTTTCTGCCTCTTTTCTTCAATCAATCCAAATGTCCAAAAGCACCGACAGCTAATGTTAGTCTTTTCCAAAACCACTCTACAATGGTCGGGGAAGGGGTGGGGAGGGTCAGGAGGCAGCCAGGAAAACAATCATTTAGCAAGGATGGCCAGCAAAGACTACAAATATTTTCTAGAGAAATAAACATAAAGTGAACTCAATCTCTCTCCATTTAATTCCAAAGGCCTTCCAGTGTTCTCTTAATGACATCTTGATGCTCTTGAAGATCTCACTTCAACTGATTGCCCACTCTGCTTCTGTTGTCAGCTTATATGCCAGCACACTCTCACCGCCAGGCAGGAGGGGTTTCCAAGCCGATGACGAGAAAAGTGCTCAACTTGAGATGAGTCTCAGAGGAGGGTGTGCGCTCACACCCCTTCTGATTGCAGATAAATCGTAATGTTCAGTAGGTTATAGGCAGGGCTCACTTTATTGAATTTTCCTGTATCAGCAGGAATCTGAATTTATAGAAGATCATATTCAGAATTCCTTGACGTCAGCAAGCTAAGTGGAAAATATATATGCGTGTGCATGCTCAGTCATCCAGTTGTGTCCGACTGTTTGCGACCCCATGGACTATAGACCATGGATTTCCCAGACAAGAATACTGCAGCAGATTGCCATGCCCTTCTCCAGGGGATCTTCACCACCCAGGGATCAAACCCACATCTCCTGCGTCTCCTGCATTGCTCACCTTTAGTGGTGAGCCACCAAGGAAGCCATATATTGATTGATTGACTGATTGATACACACACACATACACAAACATATATGTATACATACATGTTAGAAGTTCATTATAAACTTTTAGCTCTGGGCCTCCCCAGTGGCTCAGGGGTAAAGAATCTGCCTGCCAGTGCAGGAGACACGGGTTTTTTCCCTGATCTGGGAAGATCCCACACGTGGCAGAGCAACTAAGCCCGTGAGCCACCACTACTGAGTCTGTGCTCTGGAGCTGGGGAGCCCCAGCTACTGAGCCCATGCACCCTAGAACCCATGCTCTGCGGTGAGAAGCCCATGCACCACAATTAGAGTAACCCCTGCTTGCCACAGCTAGAGAAAAGTGTACCCAGCAACAGAGACCCAGCACAGCCAAAAATAAATGAATACACAACAGTATAGGGGAAAAAAACTTTAGCTCTGGGTCAAAATGAAGCCATGTTGCCCTCCCTGGAAAGAAAAAATTCTTTGTAGTAGAAGCTAGCTTGATGATAAGGAAAAGGCGCAAGTTACATCCATGTATCCATGTTCCCAATATGGCATTTGTTACCTCCCAGAGCACCTGCCTAGGTTAGGTCTCCTCTGAAAATAGGCATGTCGCACATGTGCTACTAAGAATCAGAAGAACTGGGCTTTGAATAATCAGCCTTGCCTTCGACCAGCCTTGTAATGAGGGGATGTAATGTATGTGTGCTCAGTCATGTCCCACCCTTGGTGACTCCATGGACTGAAGTCGCCAGGCTCCTCTGTCCATGGAATTCTCCAGGCAAGAATACTGGAGTGGGTTGCCATTTCCTTCTCCAGGGGATCTTCCCAGCCCAGAGATCAAACCCTTGTCTCCTGCATTGGCAGGCAGATTCTTTACCACTGAGCCACCTAGGAAGCCCTTTGTAACTGAACACATCAGTAAATTTCTTTTAACTTCTCTTTCTTCAAACACACAGGAGAACAGCCACACGCAATGTCATCTAAAAGATGCCAGTGGTTGATTAGCTGATGTCTAAAGTTATTTTCCATTTATAACATCCTGTTCTGAAAATAGGAATCATTTTAACTCCTAACAAATAAGTGTGAGTTAAAAATCTCCAAATTGACAGAGTTCTAACACATGACAGATGTTCCTTGAGTTTGGAATGAAGGCTAATGTCACACCAAAGCTCATGACTTCCAAGTCAGGGTCATTCCTTCCTTTACTCAGCCAATAAAATGTATTATACATAGGTTACATACCAGCAACTCCTTTGAGCATAAGTGAACCTCAGAGAGAGGGTAACAGATTTCAAAGTCAGCAGCTCTATAGACAGGTGGGAGGTAAAGGGAAGAGTGGGGGAAAAAAGAGGAAAGGAATAAGTCAGCATACTCCTTCCAGAATAGGGGTCTCAAAGTTTTTTCACCATAAATAGAACACTAGGAGTTGAAAGGGAACTGGAAGGAGGTTTGCTTATTTTTTTTAATAGGCTTTGTCTTTTAGAACAGTTTTAGGTTCACAGTAAATTTCAACAGAGAGTACACAGCTTTTCCTGTGTACCCACTAACCCACACATACAGCCTCCCCCATTATTAGCAAGCCTACACAAGAGGGTGTGTTAGTCACAACTGATGAACCTACATTGACACAGTTCAGTTCAGTTCAGTCGCTCAGTCGTGTCCGACTCTTTGCAACCCCATGGACTGCAGCAGGCCAGGCCTCCCTGTCCACCACCAACTCCTGGAGTCCACCCAAACCCATGTCCATTGTGTTGCTGATGCCATCCAACCATCTCATCCTCTGTCATCCCCTTCTCCTCCTGCCTTCAATCTTTCCCAGCATCAGGGTCTTTTCAAATGAGTCAGCTCTTCGTATCAGGTGGCCAAAGTATTGGAGTTTCAGCTTCAACATCAGTCCCTCCAGTGAACATCCAGGACTGATCTCCTTTAGGATGGACTGGTTGGATCTCGTTGCAGTCCAAGGGACTCTCAAGAGTCTTCTCCAACACCACAGTTCAAAAGCATCAATTGACACATCATTGCACTCATTTTTTCCAACAGATGAAATGCACATATAACACTGCTAATCAAAATATAAAATCAGTATTTAATGCTTAGGATGTTTGACTAATCTGTTTGTTTCTTTCTAACTCAACCCCTCAATCCTTAAGGTACCAGAGAGGAAAGAAGGCTCATGCTTCTTCTGAAACCCTGGAGGCTCACAATCAGAGGAAGAAACTCTCTGCAGCCACTGGAGCCACTGTTAAGTGAGAATAGCCCTAGGAGCCCATGGTTACTTTCTGGGGTTCTTCCCCCCAACTCCTCTCCCTCTCAACTGCCCCACACCACACACACACACACCCAATCACTCTTGATCATAAAGCCTCCGTAAGATGTCCATGGACTGGAGCCCGCCAGGTTCCTCTGTCCACGGGATTCTCCAGGCAAAAATACTCGTGTGGGCTGCCATTTCCTTCTCCAGGGGATCTTCCCGAGCCAGGGATCAAACCAAAGTCTCCTGTTTGGCAGGCAGATTCTTTACCACTGAGCCACCAAGGAAGCCCTCCTTTTAGACCTTTAGGCTCGTTTGAGACCTCTGATAATCCTAATATTGTACATGACCCCAAGGTGTTCACATGAGTAGAGACAATTAATAATGAAGATCATTGGTGTAGGGACTGTCAGAGCTAGGAAGTAACATATCTCCCACTAAAGGATGCCATAAACTCTTTGAATTAAACAACCCAAAGGGCTAAATCTTCTTGGAATCATTATTCAGGTGCAGGTATCCAGGTTACCCAGTTCACAAGTAACACAAGTCTCAACGGGCAGTATGTAATTCTGAAATCAGCTTAGAAGAAAGGTGACCAGCTGGTGACCAGAGGGTCCTATAAGCCCATAGACATTCTCAGTTTGATTCATGTAATTGTTTTAATGCTACCTTTGATTATTCTAAGATATCAGATTGCCTATTTCTTTGGAAAACTGACATTAGGTTGACATGCAACAGTCGGCTGGAGCTAAGGATGAGCAGCTGACTTGATTAGATAGAAACTTTCCTTTCTCCAGTCTGGCTCAGTCTTGAGCCCCTAAAACACACACACACACACACACACACACACACCCCTAGACTCAATGAATGCACACACAGTAAATGGAATAGCTTCAGTTTAGTTCAGTCGCTCTTTCATGTACGACTCTTTGTGACCCCATGGACCTCAGCACACCAGGCCTCCCTGTCCATCACCAACTCCCGAAGTTCACCCAAACTCATGTCCATCGAGTCGGTGATGCCATCCAACCATCTCATCCTCTGTTGTCCCCTTCTCCTCCTACCTTCAATCTTTCCCATCAGGGTCTTTTCAAATGAGTCAGCTCTTCGCATCAGGTGGCCAAAGTATTGGAGTCTCAGCTTCAACATCAGTCCTTCCAATGAACACCCAGGACTGATCTCCTTTAGAATGGACTGGTTGGGTCTCCTTGCAGTCCAAGGGACTCTCAAGAGTCTTCTCCAACACCACAGTTCAAAAGCATCAGTTCTTCAGCGCTCAGCTTCATTCACCATGTAAACAACCTGGCCTTGGCCAAAGAATACACGCTGTTATTTGCTTATCCTGAACCTCAATCTCAGAGTGGCTACACTTTTTAGCTCATCATCCACCAATCTCCTTCCCAGTTGACTCTGAGTCAACCGTCCTTATCTATCCATTTTCACCTCTTTTCCAAGTCGTCTCTTCTGTAACCAGCATTGTCCGCTTCCAGTTGACTTCCCACCGTGGTCCCTCCCACAGAGCTGACACACTGAGTAAATGCCCCACTCATCTCCCAGCACTGGCATCATTGTTCAAGGGAAAGGAGATGCTCTGAGGGCCTGATGGAAGACCAGGAGGGTGTCAAGTTCTGGTGAAATTCAAATCATTGCTTATTTTACCAGTCATTGTATTAGGGCTTCCCAGGTGGCACGGTAGAAAAGAATCCACCTGCCAATGCAGGAGACGCAAGAGATGCAGTTTCAGTCCCTGGGTTGGGCAGATCCCCTGGAGGAGGAAATAGCAACCCACACCAGTATTCCTGCCTGGGAAATCCCATGGACAGAGGAGCCTGGCGGGCTGCAGGCTGTGAGGTTGCAAAGAGTCGGACACGACTGAGCGAGAGCACACAGACACACACCTTCCTCCACTGAAAACAGTGATCTGAAGAGCAGCGGGCAAATGGAGCTGCCAAGGCACTACCCGTGCATAAACGTTAAAAGCACCGCTTTATATACAAAGATACTTTTAAAAGGAAAAAAAAAAATGTTCTATTAAGCAAAATCTTGATCACTAAATACAAGGTGTTATTCCACAGAAATGCAGGAAGAAAGGCTAAAACTGAAAAGGCCAAGAGTTGGCAGGATTGCTGATTGTTAAAAGTTTCTGTGTAGCAGCCTCACGTGACCCCTCGTGTAAATTCATCAGCTAGCTGGTCGCAGTCGCCATCTACTTTGAAAGAAATTGTACTCATTGGGTAACAGTGGTCTAGCAACATCCTCACCTGCATTGTCTCACATGCATTAATTCACTCAAAAGTAATTAGCAGGCCTCAAAGATTCTGTCCTGGGAGTCACGCTAATGTATGTGATACAGCCATCCTGCTTTTTCATTTTAACAAACTCTTTTTCATGGCACCTGGCTGATGGTGTGGTCTATTCTGATGCTCATGACTCATGCAGTAACATCAGGACTGTTACTGAAACAAGTTCTGAGGATGAAATCTAAGCCACCAAGCCCCTGGACTTCCCTGAAGCTCCTATCTTACCAGTGTGCTTCTGCCTTTAGCTATCATAAAACACTGCTCACTCTCTTCCTTCTTAATGAATATTGCTTTAACCTTATTTAGGGATGCTGCCTAAAATTAGCTATGTATATCAGTGGTTTAAAGAACAACAGACAAAGGAATTAAATGTTTTGGATAAGTGAATGTATGAATTGATCGATAAATCCAAAAAGGCAAAGAAAACTGGAGCTCATTAGAAGTTTTTAAAAGCATCCTTTCATAAAAATACTAATGAATACTCATTTCACCTGGTCTCATGAATAAGGATTCAAAGTCAGACAAGAGCAGTGTCTGATTATTTGAAATATGCCTCAAGTAATCTACAATGTAGATAACCTACATAAAGAGTAAAGATAAATTATTGGAAAAAGCTAACTTCCAATTTAGCAAACTCTATCAGATTCTGCTAGGGCAAAGAGTTTGTTCAAAGCTATACTTTGGGCCACAGTATCAGAAAAGGAAGTTACAGTACTGACACAATTCACAGACCACAATTGTAACAAAAACACCATGCTCTCTTAAGGAATGGACATTGTAGAGACGTGGTGATATTCTAGGAAATGAACATGAGATAATGTTTTCTAAAATAGCCCCATGATAATGTCAATGAGTAATTTCAGCTCTTATCACCGTATTATGTAGTTCAGGAGCAGTACTGATATTGTGGCAAGGAAAGGTGTCAGAATGTAAAAAAAATCAATGCTCCCTCCAAGGAAAACAGCCGAGAAACAGCCACTACTGATGGATTAAAGACTCTTCACTGTTCAGTCATGGAAGAAAAAAAGGATCTGAAAACAGTTTTCATTGTTTCACCGCAAATAGTGAGTCCAAGACCCTGCCCATCAGCATACATATGTCCGGCTTTATCAAGGATAATTATGGAAAACGAGATCATTCAAGCTGGAAAAGATCCCCAGGCCAGTGCCCACACTGACAGATGCTCAGAGGTACCAAGTAACTTTCCTCATTTGCCCAGCACTCGAACTACAGAATCAGAGCTGTGGACCCAGGCCCTCTCCTTTCTCCTCTGTCTTGTGCTATTTTCCCACCTACTTAATCTATTTCTCCTCTTCTTTTAGAAACAGACTAGGAGAGAAATATTGCTGAAACCCTCTACAAACCACAAAAGTACAGAAAGCCACCCATCCTGTTCCCCTTTTCTCACCTCGCATTCCCTTCTCACATACTGTATAGGTCTTTCTGGGACACTTTTCCAGCCCTGCCTGCCCCACAGATTTCGTATCTTCTTTAATGATTTTTCCTTCCCCCCAGCCAGAGTTAAGGGTTCAGCTCCTATAGCAACTTGTTCATACTTGTGTCACAATAATTGCTACCCCATTGTTTTCCAGCCACTTGATAACCTTTCTGTCTCTTACCACACACACAACACCGTGGTTTCTCAGAAGCAGTGGTTTTGTCTTACTTAATCTTTGCAGGTGCTACTATCCCCAGCCTTTAGCAAAGACCAGTAACTGTTTATTGCATAAATAAATCGATGTTACCAATTTTGTGTCTTTCTGAGCTTTCAGAAAAAGCCGACAGCCAAAATGGCATCATGAGGGACTTCCCTGATGGTTCTGTGACTCTGCTCCCAAGGCAGGGGGCCCAGGTCTAATCCCTAGTCAGGGAACTAGATCCCACATGCAGCAATTTAGAGTTTGCATGCCGCAGCTAAAGATCCCACATGCCACGGCTAAGACCCAGTGAAGCCAAATAAATATTAAAACAAAAAAGTAGCGTGATGGTACAGGACAATGTATCTATGTTATACAAATATTTTTCAAACTGTAGAAGACCCATGATTGGGTACTATATGGTTTCTGCAATTTTTTTTAAGAAAGCATGAAAGGGCCTGCTCACTCTCCAACAGAAATTTAGCAAATTGCCCATAGTTTAAAATTCAAATTAGTCTCTGCCTTTTCCTTCACCGCCTCTCTGCCCCGAGTGCTGTTCCTTGTTCCTGACCCATCCATTTTCAAGGCTCAGCTCAAACGTCAGTCCCTGCTACCAGGCTTCCCTGGACCCCCCTTGGTGACCCTCGAGAGGGCCCTTTATCATACCCTCTTCTGAAGTCTCCCAGCATGGTAGCTGTTCTTCTTTATTGACTGTATTCAGTTTATTTAAATGAATCTTTTATCTCCTCCACCTCGCTAAGGAATCTGAGAGTAGGGTTTCGATCTTTACACCCTGAAGATGTCTAACACAGAGCCCTGCCCGTGGCAGGTCCTTGGCAAACAGTTTCTGAATTGCTAAAACCTTCCCTTCTTAAAGCTGCAAACAGGCAAATCTTCACCAGGCAAAACGAGGCGGAGACTCTTTCTAGCCAGGCTGGTCCGTGACTTAAGGAGCTACGTGTGTGTGAGCACCAGCCAGATCAGTAGGTAAAGGAGGACAGGTGGCTGTGTGAGCCTGTCAGGAAGGATTTCTCAAGGCAGACAGATAAGAAGAGGCCTAACCTAGGCTACAGGTCAGGGAAGACTTCCGAGAAGAGATGTCCCCTGACCTGAGGCACAAAGGTTGCATTAAGCAGAGAGCAGGAGGGTTGGTCAAATGGGAGGAGGCAGCAGAGACACAGGCCTGGAGGTGAGAAGATCCAGCCATACAGGACTTGATATGCCAAGTATGTGTCACTAAGCATACACGCGGAGCAGTGTGACTAAGCTGCTTTCTTCTTCTGGAGGAATGGAGAGCCAGGGAAGGATTTCCGATATCGTTCAGTAGCAGTATGCAAAGGGGACTGGAGGGCCCCAGCCAGGAGGCAGCCATCCATGGCGACTGCCTCCGTGGCTACTGCAGTCATCTATGCAAAATAGGAGAAGCTTCAGAGACGAGAGCTGAAATGTGGGTAATTAATAGTAAGATCAATATCCATCAATGATCTCTTAGAGATGGGAGGAAAGAGACCAGGGAGGGAGAGGAAGGCATCAATTGCCAAATGTCTGGCCTGATAATCAGGTGAGTTACATTCACAAAGACAGACATTGAAGAAAGTAGAGGAAGCTAAATGGGAAGGTGATGGATGACTTAACTGAGTCTGAATTGTCTACAGGACCTGGAAGTGTCAATCCAACAGGGATCGGTCACACAGAGCCAGATCTCAAGAGAGAGATTTCAAAGCCAGAGCTATCTCTTTGGGATTCCTTGTAAAGGTGATAGTTGAATTCATGGGAATAAATGAGATCATCTGGGGAAAGTACCTAAAACTCATGAAAGGCTTGAATTTGAGGGCAGATAAAGAAGGGAAATCTTTGGAGAAATTTGGAAGTTGCAATCAGAGAGGCAGGAGGAAAACCAAGAGAAACCAACCACGGGAGCCGAAGGACGTTTGAAGAATCATGGTGCAGCCAATGCTGTAAAATGCTGCAGAGATATCAAATGAAAGAAAGACAGACCACGGTCATTGCGTTTAGCCAGAAGAAGATTTTGGCACCCTTGGAAAGCACTATTTCTGAGGATTGACAGAGACTGACGCCAGTCAGTGGGTTAGGGAGTAAATGGAATTCGAAAGTATGGAAAAAACGAATGCAGAGAATTTTTTAGAAGCTTGGTTTTAAAAGGAATGTGAGAGATGGGACCAAAATCCAAATAAGACACACAACTGAGAGAAAAAAAAATTGGGGGGGGGGTGGGGGGACATGCAGTGTTGTATGTATTATTTGGCTGGCTGGTTTGTTTGTATAGTTCAGAGACCCCTTCAATGTTTATATCCTGAGAGCAAAAGAGTCAGGGAGAGGTTAAAGATCCAGGAGAGGGAAGACGAAAAATGGAGGCCATCCCCTAAGAGGCGGGTGGAGAGGTAGCGCGGTGCTGATGGAAGAGTCAGCGGAGGGCGAAGGGACACTTGCCCCAGGACTAGCGCGGGAGGGAGGCGGGGTGCAAACACCGGAGGAGACAGGTAGTTCAGGGAACTAATTAAAAGGCTTTTTGTAAATCCCGATCAGCTGTCAGGAATAAGAAAGGCAGTCACAGTAATATGGCAATGGCTTCAAAAGTAGTCATAGGACCTGGTTTCTTCAAACAAAAACTATATATGTTACAAGGAGAAGAGAGAAAAGGAGGAAGAAATTTTACCTTAAAAGAAAAAGACTTACCAGACATGTCAACCAATCACAAAATATTGACCTTACTTGGATAAACCTTTTTAAAAAAAATCAAAAGGCAACAAGGAAATGTGAAAACTGCCTGTATGTTTAGTGGTACTAGAGAATGACTATTAACTTTTTACTGAGATAATGCTATTGTGCTTAGTTTTTTTAAGTGTCCTTATTTTTAAGGTACATATAATATTCACAGATGAAATAATATGACATCAGAGATTTGACTTAAAATAATCTGGGGGCAGGATAGAGGCCATCAATGAAACAAGATTGGTCATGAGCTAAGTAATAGACGTAGGGGAGTTTAGGACAATATTCTCTATGCTTTTATAAATGTTTGAGATTTCCCACAGGAGAAAGGTTTTTAAACCAGAAATATTTTTCAAAACCAGAAGAAAAAATAAGACAATAATAGAGAATGAAAGAAAGGGATAATCAAATACTTATAGAAAGATTGGTAAGTAGTGGGCAGTGACTGCAGCCATAAAATTAAAAGACACTTGCTCCTTGGAAGAAAAGCTATGGCAAAACTAGACAGTGTATTAAAAAACAGAGATATCACTTTGCCAACAAAGATCCATATAGTCAAAGCTATGGTTTTTCTAGTAGTCATGTATGGATGTGAGAGTTGGACCATAAAGAAGACTGAGCGACGAAGAATTGATGCTTTCGAATTGCGGTGCTGGGGAAGACTCCTGAGAGTCCCTTGGACCACAGGAAGATCAAACCAGTCAATCCTAAAGGAAATCAACAGTGAATATTCATTGGAAGGACTGATGCTGAAGTTGAAGCTTGAATATTTGGCCACTTGATGCAAAGAGATGACTCGTTGGAAAAAACCCTAATGCTGGGGAGGATTGAGAGCAGGAGAAAGGGGTAACGGAGGATAAGATGGTTGGATGGCATCACTGACTCGATGGACTCTATGACTCAATTTGAGCAAACTCTGGAAGACAGTGAAGGACAGGGAAGCCTGGTGGCTGTGGTCCATGGGGTCACAAAGAGTCAGACACAGCTTACAGACAGAATGACACCAACAAAGCCTGCCTAGAGTTGGCACAATCTGCTGTGACACAGTTGAGTGTCTTTTCTCCTAGCAGACTTCAGAAGGCCTGATTGAACGTGAAGACCCTGCACTGGCTCAGGGCAAGGGATCTTGCAGGATACGACGGCAAAAGAAGGCACAAGGGGTGTAATGGTATTGACTATGGCAAAACTGAAGCGTTAAACCATCATCCCGTCTAGGCTGGATAGGCAGGACATGAAAATACGGAAGTGACTGCCAGAATGGGGACAAAAAGAAACTGGAGGTCTTGAAGAAAATGCATGGCTGGAAAACGGAGGTGAGGAAGCTGGAAGAATCAGGAGCCTATGGTTAGCAAGCCAGTTTATGGAATTTAGGATTTCAGCTGTGGGTGATGACAAGGTCAAGTGTAATTGTAAATGCCTGTGAAGTGCCTACGTGAAAGGGCGGCTGAAGTGGGATGGAGGTGAAAGTCAAATAGAGTGAAGATGGCTATGAAATTGGGAGGTGGGATGGATACTAAAAGATGAGGCTCAGTTATAAGTCCTGTAAAGACAAGGACTCTGTCTCTCTTTTATTAAAAAATCAGCATATACCAAACACTGAAGACACTGCCTGTGTCAGGGAAGATGCTCGCAGGCAGTCTGAGTACGTGAATGGAAGGACGGTTTCACTAACTCTTTAACTGAAAGCCTTCAAGTTTCCACTCACCACTGGTGAGCCGGGAGTGGGAAGAAGACATGGAGAAAACGGATGAATGAATGTGCACCAAAGCGGGATTCATAGGCCAAAAGAAATATTAAAGGAATAAAATGTGGAACCTAGGAGAAAACCTCAAAGGAGTTCACGCCTTTTTTGTCATTTATCCCTGAACGAATATATGAGCTGTGACTGAGTTAATAGCTGTCTGTGAGTGTATGGACAGATTTTTCTTAAGAGGGGAGAAAACAAGAAAAGACTGTTTTCTTAGTGCCCTGCCATGTTGCTCTTTGGCGGGGACCAGGCTTAAGTGGGAGTTGATCTGGATCACAGCAGCCTGAGGTCATCTCCGGTTTAGAAGCCAGTGGGCAGGGCAAGGAACAGGCTTCCAGGAGCTCCTCTAACTCCATAATTGAGTAGAATAAACTTCTCACCCTGCCACTGATCTGCCCATCTAAGAATCTCAGGAATAAGTTTGAACTTTTGAGAATCTAGTTGCCTCTTAAAACTGGGCAAATAAACCAGTATCACTCAGTCATTATTCATTCAGTTGTTCAATAAATACTGAGAAATGAAATAGTGGTTTGAATTGAGGAAATGATTTAGAAAAGACATTAAAAAAGAAACTTAAAATGCAAAAAAAAATTAAAGACTAAGTCTGCTTACAAATACAATTCTTATTAATGGTAATCTCAAATACTGAGTGAGTTTACCACTGGCCACATACTGGGCCATGAGCTTTACATAAACTTTCATTTCACCATCATAGTCATCCTGTGATCTAGGTATTGTTAGGATTCCCATTTACAGGTGAGGAAATGGGCTGAGATTAAATGACTTTTCCAAGATGGTAGCTAATATGGAACTGAAACAGGAAGGAAGGGGACAGGGTACAGCCTTGGGAGAAATGACGTAGCCATAGGATATGATGAAAACTGGTTAGAACCAACTACCAACTGCATCTAAGACAACAGAAGATTCAACTTCTAGTGGCTCTGAGCCTCATTTAGGCTCGCCATAATATATTAGCATCTCAGTGACACACCCACCAGCACTGCGGCCAACCATCAAAGGCCAAAAAGTGGGCGGTGGCCCAGCTTCTGGGAATCCCTGCCCCTTCTCCAAAATAGCTGAAATAATATTCCCACTCATGAGCCTGTGAAATGACCCACTGCTATAAAAACTGACAGCCCCAGAGCCTGGTGCCCCTCGCACCTTCTGAGATGGCCCACATTCTGTCTGAAGTATGTGAGTGTGCTCAGTTGCTCAGTCGTGCCTTTGCAACCCGGTGGACCGAACCCCACTGGCTTCTTCTGTCCATGGGATTTTCCAGGCAAGAATACTGGAGCAGGTTGCCATTCCCTACCCCGGGGGATCTTCCTGACCCAGGGACCGAAACTGTGTCTCTTGTGTCTCCTGCATTGACAGGATTCTTTACCACTGTGCCACTTGGGAAGCTGAGTATGTTTCTCTCTAAATAAATCCACTTCTTACCTATTACTTAGCTTCTCATTGAATCCTTTCTGCAATGAGACATCAAGAACCTAAGCTTCAATAAGTCCTGAAACCAGGTGTGTGAACTCAGTTAAAAGATGAAGGGTTCAAGTCCCAGTCTGAGTTATATGGTTTCAAAACGAGGCCAGGTCTAGCTGACACTAAAATACATGCTTCTAACCCGTACTCTAAACTGCTTTACTCAACCCTGGCAAGAACTAAAGTGAAGTGGCTCAGTTGTGTCCGACTCTTTGCGACCCCATGAACTGTAGCCTACCAGGCTCCTCCGTCCATGGGATTTTCCAGTCAAGAGTACTGAAGTGGGGTGCCATTTCCTTCTCCAGGAGACCTTCCCAACCCAGGAATCGAACCCAGGTCTCCCGCATGGTAGGCAGACGCTTTACCATCTGAGCCACCAGGGAAGTCCGACAAGAACCAAGAAGGGAGTAAATGAAGTCCCATCTAGACAAACTTGAGCTACTAGTGATGAAGGGTCTGAGACTCTGAGGAGTTAGGAATGTAAGATAGAAGAAACCTTTATAGTTTCTCTCTTGTCTCTTCTCTTGTGTGTGTGCTCCGTCGCTTCAGTCATGTCCAATTCTTTGCGACCCTGTGGTCTGTAGGCCGCAGGCTCCTCGGTCCATGGAGATTCTCCAGGCAAGAATACTGGAGAGCATTGCTATGCCAGGGGATCTTTCTGGCCCAGGGATTGAACTTGCATCTCCTGCATTGCAGGCAGATTCTTCACCCACTGAGCTACCTGGGAAGCCCAGTCTCTGCTCTTACATTCATGCAAATCCTGTTTCCAACAGAGAAAGGAAAGGTGGGGTGGGGGACATGGATAACAGCAGGATAAAAAACAAAAAACCAAAAACCTTCCAGCGATTATTTAGACCACTGCCTATCAAAAAACAGCAAAGGGAGGTACTCCCAAAGTCCTTGAGTCCCTATTTCCTTGTGAATGAAAGAGACTAGTATGTAAATAAGGGCTTTGCATAAGCCAGACATTCTTTCAAGTCCAGTTTATCTACCATATGAGTCACTTCCTTTTTAAAGCAGGAATTAGAAGAGATAGAGGCACATAATCATTACCCAGCACAAACCTTCTTAATAGGCCTATTCTTTTCATTCAAGAAGCCAGAAGGTACAGGACTCCTCCTTGGACAAAAACGGCAACATCATTTTGCATACACTGCACACACAGCTTGACCTGTTCCTATTCTCACTGGCAGACAGAAATGAACAAGTAAGATTAACAGGCAGATGAGATGATAGGAGGGAGGCCACAGGTCCAGCCGGTTAACCTGACACTTAACAAAGGAATCTGAATAACAAGGAGCCTTTGAATGACTCAGCGAAGGTTTATCTCTTTCAAAAGGAAGTTTAACCCCACTAGTTACTCACTCCAGCCAGGTCATAAACCTTTAGAGGAAGTCTCAGAGTAGCCTAATACCAGAAAAAGGAAACAGCCACCCATTCATTCATAGATGAGGGCTCTGCCTTGACCTTTCAACTGAAAAACAAACAGAGTTGTATTCTTCGATGGCACAAATAGTAAACAGGAAAGGGACTGGCCTCTTTCTCATCTTAATGCCTACTGTAGGGCTTGTCCCCTCCCTGCAATATATTTATCAGGGATAAATCCTTGGAAGGAAAGCTATGACACACCTAGACAGCATATTAAAAAGCAGAGACATCGTTCTGCCAACAAAGATCTGTCTAGTCAAAACGACGGTTTTCCAAGTAGTCATGTACAGATGTGAGAGCTGGACCAGAAAGAAGGCGGAGCACCAAAGAACTGATGCTTTCGAATTGTGGTGCTAGAGAAGATGCTTGAGAGTCCCTTGGACAGCAAGGAGGTCAACCCAGTCAGTTCTAAAGGAAACCAGCCCTGAATATTCATTGGAAGGACTGATGGTGAAGCTGAAGCTCCAGTGCTTTGGCCACCTGATACGAAGAGCCAACTTGGAAAAGATCTTAATGCTGGGAAAGATTGAAGGTAAAAGGAAAAGAGAGTGGCAGAGGATGAGATGGTTAGATAGTACCATTGACTCCACGGACATGAATTTGAGCAAACTCTGGGAGATAGTGAAGGACAGGGAAGCCTGGCTTGTTCCTGTCACTGCAGATGGTGATTGCAGCCATGAAATTAAAAGACGCTTACTCCTTGGAAGGAAAGTTATGACCAACCTAGACAGCATATTAAAAAGCAGAGATATTACTTTCAGTCATGGCAAAGAAGAAAATAACGTTTGCCTCACAGTTCTATAATACTTCTGGTCAGTTCTGTGTGGGCCAGAGCTAATCTGCAGACCTCTCTACCAGGTACACCAGGATTTGACAGCTGGAATTAAATTTAACAGAATAGTTTGTGTTGCGTGGTGTACCTGGTAGAGAGGTCTGCAGATTAGCTCTGGCCCACACAGAACTGACCAGAAGTATTATAGAACTGTGAGGCAAACGTTATTTACTTTGCCAACAAAGGTCTGTCTAGTCAAGGCTATGGTTTTTCCAGTGGTCATGTATGGATGTGAAAGTTGGACTGTGAAAAAGCTGAGCGCCAAAGAATTGATGTTTTTGAACTGTGGTGCTGGAGAAGACTCTTGAGAGTCCCTTGGACTGCATGGAGATCAAACCAGTCCATCCTAAAGGAGACCAGTCCTGGGTGTTCACTGGAAGGACTGATGCTGAAGCTGAAACTCCAATACTTTGGCCACCTCATATGAAGAGTTGATTCAGGTAAATTCATGGACCCTGGAGTCAGGCTGCCATAGTTCAAACACTGACCCTACACTCTCTAGGTGCACAGCCTTGGGCAAGTTCCTTAAACTTTCTGTGCCTCGCTTAACCCATCTGCAAACTAGAGTTATCAGTAGAATTTACTATTGTATGAATTAATCAACTTAACATGCACAAAAACTTTGAGTGCCTGGTGCTGACTATGCAAGTGGTAAATGTTAGCTGTTATTATTTTCATAATTGTTCCTATGTATGTACTTTAAAATTTCTCTTGTGTGTGTAATAATCACCTATGTAGTCTTAACAGTTCAGTTCAGTTCACTGGCTCAGTCATGTCTGACTCTGTGACCCCATGGACTGCAGCATACCGGGCCGCCCTGTCTATCACCAACTCCTGGAGTTGACCCAAACTCAGACACGACTGAGCGACTTCACTTTCACTTTTCACATTCATGCATTGGAGAAGGAAATGGCAACCCACTCCAGTGTTCTTGCCTGGAGAATCCCAGGGACGGGGGAGCCTGGTGGGCTGCTGTCTATGGGGTCGCACAGAGTCGGACACGACTGAAGCAATGTAGCAGCAGCAGCAGCAGCATGTCCATTGAGTTGGTGATACCATCCAAGGTAGCACTAGTAGTCTTAACAACACCTTCAAAAACATACCACTCTAATGGCAGAAAATGAAAAGGAAATAAAGAGCCTGTTGATGAGGGTGAAGGAGGAGGGTGAAAGAGCTGCCTTAAGACAAAATATTAAAAAAACTAAGATCATGGCATCCGGCTCCATCGCTATGCTAAGTCGCTTCAGTCGTGTCCAACTCTGTGCGACCCCATAGACAGCAGCCCACCAGGCTCCCCCGTCCCTGGGATTCTCCAGGCAAGAACACTGGAGTGGGTTGCCATTTCCTTCTCCAATGCATGAAAGTGAAAGGTGAAAGTGAAGTTGCTCAGTCGTGTCTGACTCTTGGCGACCCCATGGAGTGGTATCATCTGCATATCTGAGGTTGTTGATGTTTCTCCCGCCTGTCTTGACTCCAGCTTGTAACTTATCCAGCCCGGCATTTCTCATGATGTGCTCAGCGTATGGGCTAAACAAACCGGGTGACAGCAGGCAGCCCTGCTGCACTCCTTTCTCAATCCTGAGCCAATCAGTTGTTCCATACAGGCTTCTAACTGTTGCTTTTCGACCCTCATACAATGGGTTTCTCAGGAGACAGGTAAGAAGATCTGGCATTCCCATCTCTAAGAGCTTTCCACGGTTTGTCATGATCCACACACAGCCAAAGGCTGTCATCTGTCAATGAAACAGAGATAGATGTTTTTCTGAAATTCCCCTGCTTTCTTTCAATCCAGCGAATGTCGGCAATTTGATCTCTAGTTCCTCTTCTTTTTCTAAACTCACGTCCAGACCCCTCCCCCAAAATGCTTGGAGCTCTGCTACTTCTGTTCTGTCTTTCCCTGTACTCTTTCATGCGTGCAAGCTCACTCACACCCAACTCTTTTCCACCTCATGGTCTGCAGCTGCCAGGCTCCTCCGTCCATGGGATTTCCCAGGCAAGAATACTGTAGGGGGTTGCCATTTCCTCCTCCAGGGGATCTTCCCCACCCAAGGACTCCCTGTCTCCTGCACTGGGGGTTCCTTACCACTGAACTATCTGGGAAGTCCATATTCTTTCATGCTGCTGCTACTGCTAAGTCGCTTCAGTCGTGTCCGACTCTGTGCGACCCCATAGACGGCAGCCACCAGGCTCCCCCGTCCCTGGGATTCTCCAGGCAAGAACACTGGAGTGGGTTGCCATTTCCTTCTCTAATGCATGAAAGTGAAAAGTGAAAGTGAAGTCATATTCTTTCATAGAAAAGAACAATTTCTGGTCATTTGGAACTGTTACTTCAGGATGACCACGATTACATTCATCAGGTTTCTGACCGTGAGCTTTTCAGTGCTTTTTCTGAGGAAAAGGTGCCTTTTCTGAGGAAAACTCTAAACAATCTTAAGCCGTTCCTAAGTCTTTATCTGAGGAATTAAGCTGGTTAGTTCTACTGTAAGAAAGTCATCTTTAAATACTTTGTGTACAGAACCAAAGAATGACTTCAAGAAAATGATGTTAAAAAAAAAAGTCTTTTCCCTTTAGTAAAAAGTTTTCTAAGTTGAAGATTTATCTGTCTACCTACAGGAAAATGGAACCAGTTGATTTTTTTAAAACATACCAGTTACAGGCCATATGTTATGACATGAGCTGAAATGTCTAAAGTGAAGAGAACTATAATTTATGTCTACCATTATTTTTCTATTTACAATTTGTGTCATTTTATTAATTAGAAAAATGAATCTGAGGAGAAATAAAATACTTATTAGTTTGGTTGTGGCTACAAGTTTGTGGCTTAGCTAGTAAAGAATCTGCCTGCAGTGTGGGAGACCTGGGTTCGATCCCTGGGTTGGGAAGATCCCCTGGAGAAGGGAAAGGCTACCCACTCCAGTATTCTGGAGAATTCCATGGACTATATAGTCCATGGGGTCCCAAAGAGTTGGGCATGACTGAGCAACTTTCACTATCAATGTAAACATCCTCCTGAAAATTTCTGAATGAAAGAGAAACAGTGGCATCTTTGGCTGATTGTAGAATCTAGCCTTGTGGATTAACTTTGAGCCCTTATGGGTCTTTATTATTTTCTGTATATTCAGTTAGGAATATACATTACTGTTCTTTTTTTTCCAAGTAGTAGTTGTCCAAAACAAAAACAAAACCTGAACAACCTTCTTGAGCTCTAGGAGACAATAGCTCTCAGATCATTGTTTCTATTTTTCCCAAATATATCAAAGCTGGATGAGAAGCCTCCGTTAATAACTATGTAAGCGTTGCTTGTTCAAGATAACCAAGCCTCTCAGCTAACATTAAATAAGCCCTGCAGAACTAGTAGAACTTTATCGTAGAGATAAGCAGCCCTGAAGGCAAGTAGAGAAATCATTATCAGTGGGTTTTATGCAGCCCCTATTCTGAAGACTGGGGCTTCCCTGGTGGCGAAGCAGAAAAGAATTTGCCTGCCAATGAAGGAAACTCAGGAGACTTGGCTTCAGATCCTTGGGTCAGGACAATCCCTTGGAGAAGGAAATGGAAATGCACTCCAGTATTCGTGCCCCAGGGAAATCCTATGAACAGAGGAGCCTGGTAGGCTATAGTCCATGGGGGTTGCAAAAGAGTTGGACCGACTTAGCAATTAAATATCAACAATTCTGAAGACCCAAAAATACCAATAGCCCGGGAGGTAGGAATGACTCTAGAAACTGGCTTCAATTTTCAAACCCCAATTTTTTTTTAATTTTAAAATTTATCTTAAGGTAACTTCAGTACATTTCATTAAGATAAAAGGTTTTTCATTATACTTATGTATATTTCCTTACTAGTCAAAAAGGAAATAACTAATAAATATCTTTATCTTTATTTTTAGGGAGTTTTTGACAACAGCATTCACAACACTTTTGTAAATCTGTTGGCCCATTTTTAATTGTTTCCAATTAGATGCCTGAAAGCTTACAATACCAGGAATGCTAGCTTTAAAAAGATCAAAATTGCCACTATTGTTTAGTAAAATCATGTTTAAAAAATTATATCTCAATTCTGTTATCTTTAACCAACTCTAATTTGTCATTGATGGGACTACAGAATTTCCCTCTGGCGCTTAGGCTTTTTATATGTGCATTCCCTCTTCTGTCAAATATTGGCTGATACTCCATTGGAAGCAGTTGCTAAAGGAACGAGCGCGATGAGGGGCATGTTGCTTACCCCAGCGTTGTTAAAACAAGGCCACACCATATACACAGAATAGACTGGAGAACAGAAGTGATGAACACCACTTCCTGAAACAGACACAATCCGCTTGTTCTTACCTATCATTCCGAGAAGGCGATGGCACCCTACTCCAATACTCTCGCCTGGAAAATCCCATGGACGGCGGAGCCTGGTAGGCTGCAGTCCATGGGGTCGAGAAGAGTCGGACACGACTGAGCGACTTCACTTTCACTTTCCACTTTCATGCATTGGAGAAGGAAATGGCAACCCACTCCAGTATTCTTGCCTGGAGAATGCCAGGGACGGGGGAGCCTGGTGGGCTGCCGTCTATGGGGTCGCACAGAGTCGGACACGACTGAAGCGATTTACCAGCAGCAAGCAAGAACTGAAAGACTTAAATACAGAACGAGTAGCATTATACGAGTAGAATAAATATTTCTATGTTTATAAAGATTTTTGTTCTAATTTTAAATATTGAAACATTGAGATAAACATTCGAAGCTCATTTGTCAAGAGTTTTATTTCTACCTTCCAGACAGGTTCATATAACAAGTGCAAATGTATTTCCTTTCTAGGTACCAGATACTTAGTTCAATAAAGAGATCTTACCTGTCTGAATGGTAGACAGACAGAATTGCTTCAGCCCTAGATCTGTGTCTCTGCTGCATTTAAAGTGGCACAGTTTCTCATGCTTGTTTTTCTATATATGCAGTTAAAAGCATTTAAGATCATTCTACATCTCCTGAATTTCAAATGTGCAACTGTATCACACCAAAAAATAGTTAAATTCAAGTGGCTCATTATTCAAGGATAAGGGGTTCAATTTATCCAGGCAATGAACAAACAATTCTAACTAAATTCAACTGTTTACAGTTTAGGTTATTTTCTTGTAATAGAATTGATTTTTCTCTCAAACCAATTTAGTTGTTATTCTGAAAACCGTTTATATAGGTAGATAAAACTTTTAACACAAAAAGTCTATATAGATAGATGCATGCATACATATATATATATATAAGGTCTGCTCATTGACAATCAGACATTTAACACTGGTTGCTTTCCCCCCACCCCACCACCATTTAGATAAAATTCCTAGATTGCTGGGATGAAGTTTCATTCACTCTACCTTCCTTTAAGAACGAGGACAGGACTTCCCTGGTGGCACAGTGGAAGCCTGCCAGTACAGGGGACACTGGTTCGATCCTGGGTCCAGGAGGATCCCACAGGCCGTGGAGCAACTATGCCTGCAAGCCCTAACTGCTGAAGCCTGTGTGCCTAGAGGCAGTGCTCTGCAACAACAGAGGCCACCACAGTGAGAAGCCACAGCCAGAACATAGCCCCTGCTGGCCACAAATACAGAAAGCCTGCAACAGCACAAAGACCCGATGCAACCAAAAATTAAAAAAAAAAAAAAACACGGACAGATTTGGCACACTGATTGACATCAGGAAATCGTTTTGTTGGTGGTTTACAAATGCTTTTGAAGAATATAGGTGGGATTACATATGATGCCTCCACCAAAATAAATGTTGGTAGAGACATGACTCCATTCAGGATTATCAAAGAGCAAAGGAGAAGTTATTAGGAGAAACCTACTTAGTAAATACTAGAGATAAAATTCCACTGTCAAAGAGCAACTTTTAAATAGTTAAAACATGATTCATACAAATATAGAATGAACTCATTAACTCATGTTCAACTGCTTGATGGAGGAGCCAATGGAATGAATGGTAAAGCTGGCTCCCAGGGCACTTGACGACCTGTCTATTTGCAGAAATTTGTAAAAGAGATGGTCTGAACAAAATTTCCAGGTTAAATACAAAGCTGATTAATGTCCTCCTGGATAATTTTTGGAGTTACCTTTCTACCAGACATAAATCTATAAATCAACATATAGCCCCATGGAGTCTAGGCCTTGTAAACTGTGTGTCAAACAAAAGGTACTTTTCCTTGGCTAATTATATAATCCCTGGAGGCCTTTTTAAAACATTTCCACAGTGTAACATTGATGGGACATGCTGTTCTATTTTTCCCTTATTTTCAAGTTTGTGACTATTTTCCTTGCCACCTCTGAAGTTCTGCTTAAAACAAATAAAAATGAGATTCTAGTACTATATTATAAAGAGTCATTATTGATAAGTAATCTCCAAATCTGTAAACTCAAAATTTCTAAAAGTGAAATTTAACTTCATTTCTTCCCTCCAGGTTTGAAACAGTGATGTTGTATCTCATGAGTCACTGTGTTTGCCTCCCTTTTTTCTCTCCATATTCTAGCAAAGATCTAGAAGTTTCCTGGCAAAGCCATCTGGTTCTCCCATCTGCACGCTGGCATGAATTACACAAACCACTTTCCTATTTCAGAGGAAACACTACATTCTGCCGCACTGACATCGACAACTTTCACCTAAGAGAAAAACACTTCTTTTAATAAAAATGAACACAAGTCCCTACCCTCTCTACCTTTCTTAGTAATCACTCTCCTTTCAATGGAAAACCAATAATATTCTCCAAACAAAATGATCCTGGTGAATTTAATGTCCTCTGAGATCTTATTTTCCAACTCTAAATTCTTTGGAGAGGTCCCTTTTAAATTTTCCCGAATCTGACAGATTAAAATGTTCTCCTAAGACTCCAAAAGATATTGAACCAAGGACCAAGTACACCCACAAATATTGAAAGAAAAATGAAAGTGAAAATGAAGTTGCTCAGTCGTGCCCAACTCTTTGCGACCCCATGGGCTGTATAGCCTGCCAGGCTCCTGTGTCCACGGGATTTTCCAGGCAAGAGTACTGGAGTGGTTTGACATTTCCTTCTCCAGGGGATCTTCCTGAGCCAGGGATCAAACCTGGGTATCCGGGTCTGCAGGCAGACTCTTTACTGTCTGAGCCACCAGGGAAACCCATATTGAAAGAAATGAGATTGCATTTCTTTAACCTATTTCTACCTCCTCTCAGAGTAAAAGAGTAGACTTTAGTAGTGAAGATTGAACACAGGTAAAAGATGCAAAGACTCAGAAGAGGATTTAAATGAAAAACAAGTTATGATATCGCTTATATGCAGAATCTAAAAAAGATGATACAAATGAACTTCCTCATTGAGAAACAGACGCACAGAGGGTGCAGGAGTCAAGGGATAAACTAGGAGTTTAGGATTGAAATACACACACTACTATAAAATGGGCTTCCCTGGTAGCTCAGATGGTAAAGAATCAGCCTGCCATACAGGAAATGCAGGAGACACGGGTTCAATCCCTGGCTCAGGAAGATCCCCTGGAGAAGGGGACAGCTACCCAGTCCAGTGTTCCTGCCTGGAGAATTCTATGGACAGAGGAGCCTGGTGTGCTACAGTCCATGGGGTTGCAAAGAGTCCAACATGACTGAGTGACGAACATTTTCACTTTTCATATTTAAAATAGATAACCAAGAAGGATCTGTTGTATATAGCACAAGGAATTCTACTCAATATTCTGTAATAACCTAACTGGGAAAAGAGTTTGCAAAAGAATAGATATATGCATATATATATATATATATCACTGAATCACTTGCTGTACAACTGAAACACATTATAAAGCAACTAGAGTCCAATATAAAATATTTTTTAAGCCATGTAATAATTAATTTTAAAAGAGACACATGTACACAAGTGTTAATACTTGCTTTGGCCTGGGGCTTCGTCATTTGTGGAATGCATTGGATTTTGAGGTGTTTTAATATTGCTCCGGCCCAGCCTCAGGAACCCAGGCATGAGCTGAATGCGCTGGCCTCGCCTGCGGGACACGCTGGGGTTTCCTCCCACAGGAGTCCCACGAAGACCCAGCTGAAAGGAAAGGCCTCGTATGTAAATATCTCGTTAGCCTGGCTCCGGGCTTGCTGCCCAGCTCGGACTGGTTTCCCAGTGACTTCTTTTGGGCTTGGGGCCAGGACTTATTTTTATATTAGATCTTGAAGAAATTTATTCAGTTCTCACGGAACGCATGGTACTGTGAAAACTTTAGATTCACCAGGGGCAGCCTCCAAGAGGGGTGTAGATAGAAGGGTGGCCTGAAGGAGGGAGAGAGACAAAAATGCCACAGAGACACTTAATGAGGTGCAGAGCCGTGCTCCTTCTGCTCACAACAACATAACGTTTTGATCAACCAGTCAGTCTCCAGAGCTGAATTCCTACCCCAGCTTGAAATAATTAGCTACCCAGCCTCCACAGGAAAGCCCCCAGTGTGGGAGGCTATGAAGGTACAGAGGACAGTGGGCAGGGAACTTCCATTTGCTCATCACTAACCACATTCCTGACCCTGCACCTGGAGCTCCAGCTAATTCATTCTTCAGAACAAGCCCATGAAGAAGGACAGGGAACAAGGACCCTGCAGCCGCAATGTCATCAACCCCTCCATTTGCTTTTAGTTTCATTGAGAATCCCAGGCCATGCTTAAAATTTGGAAACAACAGTGCCAGAATTAATTATGTAACTTGAATAAAACCAGACTTAATTCTTCCTTTGCACTTGACCCCCATCACAGGCTCATTAGTAAGGACAGAAATCCACCCCCAAGTGAATTAAATGTATGAAGGGTTATTCGGCATTCTTGGGGGATGAATGGTGAGTCTCCCTGTCCCACCCCCAGTATCTAAGGGCACTGAATACATCGATAGCTATGGTCCAAGGAGAGAAAACTCCTTGGACAGGAAAACTGTTTTTTCCTCTGTCTTGGCCCGACTGGTGTTGAACAGCAGGGACCAAGTTCTTGGTCACAAGCATGGCCCTTAACCCCCAGGGGAACACTGACTGGCTTGACCGGCGTGTAGTCAGCCCTCTTGGGTGAGCAGACAGAAATTGCCTGTACTGGAGAGAATAGAGCACACCACATGAAGTCCACAGTCATAGGTGACTTTGGAAAAGATACGAACTATGTTTTTAACATATGCTGGACTGCAAGGAGATCCAACCAGTCCATTCTAAAGGAGATCAGCCCTGGGATTTCTTCGGAAGGAATGATGCTAAAGCTGAAACTCCAGTACTTTGGCCACCTCATGCGAAGAGTTGACTCATTGGAAAAGACTCTGATGCTGGGAGGGATTGGGGGCAGGAGGAGAAGGGGACGACAGAGGATGAGATGGCTGGATGGCATCACTGACTCGAGGGACGTGAGTCTGAGTGAACTCTGGGAGTTGGTGATAGACAGGGAGGCCTGGCGTGCTGCGATTCATGGGGTCGCAAAGAGTCAGACACTACTGAGCGACTGAACTGATCTGAACTGAACAAAACTCTAACCTGTGAGCCAGACAAGCCAAAGCTGTCAGAAGAATCTGATGCGAACAGTGAATTCAAAGCCTTCTTTACTGCCCCCTCTTCCCAGTGGAAGCAATAATCTGCAACATTCACTCACTCAGTAGATATTTATTGAGAGGCTACTATACAAGAGACATCCTTCCAGGACCTGGGCAGCAGTGAACAGGACAACAGCAACGACAGAAAGATTCTTTGTCTTCCGTATTACTAATATATGCTTATTTAAGAAAAATCATAAAATGGAGATAAATTGAAAGGAGAAACCACTTGAATTCTCCTAATCAGAAAAAAAAAAAAAAAAACCTGTTAACTTTGTGGGCTATATATTCTATTCAATCTATTTTCAGTGTACATGACCCATAAGTATATCCTATTCTTCCCACAATAATACTAAAATGTACATAATATTGTTAATGGCCGCTCTTTTCCACCTGTCCCGTCTGTGCGTGCTCAGCCATGTCCCGCTCTTTGTGACCCGAGGGCTGTAGCCCGCCAGGCTCCCCATTTGCCCTAGTGTTACATACTTCCCTATGCTACAGTTTGATGAGAGGCTAATTTCCTCATTTCAAAAGCAAGAGTAAAAGCATTTTTTAGGAGATTCCAACCAGTGAGCTAGACTCCACAGACATGAGGAAGAGAAAAAGGAAGAGTAAAGGGAGCCCCTCGCCTTGCCCTCCCCTGGGTCGCTGGCAAGAGAGAGCGAGCGCTGCCGCCCGCACAGTGCCACACTGGCTGTAGGGCGGCGGGCGGGCCAGCTCCTAGTGGCAAGACCTGCAGGTCCCGGCCCCGGCCAGGTGGGACGGCAGTGCCATCAGCGGGTGTGACAGCACCGCAGTCTGGAATGTTTGGCCTTGCATCAGGTTTTACCCGAGAGGGTGGCTAAAGTTGACCAGGGTGCGGTCAGGACCCAGCGAGAACAGCAGGGCAGGCGTGGGCTACTTGGCCACGTGTAAGTAACCTGCAATTCCTTCCATGTTGTGCGCGCGTGTGTGTGCGCGTGCGCGCGTGCGCTAAGCCCCCTGAGTCGTGGCCCTATAGAGTGTAGCCCACCAGGCTCCTCTGTCCATGGGGATTCTCCAGGCAAAAACAGTGGAGTGGGTTGCTGCGCCCTCTTTCAGGGGATCTTCCCGATCCAAGGATCGAACCCCTTGTCTCCTGCGTCTCCTGCATTGGCAGGCGGTTTTTTATCGCCAGCACACCTGGGAAGCCCTTCTTCCATGTTCTTTGTTACTAAAAGCCAATCAGTCCTATTCAGCTTAGCACTTACACCTAAATTTAATCTATTGTACTTTGGCAAAGTTGCAAACTTAAGGTCTAAATCACTAAGCAATTGAAGAGAAGTCTTGAGTTTCCCAGTGGTCTAGTAGTTAAGGATCCGCCTGCCAGTGCAGGGGACAGGGGTTCAATCCCCAGTCTGGGAAGATCCCACAGGCCACAGTGAAGCCTGTGTGCCACAAGTACGGAGCCAACGCCCTCGTGCTCACGCTCCAAAGGGAGAGAAGCCACTGAAATGAGAAGCCCCGCACCGCAGTGAAGAGCAGCTGCTGCTCCCTGCAGCTAGAGAAGGCCCGTCGGCAGCAGCGAAGACCCTGCACAGCCAAATCCATAACTCTTAGAAACAAAAATGTCCAGTGCCAAAGAAAGAAAGCTTCCTCTCAAGGTAGGATTTGCTTGTGCGCACCAGACCCGCACAAAGGGGACCGATCCCAGGAACCACCCACAGCATCACTGACTATCTCCTATTCCACTGTATCAGTACACCAAAGTTTATTTTATCAACTAACTGGCTTTTTTTGAAAACAATTTTTTTTTTAATCTCCTAGTTTTCTACCTTAACATTCCTGCAATGAACATCTGGCTGTTAATTGTTCATTCACTTGCTTTATTATAACCTTTAGGAGAAATTCTTTAAGTAGAATTGTCAATTCAAAGGATATATTTATTTTTATGACTTTTGCAACCAAATTACCAGACTGCTCCCTCAGAGAAGTTGTAGCAATCTTTATTCTCACTAGTCTTGTGTGGAGGTGTTTGACTTCCTATAACTTTCTCTACACTCTGTATTACCATAAAACAAAATTGTTAACTTGATATGTGAAAAAATAATGTCACTGTGTTCCTTTATATCCCTCTATTACTAGTGAAGCTAAAGATATTTTTATATCTATGTTTGCTAATCACTTCTTTTACAAATTTACTATTCATATGCCTTGTAAGTGTCCTTTATACAGTAAGAATATTAACCTTTTTTATGTATCGACTTAGCAAAGAATGAACTTTTATAATTAACATATGTAGATGCCTGATTTTTGTCCTCTTTGCTCTGTTATTTAAATGATATCTTTCTTGTTGGCTGCATTTATGATTTTCCTCATTATGTGCTAAAAAGCCACACATTTTGAAAGAGCTCAATATATAATCCATGTTGTAGAGAAGTCACAAAATTGCAACACACACAACTCTTTTCAATTTGTATTTTTAGTCTCCTGATTTTCTTTCTTTGTTTCTTGAGTGCAGTTGAAATAAGATATCTTACATTGTGATGCAGGATAACGTTTCTGAGTTTATATGTTAATGGGCACATCTAAGCATGTAAGCAAATATACACAGTATATAACGTATACACATACATCAATAATACAAGCAAAAGTTTTATAGAACAACGCTACCCTTAATACCTGCCATGTGCACTGCCATTTTCCCTTTTTTCTTAGCCTCGGTGAGACCCAATTAAATTTATTTCATAAACCATTAATAAGGTCTAACCTACAACTGGAGAAATACTATAATAATTGAAAATGTTCTGGAACCTAATATGGCCAACCCTTCCCCTAGAAGACTCATCCTTATTGCTTTTGAGTCCAATTAATTAACAGTAATGATTATCATTATCAGGGCATTCTTCGATGCTTACTATGTGCTTATTACGTGTTTTACACATAAACCCTCACACTTTTTCATAAGGTAGGGATTGTTACCATCTCCATTTGACAGAAGAGAAAACTCAGGCAAAGAGATTAAGAAACCCACACAAACTCCCACGGCTAGTACGTGGTAGATTCAGATTTTGAACTGAGCAGACCAATTTGAGAAACCCTTATTTTCACTCTTCTGGCCTTCCACTCACTCTGCTGCAGCTGGATTGAGTCCAGGAACACTGACTGTTAAGAGTGGAAGAAAACGAAATGCAAAGTTTTGCACCAAAGCTGCGGAAACGTTCATTTGTTCTATTAAACTATAAAAGACTGGGAAAGGAAATAAGATCAGATAAAAAGAGAATAAAAGGTAAGCAAGTTTACATCATCCAGGTCATCAAGGATAGTTTCCAAAGAGCCTGTTGTGTTGCACAATCTTTTTTCTCCTTGCCCAAGGAAGAGTAGGTGGATGAAACATGAAGCCCACATAAACCAACTGCAGAAGCAGTCTTAGGACATCGGGGTTGGCTGACGTATCGGCACTAGATGGAAATCTGAAGTGAAACTCCACTCCAAACGTGTGTGTGTAGATAGCTGCCTCTCCTAATTTTAAAGATTTGGAGCCTATAACTTTTATTGGAACATGCAGATGAGGGTCGAGGGAAAGGGAGCTGAAGTCTGAACTTGTGAATAGAAGCAGCATCAAGTGCTACACGTGGGACTTCCCCGCAGTCCAGTGGTTAGGACTCTGCCCTTCCACTGCAGGGGGCAAGGGTTCCATCCCTGGTGGGGGAACTAAAAGTTTAAAAGAAAATTTTAAAACATTTTTTTAAATTAAAAAAACAAAACAACAACAACAACAAAAAAAGCAGAGAGGATTAAAAAAAAAGGCTACCATGTGAAAAAAAAATGTTCTTTATAGTGTTATTGAGACATCAACACCCTGAAGAGTCACCCAGAATTTGGGTTTTCTTAGGTCACACATTCCAACTCTCTTCTTGTCTCCTTTAATACTTTACTATTTGTGCTTAAGTCCAAGATTTAGCTTGTGCTACTGCGGGAGGAGGATGGTTTGGTTTGGTGGTGAAAAACGCTCCATCAAAGTGACAGGAAAGACCTCAACCTGCAAGTTTTTAAAAACTGACACAGTAATTTAGTCCATCATTTAATCACCCCCCAACCAGGAAGTCCATTTTTAGATCTAATCTACATCCATCTTGCTGAAATTTATAAATAAACTTTGGCTTCCCACCCCAGGTCCAGAGTGCTGGATGCCCATGGAAATTTTAAACCAGATATTGAGTGCCTACCAAGCGCAGGAGAGCTCGTTAATTTGCATACAATGCATTGTGATCCTCAGATAAAAGGTGTCCCATTTAAACAAAGCCTCATTTTTTTTTTTACAAATTAGTCCCATAATTAAACTCCTGCTAATAGTAATTGCAAATACTTACTTCATTACAAAGTAATTCCTATTCAGAAAAGAAAAATGCAGCTCATTTACTTATTTTATTGCTGGATGGATGTGTACAATGGATTTTTATCTAAAGACCCAGGGCACTGAGCTCTTGCTGAGATAAATCAGGAACAATGCTTTCAGATCCTCTGCACCACAGGAAAATGGGCTTTGGCTTCCCAGGTGTGGGTCAGAGGTGGGAGGACCGGGTTTTGTGGTTGCATATTAACTCTCTGACCTCCTCTAGATAGCCAGGTGACAGCTGCTGGGAGCTTGCTTTGAAGCATGACATTCTTGCGGTACTTCAAAGGGCACTGGCCTCTGGGGCTGGTTTGTTTGCAGGCCACACCTGGTACCTGCCAGCCCCAGCACAGCAGCTGGCCGGCAGGAAGCCCCAGAGAACCAGCCCAGGGTCTCTCTAAGGAAATGCCTCCAACTGATAACCGAAGAGAGAAAGCAGGGGGAGGGGGTGTTGCCCTGAGATGAATGAACAGCTTGAGCTCTGGCCTTCTCAGAAAACCTAATAACTTCTCGGCCCAGGTCAGTTCCTCCCAGCTCAGAAGGCAGCGAGTATGAAATTTTGCCTGGAAAATGCCCTTTGTGGAAATTCAACCTGATTCACACAGAGGAGAGGTCTGAGCTGGGGGGTTTAATCAAAAGTGTAAGGTGAAGGGCTTCCCTGGTGGCTCAGTGGTAAAGAATCCGCCTGCCAGTGCAGGAGACACGGGTTCGATTCCTGGTCCAGGAAGATGCCACATGCTGTGGAGGAACTAAGTCTCTGAGACACAAGTACTGAGCCTGTGCTCTAGAGTCCAGAAGTCACAGCAAGAGCAGCCCACACACCACAACCAGAGAGAAGCCCCGTCTCACTGCAACTAGAGGAAAAAAGCCTGAGAAGCAATGAAGACCCAGCACAGCCAAAAATAAACAAAAATCAATTTTTTAAAAAAGTGCAAGGTGAAGGACTTCCCTGTGGGTCCAGTGGCTAAGACTCTGCACTCCCAATGCCAGGGGCCCAGGTTTGATCCCTGGTCAGGGAACTAGATCCCACATGCCACAACGGAAGATCCAACACGCTGTAAGGAAAATTGAAGACCTTGCCGTGCCGCAGCTAAGACCCGGCACAGCCAAAGAGCGTGCTGTGCTTAGTCTTTTCAGTCCTGTCCCTCTGTGACCCCCTGGACTAGAGCCGGCCAGGCTCCTCTGTCCATGGGATTCTCCAGGCAAGAATACTGGAGTGGGTTGCCATGCCCTTCTCCAGGCAAATAAATAATATATAAATAAAAATAAATATAGAAACAAACAAAAAGTGAAAGGTGAGCAGAGTGCTAAGGCCATAAACTCTGCTGGGAAAGCTGATGGGGAAGCCACCCCAACCACTGAAGCCAGCTGGCCAAAGGGGCATATGGTAGTCAGATTCAGACCGGAAGTAAGCCCGGTCTCAGCCCCAGTGGGTTATGCAGCACTTAGCACATACATTATGCTCCACGCCATTGCCAGTCACCCGAAGCAAGCAGATTTCCGCAGTCCCACTGAGCACCAAGAATTAGAGTCCCTACTACATACGTATGTGTGTTGCGAAGGGGACGGAAACACAGAGTCCGCAAAGACGTTACAGCCTAGTGAGACTGTCAGCTGCAGAACTCCTTTTTGGTCATCTGGCCTCTGAAAACAAACATCCTTAGGTCTGAATCAGAGCCCTTGCATTTGCTTCCTGTGAGACCCCGGGCAAAGGCCCTGACGTTTCTGAGTTCCACCCTCAGATGGTAGCTGTGATGATTCAGTGAGCAAATGCAGGGCCCGCCGCTAGGATGGTGCCCGCACTTCGCAACCGCTCAGCAAATAGCTGACAGTCTCAGCGCTGTGGCAGGAGCAGAGGTCATAAGGTGGGATAGGGCCCACAGAAAGCATGTCCCACCCAGCTTACGGGTCTCGCTGATGAGCAATGAGCTGTGTCCGCACTCCCAGCTCACTGGCTTCTGGGGGAGGAAAGGGCGGACACCAGCTGTTTGTGGTCAGGCGGAGGACGCTGAACTGAGTAAGCATCCCGAGTCCTGGTGTAATTTTCTTGCTACATCCGGCCTGGAGGCCAGTGCAGCGGCCCCCACCCCAGTGAGGCCAGGTAGTGCGCTAGGAAGGTGCCGCGCTGATCCCAGCCCACTGCACAGCGCGCTCAGCCCACGGCCTTGTTCTTTGTTTAATAATTCTATTTATTTATTTTTTTGGTGGCACTGGGTCTTCGTTGCTTGCTCTGCGAGGGCTTTCTCTAGTTGCAGCGAGAGGAGGCGACTCTTCTTTGTGGCCCTTGGGCTTCTCGTGGCAGCGGCTTCTCTTGCTTTGGAGAGCAGGCTTCAGTGGTTGCAGCACACGGGCTCGGTAGTTGCAGCTTTCCAGCTCTGGGGCACAGGCTTAGCCGTTGTGGCGTTCGGGCTTAGTTGTCCTGCTGCATGTAGCATCTTCCCAGACCAGGGATTGAACCAGTGTCCCCTGCATTGGCAGGTGAATTCCTATCCACTGCATCACCAGGAAAGTCCTCATGAGTTTGTTGTGAGGATTAAATGAGATCATAGATGTGATGCTGTTAGCAGAGTGACTGGTACACATTAAGGACTCCATGTTCACCGCTCTTAATGAGCTAAGGTACAGCCATCGTTCCTGGAACAGCAAGTGATTGCTTTCCCTCACTTCCCTCCTTCCCGTCACCGAGCCAGCCGGCCAGTCACTGTAGAGGGAAGAAGACAAAGGCAGAGAATAGGGGCTGGTTGGGCTCTGAACCCTCACAGGCATTGCAGAGGACTAGAAAGAGCACTGGTTGGAATCCAGGAAGACCCAAGGGCCCAACCAAGCCACTTAACCCTCCCAGGCCTCAGTTTTCCTATCTATACATTGGGGAGAGGTGTTGGAAAAATTAGACATAAAGTATGCAAAATCCACAGCCCGATGCCTGGTTTACCATGGCTAAAGAGATACACTGGGGGTACCCAGTTTCTCTAGGTGTTCTCTCTTCATGCATTTTATCTATTCCCTCTGAGCAATTGCTTTGTCAGTTGTAAAGGCCATGAAGACTGGCTCCAAACATAGAGCCAGATCACATTACAGCAAACATCATCATTTTTCATCAGAAGAATGAGTACACATCACACGGAAAAACCCATGTGTCAACAGCATCAGCCATGCTTCCCATAGGCAATGCCGTGGGTGAGGCTGGAACCAGACAGAAGAAAAGAAGAGCAGGAATTTAATGAACACACACCCTTCCCTTTCTCCCCACTACCTCCTCCCATGACTTTCCTGTCTCTATTGCCAACCAGGCAATGCCCTCCAGGCCTTTAACATACACACATGCCACACCAAGTCTTCACCTTGGACCTAGCCCCTCTTCTTCATATAAGTAGGCATTCGTGACACAGGGTGCCAAAAGCGGCCTGAGCTTTGAGGCCAGACGCATCTGTGACTTCCCAAATGCCAAACTCCTGTTCACACTGGCTCAGTTCTTCTAAGACCCCAGCTTAGCCATTTCTACCTTCTTTGCCAGACCAAAGCATGTAAGGTCTCTATTCTAAGCCTCTTGAAACACCCTCCGTGGGGACTCTTCCCCTCCAGGACGATTCTCCTGTTGACCCTCTCAATGGCTGCTGCCAGAACATGTACCCCATCATTTACTTCCTTCCTGAAAAGCAACCCTATGCTGTGAGCATGGAACTATTAATGTTAATACCGCCGCTACCACTATCATGATAAGGTCTCTTTACTAAGGCATTGTACTGAGCACTACAGATATATTAGATTGCTTTATTTCTTCCAACTACAAAGTAATTATTGTTTTCCAGTTTTGTAAATAAGAAGACTGAGAATCAGAGAGCTGGGGTCACCTGCACAGGGCCATAGAGCTAAAGCAGAGCAACTCTGGGATTTCCAGCAGCTTGGTTCATTCATTCACACGTGTGTGCATGCTCAGTGGCTCAGCGTGGCTGACTCTATGACTCCATGGACTGTAAGCCACCAGGCTCCTCTCCCCATGGAGGCAAGAATACTGGAGTGGGTTGCCATTTCCTCCTCCAGGGGATCTTCCTGACCCAGGGATTAAACCCCAGTCTCCTGAGTCTCCTGCATTGGCAGTTGGAGTCTTTACCACTTAGCCACGTGGGAAGCCCTGCCTTCTTTCATCCACCCATCCATCCATTCCCTCAACATTCAAAGAAGAATTACTGAGCGTATACTCTGTGCCAGGAACAGAGACAGATGTTGGTACATCAACAAATAGGACGGGTGCCATTCCTGCCCTAGAGGGACTTCTGCCTTCACTGTGACACCAAACCCTGTTTTTCTTTTTAACCATTACATGGATGCCTCTCAAATTAGAGACCACACTGTTGTCCTGATGAAATACAGTTCTGTATGTCCTACCCTGGAAAGGGACTGGTAAGCTGACTTACCTGCCTGATACACCAAATCATCACCTGGGACAAGCAAAGGGAAGACCTTCTACCTAGTTCTGGAAAACCCAGCCTGTACTGCGGAAGTTCCACTCTAGACAGCTGAGATCTCTCAGCTCCAGTTTTGCTCAACTGGACTCCAGCCCTCACCCAGGGGCCCTCACCCCCGTCTCCAGCACTGGGTTCCATCCTGCCTGAGAGAAGGCATCTCTAACAAGTGCTTCAGCCCACTTCCTGGTCAGGCCGGCTCAGCCGCGCTTCTGGGATTGCTTCTCTATCTCTTCCGTACACAGCCAGTCCAGACAGGCAGGCTCCAAGTTAGTGTTTACCGTGATTTAGAAACACTGAGACGCTAACACCACAATCTCTTTCTCTGGGGCCTCTGTGCCGCCCATTGCTCAGAGTACAGAGAATATGACATAACAGATGCACTTGGATGAAAGACACCCACAAAACACAATTAATTCCTTATATGTCCCGAATGCCCCCAATTGCACCAGCCTTATGGGCTTCCCTGATAGCTCAGTTGGTAAAGAATCCTCCAGCAATGCAGGAGACCTCAGTTCGATCCCTGGTTTGGGAAGACCCCCTGGAGAAGGGAAAGGCTACCCACTCCAGTATCCTGGCCTGGAGCATTCCACGGACTATACAGTCCTTGGGGTCGCAAAGAGTCAGACAGGACTGAGTGACTTTTACTTTCACTTTTCCTTCCACATCCAGTAAGAATATTTTAAAGGCAAATACTTTTTTTTTTTTTTTAGAGAGAGATTTTTTTTTTTCTTTTATTTTTTATTTATTCATCTGTTGGCTGCCCTGGGTCTTCATGGCTGCACACGGGCCCTCTCTAGTTGTGGCAAGCGGGGCCTCCTCTCTAGGTGCCGTGCTCAGGCTTCACTGAGGTGGCTTTTCTTAGAGCACAAGCTCTAGAGGGAGCTTTCAGGCTCTTGAGTGTGGGCTCAGTAGCTGAGGGGCTTAGTTGCCCCTCAGCACGTGGGATTTTCCCAGACCAGGAATCAGACCAGCGTCCTCTACACTGCAAGGTGACTCTCAGCCACTGGGCCACCAGGGAGTCCCCAAAACACTCTTCTAAAAGGTCACATTCACCGCGAGGGTGGGAGTTTTAGGGGAGGGAGGGCAGACTTCCTCATGGCAGCCAGGACTGAAGGAGAGTTTGGAGCATAGGGGGATAGTACTGAGGATGCGGGGAGCTACTTGGCCCACGTCAGAGTCCAGTACCAAATCTGGCCCCATTTTCAACATCACAAGCCCCTCAAATCAAGGGTCAGTTAAGTGAAACGTAAGATCTGCTTTCTTTTCCTCTTCTTCCCTCATAACATTTCTCTGTAGATAAACATCTGACATATTTTAGAGGAAAAAAACAATCTCCATAGTACCAAACCATCATATATTTTATAGTTTTCAGATGATTTATTACAGTGCACTGACATAGCATTTTGAGGAGACGGCTCAAGTTTTAGAAAAGAGGCCTTCCACATACATGTCCATAAGAAAATACAGTCTGTCTTCCACAAATAAGATGGGTTTCATTTAATATTCATTAAAGGGTAACTTGCTTTCAGCTCATAAATCTTGAAAACAGACTCTGCCCCACCCTCCTCCATGTACTGTTTTCATTGGCTAAGTTACTTTTTCTTTCCTTTGACACTTTACAATTTGTGTTTAAATATGAGACACAGCTGGTTTTGCCAGTAGGGTTTCTGGTTTGGCTTTATGAGAAAACACAGAACAAAATCCTCAAAGATTTACAACAGGTGTTCTGTTTTCTCCTCGCAGTGAAATAGTACATTGTGTGGCTACGAAAGGGGGATTAAAAAGGCAAGACGGTGAAATAACCTGCTAGAATGCAGGGTAGAAAATGTATGAGACTGGGCTGATTGGCAATTTCAGAGCAGCCACTGTATTTGAAAGGGTAGGTCTACATCTCTGGTGGCGCTAGTGGTAAAGAACCGCCCTGCCAATGCAGGAGACATAAGAGATATGGGTTGATTCCCTGGGTCAAGAAGATCCCTTGGAGAAGGCCATGTCAACCCACTCCAATATTTTTGCTTGGAGAATCCCACAGACAGGGGAGCCTGGCAGGATACAGTCCATAGGGTCGCAAAGAGTCAGGCATGACTGAAGCGACTTAAACACACATCCACTACATCTCTGTAGATGTGCCTACTCTATCTGTTCCCTTGAAAGAAATTGCCAGTGCTGAGGATATAAAAACTTTACAAAGGATGTCCAGATTCACAAAGTGGAGAGAGACTCTATGTGACAGAGTTCAGGGTGGGTGGTGATGGCAACGGAATTCTTAACAGATAGACTATTCTGAGGAGGTATGCACCATTTTCCTTTTTGCTCAGATGGCAAAAATGGAACAACAGTATACTATGTGGCCTAATAACTGACCAAGCCAAGTTCCTGTCAAGCCAGTGGAGTGGAATAGCCAAGCATTTGTCCGTAAAAACACACTACTGTCAGAAGCAGCCTGGTCTTGACATGTGAGTGATGCCCTGCTGCTGCTGCTGCTGCTAAGTCGCTTCAGTCGTGTCCACTCTGTGCGACCCCATAGACGGCAGCCCACCAGGCTCCGCCGTCCCTGGGATTCTCCAGGCAAGAACACTGGAGTGGGTTGCCATTTCCTTCTCCAATGCATGAAAGTGAAAAGTGAAAGGGAAGTTGCTCAGTCGTGTCCGACTCTTAGCGACCCCATGGACTGCAGCCCACCAGGCTCCTCCATCCATGGGATTTTCCAGGCAAGAGTACTGGAGTGGGGTGCCACTGATGGGGCCTAATTGTCAGAGAGCTCTTTAACTAAGGGAAATGATAAAAAGAAGAATGATGGGAACGACGATGATAACTAAGGTTTACAGGCCACCTAATATGGATCAGGCACTGTTCTTAGCACTTAGTGTAATTCACTTAATCCTGGTAACGACCCTGTGTGCAGGTACAATGACCGTCACCATTATATGTATTAGGAAACTGAGGCCCAGGGATTTAAGTGACTGGATCTTGGTCACACAAGCAGCAAGGAATGAACCAGAAAAAAGCTGCTAAAGACAAAAGGACTCATGACTAGATACCATGATGAATACCATCTACTCTCTTGTTTTATGTCCTCTGTAATCAGGTGGCAGGAAACACAAGCAATTTGGCCATCCAGGAAATCTTGAAAGGTCTTCAGAAATGTTTAACCTATTCCAAACTTTCCAATTCCTCTGCCACACTAACCACTAACTATAGAAAGTGCACAATAAATTTATCTGCATTCTTGTTCCTGTTCTCAGTGCTCTAATAAATGTATCGTTGTTGTTGTTACTGAGTCACTAAGTCATGTTCAACTCTTTGCAACCCCATGGACTGCAGCACACCAGGCTCCTCTGTCCGTGGGATTCTCCAGGCAAGAATGCTGGAGTGGGTTGCCAGTACAGATTTCTAGGTCATAGCAACCTGAAAAATTCCAATTTAGTAAGTCTGAGATGGGATCTAGCAGTCTGTTCTATAATCTACTTTCTAAGGTCCGATGTTTTTTCTCTGTGTTTATTTATTTATTCTTGCCTGTGCTGGGTCTTCATTGCTGCATGCAGGCTCTCTCTAATTATGGTGCATGGGCTTCTCATCGCAGCAGCTTCTCTTGTTGCAGAGCACGGGCTCTAGGCGCGTGGGCTTCAGGAGTTGTGGTGCATGGGCCTCGCTGTTTCAAGGCATGTGGGATCTTTCTGGCCCAGAGTTCAGACCCATGTCTCCTGCATTGGCAGGCAGATTCTTAACCTCTGAACTACCAGGAAAGTCCTCTAACTTCCAATTTTGAAATAATTTGAGATTACCAAAAAGTTGTGAAAATGGTACACAGAGTTCCATATCATTTACCCAGTTTTCCCCAATGCTAACATCTGTGTAACCATAATGCAATTATCAAGACTAAGAAATTAACATTTATCCAATGCTGTCCTTACTTGGAGTCATACTTCTTTGGTTTCCACCAGTTTCTCACAAACATCCTCTTTCTTCTCTAGGATTCCACATTGCATTGAGTTGTCATGGCCCCTTGGGCTCCTCCAAACTGTGACAGGTAGTCAAGGTTTTCCTTGGCTTCCAGGGCCTTGACACTTTCAAAGAGCAGTGCTAGATAACTGGTAACATGTTCCTTAATTTGTATTTGTCGGGTATTTTCTCGTGATAAAACTGATGTTATACAAGATGTTATACAAGGTGAAACTGACGTTGAGCAAGAATTCCACAAAAGCAGAAGTTCCTTTCCAGTGCATCATATCAGGGGCACAAGACACTGTTGTATCTTATTACTGATGATGATAAGCTTGATCGCTTAGTTGGGGTGGTGTTTGCTGCATTACCATTAATATTAATACTAAAGTGACATTTTTCCTTTTTTACTTAATAAATACTTTGAGGAAGGTACTTTGAGATCCTGCAAATATTTTCTTATATATATATATATATATGTCTCAATATATCCTGCAAATATTTGTCCTCAAACTTTCATGCACTAATACTTGCAATAATTATTACTCTGGGGTCCTAGTGGTAATTTTCTATTTCCTTCATCCCCTTTCTGTTTATGAACTGGAATCCTTGTGTAAGGAGAATTATTCCTTCCTTTCAATTCATTTATTTATTCAATTATTTACTGATTCACTATGGACTTGTGATATTAATCTTATTCTGAGTTTTAATTCAATGCTGTTAGTTTCTTTTGTTGCTCAAGATAATCTAGCTTTTCAATATTTACTTATTTAATTGTTTTTATTTTGGCTGAGTCAGGTCCCAGGAGGCAGAACCTCTCATTGGAGCACAGAGATTCTCCAATTGTGGCTCGTGGGCTTAGTTGTTCCGTGGCATGCGGGATCTTTGATCCCTGAGCAGGGATCAAACCCCTGTCCCCTGCATTGCAAGGTGGGTTCTTAACCACTGGACCAGCAGGGACAACCCAAAATAATCTTCCTTCTGAAGGCTGGTAAGGGAACCATTAACTTGGCCTCTCTCATCTGTTTTCTTATATGCAAGTTGAAAATGATAATAACGCTAGTCTTACAGTGTTGTGAGGATTTAAAATATCATATATCTAAAGCCCTCAGCTCATGGCTTAGCATACAGTAGACTCTCATATGTATTAGTCATATCATCGCTATGGCCATCACATTAATATATGTGTCAGATACAAAGAGGAGCCGGTGACACCATGAAGCTTGGTCAGTTGTGGAACAGATGTGAGAGAGTCAAATCAGGCAGGAACTCAATTCTGGGGACAGAAGAGCAGGACCAGCTGCCACTACCCAGTCGGTGATGTTGGGCCAATCGTATGCCCACCTCTTCGTGGATAAACACTCGAGGTCCCATTCAGTTCTAACATCATGTGATACTACACAATCTCAGATGTATGGAGAGATTTGATAACTCACACAAAGTCAGGAACAGTACCCCTCACAGTAACTTCACAAATTCAAAATCACAAAATGAAATCCACAAAAATTCACAAAAACAGGGACTTCCCAGGTGGTCCAGAAGCTAAGACTTTGCTACCAAAGCAGGGGGCCTGTGTTCAAGCCCTGGCCCACAGGACACCACTGAGAGAGGCCGCAGGCTGCAGCTAAGGCCTGGGGCAGCCAAGGAAGGAATCTAAAAAGCTCACAACAGCAAAACCCAAGACCTGCTGCCAGGATAGAAAGAGCGAGGAGAACGAGGAAGATGCCACAGGCAGCTATTTCCTTGTCAGGCTCAGGCTTCGTCTCTCAGTAAAAGCCCTCATTATCCCCTGATGTGCAACACTGGTCTCAGGGCCACCTTCGGCCTTGTTTCCTATCATTCCTATGATAAACTAGGGACATGTTTTCATAGCACTTGTAATTACATCACTGTATGCTAAAAGTTCATTTTAAAAAATGAACACTTTTTTAATTAACTTATTTTTTATTGAAGGATAATTGCTTTACAGAATTTTGTTGTTTTCTGTCAAAGCTCAACACGAATCACCGTAGGTATACATATATCCCCTCCCTTTTGACCCTCCCTCCCATCTCCCTCCCATCCCACCCTCTAGGTTGATACAGAGCCCCTGTTTGAGTTTCCTGAGCCATACAGCAAATTCCCGTTGGCTATCTATTTTACATATGGTGATGTAAGTTTCCATGTTACTCTCTCCATACATCTCACCCTCTCCTCCCCTCTCCCCATGGTCATAAGTCTGTTCTCTATGTCTGTTTCTCCATTGCTGCCCTGTAGATAAATTCTTCAGTACCATTTTTCTAGATTCTGTGTATATGCTTTAGAATACGATATTTATCTTTCTCTTTCTGACTTACTTCAATAAGTTCTAGGTTCATCCACCTCATTAGAACTGACTCAAATGTGTTCCTTTTATGGCTGAGTAATATTCCATTGCATATATGTACCACAATTTCTTTATCCATTCATCTGTCAGTGGACATCTAGGTTGCTTCCATGTTCTAGCTATTGTAAACAATGCTCCAGTGAACAGTGGGATACATGTGTCTTTTTCAATTTTGGTTTCCTCTAGGTATATGCCTAGAGTGGGATTGCTGGATCATATGGTGGTCTTATTCCTAGTTTCTTAAGGAATCTCCATACCATCTTCCACAGTGGCTGTATCAGTTTACATTCCCACCAACAGTGCAGGAGCATTCCCTTTTCTCCACACCCTCTCCAGCATTTATTGTTTGTAGACTTTTTGATGATGGCCATTCTGACTGGTGTGAGATGATATCTCATTGTGGTTTTGATTTGCATTTCTCTAATAATGAGTGATGCTGAGCATCTTTTCATGTGTTTGTTAGCCATCTGTATGTCTTCTTTGGAGAAATGTCTGTTTAGGTCTTTTTCCCACTTTTGATTTGGTTGTTTTTCTGGCATTGAGTTGTATGAGTAGCTTGTATATTTTGGAAATTAATCCTTTGTCAGTTTTTTCATTTGCTATTATTTTCTTCCATTCTGAGGGTTGTCTTTTCACCTTGCTTACAGTTTCCTTTGCTGTGCAAAAGCTTTTAAGTTTGATCAGGTCCCACTTGTTTACTTTTGTTTTTATTTCTGTTACTCTAGGAGGTGGGTCATAGAGGATCTTGCTTTGATTTATGTCATCAATTGTTCTGCCTATGTTTTCCTCTAAGAATTTTATAGTTTCTGGTCTTACATTTAGGTCTTTAATCCATTTTGAGTTTATCTTTGTGTATGGTTTTAGGAAGTGTTCTAATTTCATTCTAAAAAAAATGAACACTTTTAAGAAGGAAATAAATGGTGCCATTCATCTGTCTAGTTCATTTGTGCATTATCAGGATCTAAGACAGCATCTTCATGTGAGCTCAAAAATCATGTGTTGATTATTAAATGAGCGAATCAAGAATGAACAAATCATTCAACATACATATTAGAAAAGTAGGGGGAAGCATTTCTTGAGAGGATAACAATAATAGATCACTTTGGAGAGTAGAGCCGGGATCAGGGACAAGAAAAATTATCCCTCATCTCACCCAGGTTAAAAGGGCCCAGAAGTGTGTTGATATGGGAGCTGCCACCACTGCTTTCTCTCCAACTTCCTTCTCTGAAAAAAGACCCTTTAACACTGGGTCCTGAAACTTACATGGTGAATGACAGACACAGGTCCAAGGTCCTGGCCCCAGTGACAGGCTCGGAGCCCTGTTCAGGATCCACATTCAACTCAGATGCTTCTCCCTCCCAAAGTGAAGGACAATTCATAAGCACCTCTGAAGATAACTCCAACATGCGCCATTAATACCATCTCCAGGCATACTCCAAAATTAAATCCCCGCCTTGTCTTTTTAACTGACCACACTGTTTCATACAAGCATTTAACCTGCTTGACTCTGGCGGGGAAACACTGGCTACAGGACCCACACTGGGGAACCGCCTCACAGCCAAGACACAAGTTCATGTCCATTGAATCGGTGATGCCGCAATGCAGAGATTAGCTAACTGTTAACATTCAGGATTACATAGAACTAGGCACTACCAGGATCCCAAGGTCTGATTCTAAACCCAAGTTCTGACTTCTTTATCAAACTGCCTCTCACTTCGTTTGTGGGCCTTCCGTGTCCACATCCTGGGTAAGATGCAGGATGGAGAGGCTCTACACAAAATTGTACCCTATGGTGAGCAGTTATGGCATAGTCGATGTTTCTGGGGTGATCCCAGTCCACGTCATCTTTGATGTCTTCTGGTTGGCTTTTCTCATGTTAAGCACATAAAGGCATCTACAGGCCACAGGTACCAGATCAGAGAGATAGCCTGACCTGAGCTGTCAGGAAGCACAGAAATTGGCACTGAATCGAAAGAGAGTTTCAAAGACTGACCAGCCTTCCTCCAGCCACAAGGGAACTACGATAACCTGAAGCCCATCATCCTGCAGGTAATCAAGCCTAAGCTCTCAAGAAGAAAAATGTTTGGAACCTTGAATCCATTACTACTAATAAACCCATGAACTTTTCATTCTAATAGAAATGGAAGCACTTTAAAAAGTGGTTACCAAGGGCACTCAAAGGTCATCAAGCAAATGAAGTGAGAGGCAGTTTGATAAAGAAGTCAGAACTTGGGTTTAGAATCAGATGTTTGGATCCTGGTAGTGCCTAGTTCTATGTAATCCTGAATGTTAACAGTTACCTAACCTCTGCATTGTGGCATCACTGATTCAATGGACATGAACTTGGGCAAACTCCAGGAGATGGTGAGGGACAGGGGAGCCTGGCATGCTGCAGTCCATGGGGTCACGAAGAGTCGGACATGACCTGGCAACTGAACAGCAACAAATCTCTGCAACTCAGTGGTCTCCATCACAAAATGGAGAAAATAAATAATTATCCCACAGCATTGTTAGTATTCAATAAGATAATGGACTCAAAAGCATAGCACAAACTGGGAATACAATAAAGGTTAGCTTTCCGTCCACAAACCTGCCTGAGCCAATCAAGGAAATAGAGGAAGACAATGTAAGAAAAACGTTAAGAATGAGGTTTTAAGCCCCATTCCCACTTACCTTTGTTTCTAGCTCAACAGAGAATATGTCAGAACAAAGAAAGTCAAAGAATCCATGGCGTGAGTTGCAATGAAGAGTGTGATGAAGTATTTGCAATGGCACGGCTGTTCTCATAGAAGGAAGCAAAGGGCAGGGGGTAGTCCAGGACAAAGTAACTGGGTATTTTTCATGCCCAAGTTCTGCATATTTTAGAACTTTCTGGGCTATTTCCCAGGGAAATTAAAGAGGAAATTTCCTATTTCCCATCACAAAATTATTTAACTCTACTTTCCTTCCAGGTGGCACCAGTGGTAAAGGACATGCCTGCCAGTGCAGGAGAAGTTAAGAGACATCGGTTCAGTCCCTGGTGGGGAAGAGCCCCTGGAGGAGGGCATGGGAGCCCACTCCAGTATTCTTGCCTGGAGAATCCCACGGACAAAGGTGCCTGGAGGGCTACCGTCCATGGGGTCGCAAAGAGCCACAACCAAAGCACATGGGCAGGCAGTTCAGAAAACCCAGAATGTGGGAGAATGGCCACGGGGAGGTTCATGCTGGCTTTACCTCTCCGCTGTCATTGTTTCAAACATGTGCATACCAGAATGTTGCTAGTTCATGACACAGAAAACACAGATCAGCAGGTCTTGGGGGTTTGCGGGTAAGGAAGAGAAGAGGGTGTATACACTCCAGCCTGGTGTCATCCTGTGGTCATTACTTACAACAAATGAACGACCCAGTGCCGCGGGCAGAAGATAGAAGTGATATTGCTTTAGAAAATAATAACCTGACAAAACAGGTGGTCAGAAAAGCCAGGAAGAGATTATCACAAAAGCCAGGCTGGAGGTGACTTCTAGAAGGGAGGGAGGGAGTGTGGTCTGGAAGGCAAACAAAGGAGGGGCTTCGGGTCTGGCCCTGTTCCCTTCCTTGATTGAGGGGTGTTCACTTTGTAATTACTGATTATACTACATTTCTGTTTTCTGTTTATATAGTCTATTTCATAATTTTCAGAAGGTTAAAGAAAGAAAATATAACCCGCCCTTCATTGAGGAAAAGACACCTTACTGCAGAGTAGGCTTTTAAACGTTGTTCTCTGTTGAGCTCTATGTTCTTGCCATAGATTGTTATTCTGGAAGAAAGAGAGGAGCAAGGATTTTTGAGGCGGCATGGGAGACTGCGGTTGATGCTCCAGTACAGACGGCATACCAGAGATTCTTTAAATACTGGAGTATGTTTGGGGTATATTTTTTTAAGAGAGTAACTATTCTAAAGTCAGAAATCAGTTGGAATTCACAAGACACCAGAAAGTTCTCCCTGGAGTAGGCAGTGTTCACAAATCAGTCATCAGACACAAAGACAGGGGCTGCAAACGAGGTTATGAACTCATCAGAATAAATGCGAAGTTTTAAGATGATATTAAGAACTCAGTTCTAGTTCAGGGCATAGCGGAGCCTCGGGGCCTCTATGTGAAGAAAATCCCTCCTGTGTTTGGCATCTGAGTGACTCACCCAGAAAACCATCCGCTGCGTGCAGCAAAAAGGAAATGAATCATGGAAGTTTCTGACCTTTGCCCTTGTCATCCCAGTACAGGGAAACCACCCACAGACAGTCTCAACAGAGCTGGAGACAGGGCAGCCACACGGGGCACAATAATGATGTAAATCTACTGGCAGAGGACAGTGAGACAACCAGGTCTGGATAGTGAGGCTCAGGAGCTGAGAATACGGATAAACACTCATTTCCTGATACAAAAAACCTGGCAGTGATACACTGAAAATGAATAACCAACAACAGCATGGCACGGCGAACTCTGCTCAGTGTTATGTGGCAGCCTGGATGGGAGGGGAGTTTGGGGGAAATGGATACATATGGCTGAGTCCCTTTGCTGTCAACCTGAAACTCTCACAACATTGCTAATCAGCTATGCTCCAATATATTAAATAAAAAGTTAAAAAAATATAGCAGTTGAACTGGCATTGAAGACAGTCAGGCAGGATCCACTGGCCTCTGCTGTCAGCAGTTATCAGAACCCCTCCCACCAGTTGCTGGGGTTGGGTAGGAGGGGTAGAATAGAGGAGAGCAATGATCTGGACGCCCCCTAGAATCTCCATCGTAAGTTTGATATTCGGAGAATTTGCTTTACTTGCTTAGAAGTAGGCCAAACTCATGTGAGTATGACAGTTGCAATGAGTTTGACAGAATCATTTACAATGAAGAAGGTGGGAGCCCAGTGTCTGCATTCAGAAAGGCAGAGAGTTTATAATAACTGGCAGAGAAGTCTCAACACAATCTAAAGAATGATCTAGTCCAATACATCAGGTGGTGATTTCATTCTTCAACCTACTCAGGATGCTTCAAAATGTTAATCAAAGAGCTAAATAGAGTTCATCCAAAAACATGAACAAAGTAGAAAGAAAAAGATGCACACAAAAGGAAAAAAAAATCCCTGTAAGGGACCCGAAGGAACGCGTCTAATGGCCTACATTACTCATCAAAAGTGCATTCGAGGACTATACTTGGAAGCGAGATTGCTCTCAGCCTCTCTGCTCACCCACCAAAGGCAAGGGAATAGGTGAGCTGTAAAGTTCAAAGTCCTCAGTTCCCTGCTGAGCTGTAAAGTTCAAAGTCCCCACTTCCCTCCACTCCCGGTGAGCTTTCTAGTGCAATTTTTCTCATAAGGGTCTAAGAAAGGTAGTACAGCTTCTATATACCTTATCACAAGAGAATATACCATCCCTCCAAAAAGCATCACCCAAGCTTTTACCCCCAGGATGAACTCAGCTACGAAACCTTGCCCTGGCTGGTTAGGAGAGTGGGAATCAGGCACTCATAGGCCACACAGCTTAAAGCAGAACTCTGACCTGTGCTTGGTGACTCAAGTTGATGGAGGACATTGGATACCAAATGGTGGTCCAGTCACAGGTCATGAATGCAGATTGGAGCTGACCTTAAAGCCTTTCCTCTCCTTTCCAGCTCCAACTTACTCCGACTCTGGCCACTGTGACATTCTCACCCACTCCAGCAGAATCCAGCTTCATTGCAGAAAGGAGATTAGTCACTACCAGGTAGACAGGATTTCTTGGACCGCGCCCTGTTACTGCCTTCAGTATTTACTGATGGATATGGAAGTGATTCAGCCTTCTCTCAGAGCACAGACTTAAAAGATGATCCTTTGCGCACTATTAAATGATTTACATACAATTGGTGTCAGGGCATCCGAGTACTAACTTCCCACTCCCTTTATGAACTTCTATCCCCATTTCTTCGGGGCTTCCCAGGTGGCACAGTGGGAAAGAAACTGCTTGCCATTGCAGGAGATGTCAGTTTGATCCCTGGGTCAGGATGGTCCCCAGGAGAAAGAAATGACAACGCACTTCAGTATTCTTGCCTAGGAAATCCCATGGGCAGAGGAGCCTGGCAGGCTACTGTCCATGGGATTGCAAAGAGTCAGATGCTACTGAGCAACTGAGCAACTGAGCACAGAGAAACCCCATTTCTTCAGTAATTTCAACGAAAAAACGAGTATCTTTTCTGTGATAATAATAATAACAATAATAAACTTTTAAATAGCTCCCATCTATTCAATACCCACCACATGCTAAGGTTTTACAAACATTCGTCCTTTGAATTTTCACTGTAATCATATTATAATAGGTACTATTTTCATCCCTACTTTATACATGGAAAACCACAAATTAGACAGGTTGTGTCACTTGCCCAAATCAAGCTAGGATCTGATTTTGGACCAAGCAAAGTAAGTCACCAGGATTTAAGCCCAGAGCCGTTCAACTTCAGAATCTGAGCTCTTCATCATCACACTCTAAGTCCTAGGAGACCGAGGTAGAAGAAGAAAAAGTGAATTGTATTTGTTGCCCCATTAATTTTTCTCACCTGTCCCTTCCATTCAGGTAGATGGCAGGCAGCAGAGGGGAAATATAATAAAGTCTTATTTCCGTGTGGACATC